>NC_140463.1:48905583-49279588 GCF_051167445.1 Perissodus microlepis
GAACAGACAAACACTTCATGTTTTTGCCAAGTCTGAAACTGTTAAGTCAATCTGACCTTTAACAGAAGACTTGAGGCAGATTGTACATCATTGTCTCCATAATTATTTTATTTCAACTTCACAGAGAAATGTTGATCCTTCCACTCACTACACGGTCCTACATTTTTAAAAACCTTTTTGCAGCGTTTCAGGTCCTTAGGGCTTACCTTAACATTCCTGTCGGTGCGCCCGTTACTGAGGATTGACACAGCACAGGTCAGAGGTGGGGGCCAACAGGGTGAGGGGACCAGGACCAGGGCCAGCAATAACCTTCAAATTCATACAAGTGAAACAGCTCCTTCAGTCCAACACGAAGCTAAAGTGGACTTTTGCATCTACAGAACATAGACCAGTTCGGGGCCCACAGTGGTGCTGGTGCTAGGGTGGTGTCAGACTGGGTCCAGTCTGAATAAAGCACTGTGTGGATATTCCTTCAGTCAACAGTGGTCGGAAAATTTTAACTCAACCTGAACAAAAAGCAGGAGGAGCACCGTAACACTATTGAAACACTAATGTGTGGCTCATCGTTAACATGAAGATCGTACCTGTACAGTTCTCGTCGAGTCAGAGCACTGCTGTACTGCCCACTCGCACTCCCTGCAGATTCACATGCATTGCTGCTGCAAGACTGCTGCTGCTGCAGGCGCACACACAGTGGCAGAACCACCTCATGGAGCCGCTTGAAGGAATCGACAGGACACAACAGTGTAATCGTTCGTTATTAAAAACAATAAAATGAAGAGTCTCTCCTGCAATACACCAAAAATGCTAAATGATGGAAAAAACAAGCGAAAGTATTTTACTTTACAATACAGCTGCAGATCATCACAAGATGGGAAACGTGTCTTACTACATCATAACTTATAATCAGTATCCCATTTTAACCCTACGCCACAACCTGACGTGGACCTGCTGAGACATGTAACTACACGTCGACGCTAACCACACCACTTACAGTTACAGTCGAGTAATATTGCACTGAAATTGATGCAATTGGATAATAATGGTCCAAAAACTGAAGCTAATGATGTGGGAACTGCAGGGTAACAAGCCAGGAACAAGAATGCAATAATGTGCTAATTTCTATGTTATTACTACTCTATTACCTTTGGTAGGTTCTGTGTAATAAGCAGGAAAACGGCCTGTTTCTATTTAATAACACATTAATAACCATGTTAATCTTTTAAAACAATCTGCTAGTCAAGTAAAATGAGCAACAGGAAACACTCATGCATAATGTTAATAATTAAGTTTAAAACAATAACACACATGACTCCATCAGACTGTACACTGAAAAATTCAGTTTTAAAAGAAGAACAAGGTTTAAACAGAGATGATGTTCGGCAGCACTTTGAGCAACAATTTCATAGATATGGGTGTTCTCTATTTAAAAAAAGTACACATGCATCACTGTAATTTGTGCATAAAGTTACATAATTTCTTTTCTGGCTACAAGAACATATTAGAACACGTTGGGATATTTCATGTGGATCATTAGAAATGCACTGTGGGTGGAGGAAATCGTTGCTTACAGAACTGCAAACATCACGTCTGCTTAAACACGGATCTTCTTCCAAAGCGGGCGGCTCGGTGCCACTCGCTGCAGCAGAGGCTGATCTGTGGATGGTTGGAGACGCCTGTAGAAAGTGTCTCCCTCTGCTACTCTTTTGTAGCGCTTATGTTACTTTAAATCACATTTACCTTGTGAATGTCGTCCTTCAGTAGCGTCCCACTGGTCTGTATGATCTGTCTCAGTGCTACAAGGATGACAAAGATCAGTCTGGTATCAGAATATCATATGTAGTATACCAGTAAACTCCCAGTAACATTAAACTTGGTTTGCATCTCACCCCTGACAGCTGCAAGGCAGGTATCCTGATTGGCTAGATGGTCTCCTTTCCTCTGCAGCGATGGCCCGACTGTATCTGCCATCACCAAATGCTTCGTCCTACGAGGGCCGGGCTTTCCTCCAGGAACAACATCAGCCGATAGTCCTGCCCGGAGCTGGAAACAGGACACCCCACGCACAGGAGCAGGAACAGAAGAGAGCTCAGCACATCCCAACAAACCACTGGTTCCCTTTAGTTTCATAAAGGTCAGAGCTTAAAGTAAATTTTAGTGCTCATGACTAATCTCGCAGTCGACTGACCGTGGGAAAAAATGGACGAGTCTCAGATATTAAGTTAGATTTGATAACCCTTTAGTGGAAAACCTCCAAAACTAATAGGTTCTCTGTTTGAAACTTCATGACCACGACTTCAAACTAAAACAACAAAACAGTGAATCATGCAGCGTTTTTCTTCTGCTTATCTGGAGTCAGGCTTTGGGGCAGCAGCCTCCCTCTTATCACCTCCTCCAGCTCATCTGTTGAAAGGCTGAACATTTCCAAGGCCAGCTGATAGATCTGTCGACAGCCTTAGCAGTCTCCTTTAGATGTGGAGGAGTAGCGGCTCTACTCTGAGCCCCTGCTGAATGACTCAACTCCTCACCTTATCAGTAAAGGTGAAGCCTCTCTGCGATGTTTTTCTAACAGTGTTAACAAAATATGAGGCCTAGATGATCAGATTTATGGCGTTTCTCAACACTGATGCGCCATCTGGTGGCAGTGCAATGATACAGACTAGTAACGACGATTAGTCCAAATGCATCTTTCCCCTACCTTGATAGACTCTGCTCCTGGTGTGATGTCCCCGAGTAGGTGGTTAAAGAGGAGCTCCGAGTGCCCCGGGCTTCCCTGAAGGATGCTAGAAGACGCTCCGGCAACCTGGACCCACAGCTCCAAGGTTCTGTACACTGACACCCGCACTGCACTGTGGGAAGGAGGAGAAACAAGAGATGAATACACTTGATAACACATTATTAAATCTTCCCCAGTGCAGCAGCTCAGACTGTCCCCAGTTTCCCATAATGTTACTAAAATAAGCTCCTCGATCCCCACACAGTGTTTTCATTTCATCTTCTTTGTGTTGCAACAGATCAGTTAAGACTTTCTTTCTTTTCTCGGGACTAAAAACCTCTAAATGGTCATCATTCACTCCTGTAGACGTCTGCGAGCACACACAGCGTGCTAAGGACACTTCAGGGCAGCGATGAGAACAGTGATCTTACATCAGCCTCTCTGAGGAAACCTTTGTAAAGATTTTGTTACTATACTTCCAGTTGTTACAGTACTTGGTGGTTGTCTTGGTAACCACTGACTCTGCTCCACAGGCTCTCATTGCAACTGTAGGTTGTAGCTACACACACGCTGCACACACATAATGAAATATGATGCACTAGCTGATATTAGGTGTGTACGAGGTTTCCAACTGCAGGCTGAACTCGCGGCTTCAGTCAGGAATAATCCAAACAGGAGCTGTGCGAGGCTGTGAGTCACCTGTAGGCCCTCTGCTGTCCCACACTGGTCTCAGGGAGGGGGGTCCAAGCAGAGAGTGTTTGAGAAAACAGCCTCTGTATTACTGCAGCGTACTGAACCATGCCGACCCGTACTCTGTAACACAGCACAAATCCAAGAGTCAGGCTTGCAGGAAATCAAAATGTGGCCTCCTGTGTGTGTGTGCGAGTACTCACACAGTGATCACA
The DNA here is from genome assembly GCF_051167445.1 of Perissodus microlepis. Classification (NCBI taxonomy): domain Eukaryota; kingdom Metazoa; phylum Chordata; class Actinopteri; order Cichliformes; family Cichlidae; genus Perissodus; species Perissodus microlepis. The sequence continues at coordinate 48,909,205 of NC_140463.1, forward strand.
CTTGACAGGACTTCCAGGGTGTTGCTGTGTATGATGGGGAGGACCAGCAGCCTCACACTTCCATCTCCTGTTAAATTCTGACACACAAAGTCAAACGTGCATTAAGATCAGTACTGCTTTTGACACAGTCTCTGTTCAATAAATGTTATTGTGTGTGTGCTCACTATGCTCTTGGAGCTGACAGCAAGGGCTCGGCACACCAAGTTGAGCATTGGCCTGACGGGCAAACGCACAGCTGAGGCGGGATCTACTCTGATGGAAGGAAACGACAAAGGAATGCAACGAGTACCAGAAACAATGAAAGCCTTTACTGCTCGTACAGGTTTTTAACACAGTTTTTATTAAACAAAGGGGCCTTTGAGTGTATTTGTGTAAATGTTACAACTATGCTAAAAAGCTGAGGTAAAGAAATAAGAGGTACAACTGATTCAATTTGGTGTTTTCCAGATGTTTTCTGTATCCCAGTTATCCTAATACCAGTACTTTATTTTTATCTAGCTTGGTCAATAAAGCTGCATTCCAGTTAGTTCAGAAGTCTGATGTCAGAGCTCTGACACGACTTCACTCCTAAACTGAGCACGTCGCAGTAGTAAAGTCTAAAGATTGCTTTGCTTCTTAGTAATGCAAAGCAATCTGTGCATCACTATCGATACAGAAAATACTCCACCCACAGCTGCAGCATGTTCATGCAGACAGCCTGACCGCAGATTGGTTTAATAGGGTCACAGATACACGACAGTGGCAGCACAGATTAAAGGTTGTGCAGGAGGGTCAAATCCAAGTTGAGAGTCATTCCAGATGAAACTTCTGAGTGGGAAACAAGAAATTCAGACTGACTTCACCTGGAACGCTCTAGAAGTAGCGCTTTTATTCAAACTAAAGCGCACGATGGTACTACCATTCCAAATACGAACACAGAACATGGCAACCAGTGACATGACTGGTACTGAAAACCATCTCAGGCTGTCCTGAATCCTTTTGGTCCTAATATGCAAATTCCTGAGAAGTCAGTGAATGAAAACGATCCAAATGGCTCGAGAGCCAAACTATGCAGAACACAAACCTTTGCTTTTGCAATTCAAGTGAACTTGAAAGGTGTGTGCTTGTCTGCATGTGTTGTACCTAAGTGTGTGTTTGAGTGCGAGGCACACAGCAGTGTATCTGTGCTGGAGCTGCAGGAGCAGCAGGGGGTCTGTTTGGTCCAGGTGAGGAAAGGCCAGCTCCATCCCGGGACCTTGATACTGCATCGCTCCATCTGTGACCGCAAGAAGCAATCGAGTGTGAGTAACCTCGGTAACAGTAAACGGATACAGTCACACCATCACGTCACAGCACCTCCAACACTGACAGCTGTTCACTGCACGGTTCACTGACTGATTTACTTGGTAGAAATGCATTTTATCTAGAAAAGTGAGGAGTGATACACAGTGTTTGGGGCCACAGTGACGCGCTGTAAGACAAAAGAACGTAACTGCACCATTTTAAACAAAATGTGTGGCCAGCAGGAGAAGTTTGCTTTGACATTATCGAGTTAATCAAGGTGCATCGACACGACAACGACGTCGAGGACTGTGGACGACGAAAACAGGACTTTAACCCAAGATTCAATCAAAACTTCTGTTTTTGTTACGTTTTAGTTTTAGGCTTTAATATCACATGTAGGTCTGCAGCTCGAATAAGAAATACTTTTGTCTTATTAATAAGAAATGATAAAGAATTCAAAGAGAAACAACAAAGTTCTTTCAGAATAAACTGCTGATTGTTTGAATCTGTCAAAAAACCAAAACTGAACCATCGGATTGTGTTTCTACATGAAACGACTGAGTGTGTCTGTGCTTTGATGGCGATAAAAAAACATGTTATAATTAATATTAATCATAATTCAGGGTCCAGAGTTCCACTGGCCCACATACACTTTACTGGCTTATGAAAAAGCTTTTATTTTTACAGTTTTAAATAGTGATTCATTTTAATTAACACAATGTTTCATATTAGTTGGATGGAAGGACACAGATTTGAAGAATTTCTTGTTTTCATTGTTTGTTAACTGACGTGTTTTTGCTTCTTTTCACTAAAAAATTTAAAAACTCCAAGCGTACATGGACGGAGACAAACACACACAGAAGCCAAATGTCACCACTGCTCACAAAGAAAACAACACACCTGTTTCTGAACCTTGGTAGAGCTGAGCCAGCAGGCCATTGGCTGAGGCCAGTAGGCAGTGAATCTGATTGGTCCAGCCCTCAGCTCTGCCAGCCCCGACCCCTCTGTCCAGCACGCCGCCCAGGCAGGGCAGACGACCGTAGCACTGACAGGCCATCTGACAGAGTAACAGCAAAACAAACGTTCAAACAAATCTCCAAATAATGATAATAATTTTTAAAAAAGACTTGGTGCTTGTTTTGTCAAACCTCTTGTGTTTTCCTGTCTGTGCTGTCCATCTTGGAAAGGAAATACGCTGCCAGCTTGTCCTTAAAAACAACAACAAACAGGTGCAGGTTTGACACAGCTGGGTTCTAAACAGAGGCAGCAAGTAACAAAGTACAGCTTTACTTAAGTAGAATACAGAGTACAGCACAGAATACTGCTAAAGTAATACTGTAGTAACATTAACCTATATACTGGTTTAAAAAATTCCAAGTATAAATTGAATGTTTTTATTTATTTTGCTGACAATCTGTCAGAATTGTGTGACAGCAATGACTAATAAATAATAGATATTATTATTATTATTGATGTTATATAGTAAGAGGAAGAAGAAGAAGAGATATTTAATAGCACCACGATAACAGTCCAAACAGTCTCAGGAAGGAGTGTCTCACCCTCAAGGATCCACAAGCTCTCGGATAGTGGGTCATGCAGGCCGTCATTCCCTCCATGGCTGCCAGCTCACACTAACATCAAACGGGAACATAAACCGTTTTAAGGCTAGTTAGAGGATCGATATCTGAGCTGAAGCTAACTGAATAATAACAGATGTAACAGAACAGATGCAATTATACATAAAGTGTTACATTGTAACTAAACAGAACTTAGGGCATTCAATTCACCCATCCTCATCAGGGTTGTGGGGCGGTGTCAGAGGCAGGGTCGCCAGTCTGTGGCAGGGCTAACACTCACATTCTGTGGCACTAACTGCGTGTCAAAGTACCTGGATACACACTCCACCAGAGGGGCTCCGGAGCCCTCCTGGTGGGCCCTTCCACTCACCGCCTTGTCACCTCACCTCTGACTTGAGACCCAGCAGGGATGTGAGGATGCCCAGGATGGAGTTGAGGCCAACCTCTCTGGCCAGCTCTGCTAGCTGAGATGAGTATTGCAGCAAGTCCTTCAGAATGTTCACTGCTAGCTGCACAGTCTCAACTGGAGCCTGAGACTAGTAAAGAACAAAAACACAGAAAGTATTTTTAATTTTAAAAATGAAACGCTAACCATTAATTTTTAGACCTTAAGATAAAATGGAGAAAAATAGCAATATTGTAATGATAACAGCCGACATGTGACTTTATCTTACCTGTATGACCTGCTGCAGGGAGCGCAGCCACGACAGGCAGTGTTGCTGGAATAGATCGCTGGAACTGTCTTTAACCAGCATGGAGAGCAGGCAGAGCCCCTCGAACCTGCTCACACAGAATCATGTTAGAAACACACAGTATCAGAGTGAATCTGTTTCGACTGTGTGAGATTACATTCACATTCATAACATTGTATCAACAGGAGATGTTGATCTAAAGGTGAGTAGATGAGGGTTTAAAAACAAAATGCTACTGAAACTGGACATTCGCATGGAGACTCATCAATGTGTTAGAATGAACCGAGGTTAATAAAACACACGTCATATCCTGTAGTATAGCTGATCATTTGTAAAAGCACAAAGTGGATGTTGTTTTCACGTGTTAAAAATAGGAAAAACCAAAAGAGCATCGTCATTAATGCTCACTTCAATTCAGTGTTATTTATAAAGTGTGAATTACAACAATAGTTGCCTCAAGGTTCTTTATATTGGGAGGTAAAGACCCAACAATCATAGCTCATTAAGATAAGATGGGGTCTGATTATTTAAGACCTTGTATGTGAGGAGCAGGATTTTGAATTCTGGATTTAACAGGGAGCCAATGAAGCCAATACAGGAGAAATCTGCTCTCTCTTTCTAGTCCCTGTCAGGACTCTTGCTGCAGCATTTTGGATTAGCTGAAGGCTTTTCAGCGAGTTTTTTGGACATACTGATAATAATGAATTGCAGTCGTCCAGCCTGGAAGTAATAAATGCATGAACTAGTTTTTCGTACGCAGCGTAAACAGAATTGGTCCTAGCACTGAACCCTGGGGAACTCCATAATTAACCTCAGTGTGTGAAGAGGACTCTCCATTCACAAAAAACAGAAGTCTATTAGACAATCATGATTCAAATCCCTGCAGCGCAGTGTCTTTAAGCATGACTCTGATGGTCGCTAGTATCGAGGAGGACAAGCACAGAGATGAGTCCACTGTCAGAGGCCATAAGATCATTTGTAACCTTCACTAAAGCTGTTTCTGTGCTGTGATGAAAACCTGGGGTTGTTCTTACTCCGTTAATAAGTGATCAACAGTAAGACGTTCTAGCTTTATGGATGTTTTTGTTTAAGAGAGCAGCAAACTGGCTTTTCAGGCTAAATGCAGATCTTCTAAATTAGTGAGACAGCACTTCCTTTCTGGCTTATGAATTATCTGCTTTAAGGCGCGCATTTGAGCGTTATACCAGGGAGTCAGGAATACGCAGTGAAGAAGTAAAAATATTATAAAGACAATCAACCTCTATGGGAGTACAGAAATGTGTTGGTACAGGGCATTGAAGATGATAACAGTGGGTGGATTATATTCTCAGAAAGACATCTACTTTGATAAAATCTACTCTCCACCGCTGTGTAATCAATTATTGTAAATGTAAATGTTATCAGGAAATGATCAGACAGCAGAGGGTTTTCAGGAAACACTGTTAAATGTTCAGTTTCTATGCCAAATGTTAAAACAAGATCTAGAGTGTGATTAAAGTGGTGGGTGGGTTCTTTTACATTTTGAGAGAAGCCAATTGAGTCTAATAACAGACTAAATGCCATGTTGAGGCTGTCATTTTTAGCATCTACATGGATGTTAAAATCACCCACAATAATTATTTTATCTGAGCTGAGCACTAAATCAGATACAAAGTCTGAGAAATCAGAAACTGTGTGTAAGGCCCAGGTGGACGATAGATGATAACAAGTAAGACTGGTTTCTGAGTTTCACAGCTGGGGTGGACGAGGATTAGTGTTTCTGAGTCTTTGGTTGATTGATAAGCTGAAGTAGGAGCTGCCACACCCCCTCCTCGGCCTGTACTTCGAGGATTCTGGTAGTTAGAATGACTCAGGGATGTTGATTCATTTAAACTAACACAATCATCCTGCTGTAACCAGGTTTCTGTAAGGCAGAGTAAATCGATTTGTTTGTCATGTAATAACAGGGACTAAGAAGACAGAGGGCAAATGTTTAATAATCCACACTTCACTGTTTCACTTTACGGCACAGTTGTGGATACTTTTCTTTTTTTTTTCTTTAAATCATTTTTTGCTGATTGTTTGTTGTTTTAGGAGACACAGAGGATGGGGATGGGGTTTGGGGGATAACAGGAGGAGAGGAGCTGCAGAGAGGCGTGTAAGACTGCAAGCCTTCTTCCTGGTCCCAACTCTGGATAGTTATATTTTGGGGGGTTTAATAAATTTGGAAGATTTCTAGAAATGAGAGCTGCTCCATTCAAAGTGGGATGGACACCGTGTTCTCCTAACAAGTCCAGGTTTTCCCCTGAACGTTTCCCCTTATCCATAAAGTCCACATGACTTTTGGACACCACTCAGACAGTCAGCAAATTTAAGGACAAGATGCGGCTAAACACCTCCCCTGGTCCAGGACAGTGCTCAGGTGCTGGTATACATCTTAAAAATAAAGACTTAACATTAAAAACTGTAGTATGATCAGCCTATGACAACAGCTGATTGAGGTACTCCTTTCTCACCTGGTCTTGCTCGAGCCCAGTTTGGCATTGCTAAAACCCACGAGACCCCCAACGGCGCACGCGCTCTGCAAAGACAAGACGGTTTTAAAGAACAGTGAGATCAAAACGTTTAAGAAACACGGAACCAGCTCAGCTCCTGCTGCACATGGTCCTGCCATACTTCCAGATGTCAGCCACTGTACAACAAAGCCTCTCGCGGCTGCCGCACAGCGAGAGCAGGCTAACGCTGAAGCAGCTTCCAGCCGCGGAGCTGGCTCGGGCCGGGCCCTACCTGTGTCTGGAACACGCCGTGCTCCCTGTAGCCTGCTAGCAGAGCGGGTAGATGCTCCGGACGCTGCTCTTTCAGAACAGACACCAAACCCTCAGTTAGTCGCATAGCAGATGGGCCATGCAGCCAAGCCGATGTAGCCATCTTTCCTCTCCGCCAAGCGAACGTCACTACTGTGCGACTCTGATGCCGTCATATTTCAGTGACGTCAGTTTTTAGCTCTTTGTTGTTACCCTGCTCTCAACCATAACGCGTTAGTAAAGTTGCAGGGACTGCAGTAGTTGTAAGTTTTCTTCCGTTTAAACTCGATTAAGTGGCTTTGGGTCACACCTTGGATCACTGTGCTGAGCTGGTCCTCGGAGAGCGGCTGCTTCCCGCCTGCTGATGGCTAATGACAGGCTCAGAGCGCTGGAGGATGTGGAGAAGGAGATAGCGATGGTGCTGCAGTGTGCCGGTGAGAGAGTGTCTTCTTGCGGCTGTTACATCAAACCGTGCATCGTTGATTACTTTTGACTGATTTTCTGATGCTCTTCATCCGACAGTAGGACAAGTACCTGAGAGATCCTGTAAATTCCACTTAGCTGTTTCCAACAGATCGTTGGCTGATCATTATTCTCTGTACATATCAGCCGCTGTAAAGATTTGGTTTTTATCACAGAGGGGAAAATGTATTCCTCAGCAAAAGTCTCGACTCAGCACCTCGTTTCGCTCGCAGTTTCCAGGCTTTCTGAAAGATTTTCCTTCGACATTTGAGGATTTTTCACTCAGTTTCAAATTACTCCTCAGACCTGTTACATTTAAAATGGTTTTGGCTTAATAAGCCATACACATAACAGGAAACCTAGCAAAGAACCAATTTTCAGTATCCTTAGACACAAAACAAACAACACAATTTGTTTCCATTTGTTTGGCTGACTCTACAACAACGACCAATCGTCAGCATAGCACAGTCCTTTACTAAAACAAAGAATCACGTTTTAAATTTACTCTCTGCCTTTGTGTCTAATCAAGTCTTTTTAAGTCACGTTTCTATGTTTATGCTTGACCTTGCAGGTAACATTGTTCTTGAACTCTCCAAAGATAAACACAATGCCAGCTTCATGGACAGACAGCTCATCCAGTTCCAGAACTCAGTCAGCCGAGTGGAGAACGAACTGAGTGGCCAGATCCGCTACCTTACACAGGTTAAATCCACAGCTGCAGACCTGTTTCAGAAACGGTTTCACCTCCACTAGAAAACAGAGTTTACAGTTACACAGTATGGTTGACTGCTGCAGGCTGTGGTGTTCTCAGTCAGCGTAAGGTTTCATCAAGGGTACCAGATACCAGTTTACATTTAGGACGATGATGCTGTTGAGATTCAATCTCCAAATTGTATACTAGCTTTATAGTATCTATTTAGGTTTATAGCTTATGAAACATCTGCTTACATTTTGCTAATTCTTTTCTCCATGGCAAATTTCTCCCACCTGTTAAATCCAGAATTTAATTTAAAGTCTTCATTTACAAGGTCTCAAAATATCAGGCTTCATCATATCTTCAAGATTTGATATTATCCTAACAGAGTTAGGATAATATGAATTAGGATAATAACCTGAGACTGCAGGCTTACTTGTGGTTCCTGGAGCTCTGATAGTAGAATGGGAGGCAGAGCCCTTAGCTGTCTGCTCCAGCTCCCAGTTTGGGTTCAGAAGACAGAGACCCACTCTACTTTTAAGATCAGGCTTAACACTTTTCTTTTTAATAAGTTTCAGTTTATAGATGGGGCTGCATCATGTGACCCTGAATTCAGTTCAATTTATTTATATAGCACCAAATCACAACAACAGTCGTGTGCTTTCTGTTTAAAGGTAAAAAGTCTACAGTATGTTAAGGTTAAAGTGCTTGGGGACGTCTGATTGTTGGGGGTTTTCTCTGTACTACTGTAAAACTGAAGAGAAAATGTTTTTAATTAAGAGTTATGTAGGAAATTTTTAAAATCATAAATCTAATAGATAGATGAGGTTCACAAATACAAACTGATGCAGTTTTTCTTTTAATTATTAATATTTATTTTTATAAATGAAGAACTTACCTCCATGATAGAAATATTGTGAGCAACAGATTCGAGTTTGTTTCTCCTTTTTCTTTCTCCAGGTAGCGACTGGTCAGCCACATGAAGGTTCTACCTATTCAGCCAGGAAGGACTGTCAGATGGCACTGAACCGAGCCGAGTATGCCAAGGTCAAACTGGGAGAACTGGGACGCACCTGTGAAGTCATGCTGGAGCAGCAGCAGCAGCAGCAGACATGAGAGTCAGCCGGTTGCTGGGATTGAGATCATTGTGCTTGGACTGGCACAGCACTTTCAGATACCTAATGCAACGGCACTTCTCTGTATTCCCCACGTGTGTCACCACCACTCGCGTTTTCACAGCCCTTCTCACTTTTATTAAAATGCTGACGTGTCTCAACAAATGTAAACAAAAACTCAAGGAAAGAAAAAAGTGTTTTTGTACTGGGGCCTGTGTATGTTGTGTTTCTGATTTTGTAATCAGTTTAAGGAGCAGGTCATATGTAGAAACTGTCGATACTTTTAATAAAACAACGAATCATCTTTGGGGGAAAAACCTTTGTTGTGGTTGTGATAGAGAACCTCATACATTAATCTGTGGCTCCTCCAGTCTTTGAGAAAGATGCCAAACAGTGTCCCCATGAGTGTGGTCAGTAATGTGCTCTGTGCATAGTTCTTATTTTACTCTGTTTTTGTTTAGCTTTTGCTTTCATTGCCTTTTTGTCCAACAAACTCAGTGATTTTGAGTTTTTTGAGATTACATAATTTAATTTAATTTAGCTCCACAACAACAGTTGCCTCAAGGTGCTTTATATCAGAAGGTAAAGACGAGTTGAGTTACTGCCCCAAGTGGAGGAGTTTAGGTATCTCTGGGCTTCAATTGAAGGGAGAGGGGAGCAAGCGTTTGATAGATGAATTGGCTGCAGTGATGTAGATGCTGTCGTATTGAAGAGAGAACTGAACGTAAAAGCGAAGCTCTGGATTTACCAGTCACTCTATGTCCTTACTCTCACCTACGATCACTACCCAGAGTTTGTGACTAAAAGAACAACACTGCAGGTACAATCGGCAGAAATGGGCCTTCTTCGAAGGGTGGCTGGCCTCTCCCTTAGAAGTAGGGTGAGGAGTTCACCCATTCGGGAGGGGCTCGAAGTAGAGACTCGACTGTAGAGTGGAGGAGTAGTGGAGAGCCAGTGGAGTTAGTTCAGGCATTTCGCAAGGATACCTCCTGGGTGTCTCCTGGGCGAGTTGTCTGTCCCTATCTGGACCTATCAAAGTAACCAACACGGGCCAGAACTTGACAGCAATAAACCCTACCTCACTTAGCACAAAATAAAAAAATAACATGAATAGTAAGCACACCGACTAAACGACCTGATGTGCTCTGTTGGAACCGTGTATGTGATCGTGGAGTTTTTAGATAAAATAATAGTAAAACATATTCATAACCCTTGTTTAGTGTACTTGCGCTAATGACGAGATACACTAATGCAACATCTCTCTAATGACGAGAGGACTTTTGTTTTAAAAGGAACCGGAAGTGGCGCAGAGTGGGTGTGTCTCAGCTAGCCGTGGGGAACGCCCTGGATGCGGCTTTCGGACACGCTGAGTGCCAACACGCCCGCTGATCGCTCGTTGTTTCTTCACCTCGTCTCGGCTCGTGTGGACTCGTAGCCATGGCTCACCGCTCTCTGTGCGCTCTGTGTGTGCTGCTGCCGCTGCTGCTGCCGCTCCAAGGTAAGCTTTGTCCCGCACACCTCACCCCGTCGGCTCTCCCTTTGTGCTACACTTCGGTTTAAGGCCGAATAACGGTCCATCGGCCTGAAACGTGTCGTACGGTTTTCAGCCTCTACTACAAACCTTTACTGCTTATAGTTCAGCAGCTGGAGTGACTTGCTTTGGTCCCTGTAGTTCTGGGTGCAGATCCACGGAAAAGATCAAAGAGAAACACCCCATCACCTCTGTGCGTCGCAGCTGCACGTGCACTACTGGAAATGGTTCTCGTGCTCGGTGATGGAGGATGATGTGACCGGTTTTCAGGTGAAGGCAAATCACTGAAAACCCGACGATTTAATTTAGTCATGAGTTGATTTGTTTTATGAAAACCGGAAGATTTAAATGAGCAAAATGTGACTGAATGGTAGAGTGAAGTATGTATGGCACACGCTTTAATCATGATGTTGTTTAACAACGGGTAACTTAAGGTCAATAGTTAGCTGTGGTTGGTAAACGTTGTAGTGTAAGTGAGGTCTGGATAATGGAAATGCTGTATACCCCAAACCTACATTTTAAATCCATGCACACCAGTGTTTGTATGTGGAGCTTACTGGAACCAGCTGAAATTTGAGTTACTGTATTTCGGATTAGTTGCATGAAGCTGAACAAGGTCAATAACTTTAGACTAATGTCACATGTTAGCTTCTCTTATAGGACATGTAGGAAAGATGAAGTTTTACAGCAGATTTTTTGGAGCTTCTTATCTGCAGCTGCAGCTTCCATCATCCTCATCAACTAATATACCCTTTACGTGTGTGTGTGTGTATATACACACATATTGCACAGTAGAGAAATATAAAACGTTTCTCGACTCGTGCTAATTTATTTGGATTGGCAGACAATCAGACAAAGATGACCGCACCACAGTGAGCTCACAGATGACCTGGCAATACCTGTGATAAAATTCTTGTCATTCTTCAGTATTTGTTGTCGGACTCTTTTCTGTGGCAGGAATTTCACAGCGTGTACAGTGGGGCACAAAGCAAAATGGCAGACAATGGGAGAGAATGGAGGGATGACACTATCCTGAAAACTACCAGGGCTTGGATGGATGATGGGCACAGGAAGCCTTAACCGCAGCCCAGTTTCCTTTAATGTTTTTGATCAATGCATTTACGCTAATAAACTTTAAACCAGTACATCAACTGGTGCTTATAGGAGGCAGACGGCCTGGTGCAGTGAAAACAACGTGCAGCTTATTGCTGCCAAACACAGGTGCTGGTCATAGAATTAGAATATCATCAGAAAGTTGATGTATGTCACCAATTCCATTCAAAAAGGGAAAGTTGTATAATGTTTACATTCAATCCATACAGACTGTATATTTCTTTTGATTCTGATGATTGTAACTGACAACTAATGAAAACCCCAAATTAGATGTTCTAGCTTTGGATTGTCATTTATGCTTAGAAACATATAATCATATAACGCTTAGAGGTATATAATCATGATAGGATGTCTGATCCTTAGTAGTCTGCAAAGACTCTGTGTGCGTTCCTGAGTTTTCTGGCACACCACACATGTCCTCAGGTCATGAGAGAGGTCGTACCTTCTGTTTCTGATATATAGTACGGGAGGACACCTACTCTGTGTCTGTTTAAGTATAAGTGCCTTTTGTTTAGGTGAACTCTTTGGCACCAGCTTTGGGAGTTGTTCACAGGGTCATATTTTCACACACACACACACACACACACACACACACACACACCTGCACTACACACAGACTGGTAGTCTTTGTTCACATACATGCCTGTTCAAGATGGCACATGGAAACATGTGCAGCTCTCTATACGTAGTTGGGCTCCTTTGGCCTGAATTACTGCAGCGTGGCATGGATTCGATCAGTCTGTGGCACTGCTCCGGTGTGATGAGAGCCCAGGATGCTCTGATAGTGGCCTTCAGCTCTTCTTCATTGTTAGATCTGGCATATTACATCTTCCTCTTCACTATGGGCTTAAGGTCAGGCGAGTTTAGTGGCCAATTAAGATCAAGGTCCTTAACCTCCTAGGACCTGGCGTCCACATATGTGAACATCACATTTTGGGTTATTTAGACCAAAATACTCAATTGTGCTCTACAAGGGCCTGATGTCCACTGACGAGGACATTAAACTGCTACTGTTCTATCAAAATTTTAAACAAATGTCCTCATATGTGGCTCTTATTTTTCTTAAAAACAAAAATAAAGTAAAAAATAAATAAATCTGGTAATTCTTTGTTTTTACATTCATCGGGCCCCAATCAGCCCAAATATCAAAGAGAAATTAAAAATGCATGCTGTGGAAGAGTTCGGGTCTTAGGAGGTTAAACCAGGTTCTGGTAGCTTTGGCACTGTGTGTAGGTGCCAAGTCCTGTTGGAAAGTGAAATCTGCAGTTTCATAAAGTAAGTCAGCAGCAGGAAGCAAGTTCTTCCTGCTGCTGACTTCCTGGTTTATGGCTGTGTTGACCTCGGACCTCAGAAAACACAGTGGAGCAACATCAGCAGATGACCTGGCACCATCACTGACTGTGGAAACTTTACACTCCTGTCCAATGTCCCCTCTAAGCTGCGCACGTGCGCAATTGCGCACTGCTGGCACGGTCTCTGCGCACAGAAAATCGAACCTGAATTTAAATTAAAATTAAAACTGTAACAATTCTGTTTTGCAGTGTTAGTCAGTAAGTGACTGGCTGCTCCAGTGTGGGATTAGAACGATGCCACCTTATCCCATAGTCCAGCCAATGATGCGATTCACATTCGTATATACGCAGCCAATCAAGGTCGTCGACAGGCTATGACAGCGTCCTTATGTGCCGACACCGGTGTTTTAGCCAGCAAAGCGGCTGATGTGGAGTGAAGCCACGTTAATGACAACGTGTACAACCATTGGAGATGTGAGCAGGACAGACGGAACAACTGACGGAAAATGTGTGGGCTTTATACCAGTTTTTAAATTGTGTTGATCGGCCACGTAAAACCAGAGTTATGATAAAAAATATCTGCACTGTTTGGTTTCCTTGCTGAATACTGTCGTTGTTTATATTTACTGCAGGAAGAAACGGTTAAATCGGCGTTTTATAAGAAAAAAGTCTCGAAAGCGCTCTCCACCTGTGAGCAAAAACAAACCCCTCCCCCCTCTGCCTTCCCTATTCGTCCAAAAAAGTACCATGTCGACCAATCAAAAAATGATATGGCAACGTGGCATCTAGTTGTTAAGAAACGGGGGAAGTTTTAGGAGTGACGGCGGTGCTTTGAGATGTGAGAGATTTGCGACGTTTAGCGCAAATCTTGTGTAGTTAGTGTGTAGTGTAGTCAATAGTTTTGTTGTGTGTGTCAGAACAATGAGGCGACTGCTGAATGCTACAGGTGTTACAGCAGTGATACATCTCCTGTTGTCAGGCCTGCAGGTATCAGGCTGTTGTTCTCCTTCATCTCATAGTGGACAGAAATAAATTTTTGGAGTGACACAAATAATTTGTGTGGCATCAGATTTGATGCAGAACAGCTGATTGTTCTGTAAATAGTTTGAAATGTTGATTTAAAAATGCCTCGGCTGCATTTAAAAAAAAAGCTGCAAAAAACTTTGTTGTTTGCCAAACTGAGTAACTTTTTTGAAGAAGTAACTATATAATTAACTGCCCAGCATTGGTCATTATTTACTGTATTTTGCAGACAGAGTTACAGACTCTCTCCCAGACCACAGACTCATAATACAAGTCAGAGCTTTATAAAAAAAAAAAAGAAAAAAAGAAAGAAAGTTGTGTTTTCGAAATTGGAGTTCAAGTTATTTTTCCTTCCAATAGTGTTAACATGCTACACAGGTCAGGAACAAGATGTTTTTAAATTTTCATTGTAAATGGGCTGAAGCAGTTAATTAAAAGTAGTCTAACATAAATGTAAACGCTGTAATTTGATTATTTTAATAAACCATGAAACTTGGATGGATTCGATGCCGGCGTGACCACAGTGCACACGTCTGATGTCGCTCACAGTGGTCCAAGGAACCGCTCAGGGAGTTTGTGTGTTCGCTCAGACACGTGAAAAATTAGAGGGAACATTGCTCCTGTCTTTCTCCTGACTCTGGGAGCCTGATCTCCAAAGGAAATGCAGAATTTACTTTGATCACAGATCATCACTTTGGACCGCTCAGCAGCGTCCAGTCCTTTCTGTCTTTAGCCCAGGGAGACGCTTCTGATGCCGTCTGTTGTCCGAGAGTGGCCTGACACAAGCAGTGCGACAGCTGTGTGTCGTGGTTCTTGAAGCACTGACTCCAGCTGCAGTCTTTGTGGATTTCCCCACATTTTTGAATGGATTTTGTTTCACAATCCTCTCGTGTGGTTATTCCTATTATCACTTTTTTCGACCACATCTTTTCCTTCCCTTCGCCTCTCTATTAACATGCTCAGCCTCTTTTGCAAAGACCTTCTGTGTCTTGCCGTCCTTGTGCAGGTGTCAGTGGTCGTCTTTCGGACAGCTGCAGGTCAGCAGTCTTCCCCATGATTGTGTAGCCTCCAGAACTACACTGAGAGACCATTTAAAGGCCTTTGCAGGTGCTGTGAGTTAATTAGCTGATTCAATATTGAACTTTTTCACAATATTCAAATTTTCTGAGATATCTAATTTGGGCTTTTCATAGTTGTCAGTTACAATCACCAAAATTAAAAGAAATAAACAGTCTTTATACATCTTTCACTTTTTGAATGGAATTAGTGAAATAAATCATCTTTTTGATGATATTCTAATTCTATGATGAGTGGGAGCAACACATCAGCTTCAAGGATTCAAGGAGCTTTATGTGTCATTCACATCACATGTTAGCATGAGGTGGAACGAAATTATGTTCACACGGTCCCAGAGTGAAAAGAAACAAAAATAATGAAGAAACAGATTTTTTTTTAAGTAATAAATAAATAGTTGGGGTTTTTTTGTTTTTTAACAAACAGAAATGACAAGTAATAAGACAATACAATAAATAATACTATAAGTAGAGTGCAACAACCTGAGTACCAGTATGGAGTGTGGGTATAAATAAATACTTTAGCAGCAAAGGGCATGATGGCCAGCTTTGATAAAGTGACCTGTCAGTAAGTGTCAGCAGTGATGAAGGTGCTGCAATAACAGTTCTTGTCCATTTATGCACTGAGAAGTCTCAGAGCTTCTGGAGTGAAGCTGTTTCTCAGTCTGCTGGTTTTGCATTTGATGCTCAGCCTCCTGCCTGAGGGGACAAAGAGTGTGTGTGCTGGGTGAGTGGGGTCCTTCATGGTACAGGTGGGCCTCTTCCTGCATCTGGAGCTGTATATGTCTGTGACGGTTGGGAGGCTGCCTCCGACCACTCTCTGAGCAGCCTTCACCGCCCTCTGTAGAGCTTTCCTCTCTGCCACAGTGCAGTTTCTGTGCCACACGTTGATGCCAGAGCACAGAACACTCTCCACTGCACATCTGTAGAAGGAGATGAGGACTGAGCTCTCATTCCTGCACGCCTCAACCTCCTCAGGAAGTAGAGCCTCTGGTGAGCCTTCCTGATCAGGCTGGAAGTGTTGTTTTTCCAGGTGAGGTTGCCATCCAGGTACGTACCCAAGTACTTCTAGCTGGGTACTACTTCGACTGCAGATCCTCCAACGTGCAGGGGTGTGTGTGTGTCTTCCCTCAGGAACACAGCAGTGTTGTGATTCTGGGTCTTTGACCCCGGTGTCTTTGTGTTTCTACACAGAGACTCCAATCTCTGTGTTTTAGACTGCTGACTTGCTGTTGTGGTGATCTATGGTTCCTAGTCTCAGTTTGATGTGCTTCTGAGTTTCCTGTTTATGTCTCTGGGGGATGTAGAGGACTCTAGGTCATGTAGTTTCCTTTAGGCATTCCCCTCTGATAGCTCTGTCCAGGCACAAACCTGTTGCTGGAACAGCTGAGACTGTTCTACTGCAGCTAGCAAACATGGGACAGCAGGCAGAACTCTTTGTGATCTCGTGCACGAGGGACATGAATGAGACGAACGCCGTTCCTGCCGCTCGAACCCCAGCTCCCCCGTAGCACTGCTCTTTATTGAGGTTACATGAATATTCATAGGTTCATTAACATATGACGTCTCAAACAGGCATGTATGTGAACAAAGAGTACCGTGCGTGCGTGTGAAGATGTGACCCTGTGAATGACTCCTAGATCTGCTGGTGCCTATGAGTCCAGCAGTTCCCCTAAACAAAAGGCACTTTTACCTAAACAGATACAGATGTGTTTATCAGGAAGAGAAGCTACGACCTCTCTCGTGACCTTAGGATGTGTGGTGTGCCAGAACACTCAGGAAAAGAGGAGTGAACGCACACAGAGCCTTTGCAGGTACTAAGGATCAGACATTCTATCATTACACAATCAATTATATACCTATGAGCATAAATGACAATCCAACAGTATAACTCTGACACCCTCACTGTCCCCTCTCTGTGTTTATTTACCTCTCTCTCTCCCTCTCTGAGTGAGTGTCTCTCTCTCCCTCTATGAGTGAGTCTCTCTCTCTGAGTGAGTGTCTCTCTCTCTCTCTAAGTGAGTGTCTCTCTCCCTCTATGAGTGAGTCTCTCTCTCTGAGTGAGTCTCTCTCTCCCTCTCTGAGTGAGTGTCTCTCTCTCCCTCTATGAGTGAGTCTCTCTCTCTGAGTGAGTGTCTCTCTCTCTCTCTAAGTGAGTGTCTCTCTCCCTCTATGAGTGAGTCTCTCTCTCTGAGTGAGTGTCTCTCTCCCTCTATGAGTGAGTCTCTCTCTCTGAGTGAGTGTCTCTCTCCCTCTATGAGTGAGTCTCTCTCTCTGAGTGAGTGTCTCTCTCTCTCTCTGAGTGAGTGTCTCTCTCCCTCTATGAGTGAGTCTCTCTCTCTGAGTGAGTGTCTCTCTCTCTCTCTGAGTGAGTGTCTCTCTCTCTCTCTGAGTGAGTCTCTCTCTCCCTCTATGAGTGAGTCTCTCTCTCTGAGTGAGTGTCTCTCTCTCTCTCTGAGTGAGTGTCTCTCTCTCTCTCTGAGTGAGTGTCTCTCTCCCTCTATGAGTGAGTCTCTCTCTCTGAGTGAGTGTCTCTCTCTCTCTCTGAGTGAGCGTCTCTCTCCCTCTATGAGTGAGTCTCTCTCTCTCTCTCTGAGTGAGTGTCTCTCTCCCTCTATGAGTGAGTCTCTCTCTCTGAGTGAGTGTCTCTCTCTCTCTCTGAGTGAGTGTCTCTCTCTCTCTCTGAGTGAGTCTCTCTCTCCCTCTATGAGTGAGTCTCTCTCTCTGAGTGAGTGTCTCTCTCTCTCTCTGAGTGAGTGTCTCTCTCCCTCTATGAGTGAGTCTCTCTCTCTGAGTGAGTGTCTCTCTCTCTCTCTAAGTGAGTGTCTCTCTCTCTCTCTGAGTGAGCGTCTCTCTCCCTCTATGAGTGAGTCTCTCTCTCTCTCTCTGAGTGAGTGTCTCTCTCCCTCTATGAGTGAGTCTCTCTCTCTGAGTGAGTGTCTCTCTCTCTCTCTAAGTGAGTGTCTCTCTCTCTCTCTGAGTGAGTGTCTCTCTCCCTCTATGAGTGAGTGTCTCTCTCCCTCTCTGAGTGAGTGTCTCTCTCTCTCTATGAGTGAGTGTCTCTCTCCCTCTCTGAGTGAGTGTCTCTCTCTCTCTCTCTCTGAGTGAGCGTCTCTCTCCCTCTATGAGTGAGTCTCTCTCTCTCTCTGAGTGAGTGTCTCTCTCCCTCTATGAGTGAGTCTCTCTCTCTGAGTGAGTGTCTCTCTCTCTCTCTGAGTGAGTGTCTCTCTCTCTCTCTAAGTGAGTGTCTCTCTCTCTCTCTGAGTGAGCGTCTCTCTCCCTCTATGAGTGAGTCTCTCTCTCTCTCTCTGAGTGAGCGTCTCTCTCCCTCTATGAGTGAGTCTCTCTCTCTGAGTGAGTGTCTCTCTCTCTCTCTAAGTGAGTGTCTCTCTCCCTCTATGAGTGAGTCTCTCTCTCTGAGTGAGTGTCTCTCTCTCTCTCTGAGTGAGTGTCTCTCTCTCTCTGAGTGAGTGTCTCTCTCTCTCTGAGTGAGTGTCTCTCTCTCTCTCTGAGTGAGCGTCTGTCTCCCTCTCTGAGTGAGTCTCTCTCTCTCTCTGAGTGAGTGTCTCTCTCTCTCTGAGTGAGTGTCTCTCTCTCTCTCTGAGTGAGCGTCTCTCTCCCTCTATGAGTGAGTCTCTCTCTCTGAGTGAGTGTCTCTCTCTCTCTCTCTGAGTGAGTGTCTCTCTCCCTCTATGAGTGAGTCTCTCTCTCTCTCTCTAAGTGAGTGTCTCTCTCTCTCTCTGAGTGAGTGTCTCTCTCCCTCTCTGAGTGAGTGTCTCTCTCTCTCTCTGAGTGAGTGTCTCTCTCTCTCTCTAAGTGAGTGTCTCTCTCTCTCTCTGAGTGAGTGTCTCTCTCTCTCTCTAAGTGAGTGTCTCTCTCCCTCTATGAGTGAGTGTCTCTCTCTCTCTCTGAGTGAGTGTCTCTCTCTCTCTCTGAGTGAGCGTCTCTCTCCCTCTATGAGTGAGTGTCTCTCTCTCTCTCTAAGTGAGTGTCTCTCTCCCTCTATGAGTGAGTGTCTCTCTCTCTCTCTAAGTGAGTGTCTCTCTCCCTCTCTGAGTGAGTGTCTCTCTCTCTCTCTGAGTGAGTGTCTCTCTCCCTCTATGAGTGAGTCTCTCTCTCTGAGTGAGTGTCTCTCTCTCTCTCTAAGTGAGTGTCTCTCTCCCTCTCTGAGTGAGTGTCTCTCTCTCTCTCTGAGTGAGCGTCTCTCTCCCTCTATGAGTGAGTCTCTCTCTCTCTCTAAGTGAGTGTCTCTCTCCCTCTATGAGTGAGTCTCTCTCTCTGAGTGAGTGTCTCTCTCTCTCTCTGAGTGAGTGTCTCTCTCCCTCTATGAGTGAGTCTCTCTCTCTGAGTGAGTGTCTCTCTCCCTCTATGAGTGAGTCTCTCTCTCTGAGTGAGTGTCTCTCTCTCTCTCTGAGTGAGTCTCTCTCTCTGAGTGAGTGTCTCTCTCTCTCTCTGAGTGAGCGTCTCTCTCTCTCTGAGTGAGTGTCTCTCTCCCTCTCTGAGTGAGTCTCTCTCTCTGAGTGAGTGTCTCTCTCTCTCTCTGAGTGAGTGTCTCTCTCTCTCTGAGTGAGTGTCTCTCTCTCTCTCTGAGTGAGTGTCTGTCTCTCTCTCTGAGTGAGCGTCTCTCTCTCTCTGAGTGAGTGTCTCTCTCTCTCTCTGAGTGAGTGTCTCTCTCTCTCTCTGAGTGAGCGTCTCTCTCTCTCTCTGAGTGAGTGTCTCTCTCTCTCTCTGAGTGAGCGTCTCTCTCTCTCTCTGAGTGAGTGTCTCTCTCTCTCTGAGTGAGTGTCTCTCTCTCTCTCTGAGTGAGTGTCTCTCTCTCTCTCTGAGTGAGCGTCTCTCTCTCTCTCTGAGTGAGCGTCTCTCTCTCTCTCTGAGTGAGTGTCTCTCTCTCTCTCTGAGTGAGTGTCTCTCTCTCTCTCTGAGTGAGTGTCTCTCTCTCTCTCTGAGTGAGTGTCTCTCTCTCTCTCTGAGTGAGCGTCTCTCTCCCTCTCTGAGTGAGTCTCTCTCTCTCTCTGAGTGAGTGTCTCTCTCTCTCTCTGAGTGAGTGTCTCTCTCTCTCTCTGAGTGAGCGTCTCTCTCTCTCTCTGAGTGAGCGTCTCTCTCCCTCTCTGAGTGAGTCTCTCTCTCTCTCTGAGTGAGTGTCTCTCTCTCTCTCTGAGTGAGTGTCTCTCTCCCTCTATGAGTGAGTGTCTCTCTCTCTCTCTGAGTGAGTGTCTCTCTCTCTCTCTGAGTGAGCGTCTCTCTCTCTCTGAGTGAGTGTCTCTCTCTCTCTCTGAGTGAGTGTCTCTCTCTCTCTCTGAGTGAGTGTCTCTCTCTCTCTCTGAGTGAGTGTCTCTCTCTCTCTCTGAGTGAGCGTCTCTCTCTCTCTCTCTCTGAGTGAGCGTCTCTCTCCCTCTATGAGTGAGTCTCTCTCTCTGAGTGAGTGTCTCTCTCCCTCTCTGAGTGAGTCTCTCTCTCTCTCTGAGTGAGTGTCTCTCTCTCTCTCTGAGTGAGTGTCTCTCTCTCTCTCTGAGTGAGCGTCTCTCTCTCTCTCTCTCTGAGTGAGCGTCTCTCTCCCTCTATGAGTGAGTCTCTCTCTCTGAGTGAGTGTCTCTCTCTCTCTCTAAGTGAGTCTCTCTCTCTCTCTCTCTGAGTGAGTCTCTCTCTCTGAGTGAGTGTCTCTCTCTCTCTCTCTCTCTCTGAGTGAGCGTCTCTCTCCCTCTATGAGTGAGTCTCTCTCTCTGAGTGAGTGTCTCTCTCTCTCTCTAAGTGAGTCTCTCTCTCTCTCTCTCTGAGTGAGTCTCTCTCTCTGAGTGAGTGTCTCTCTCTCTCTCTAAGTGAGTGTCTCTCTCTCTCTCTGAGTGAGCGTCTCTCTCCCTCTATGAGTGAGTCTCTCTCTCTCTCTCTGAGTGAGTGTCTCTCTCTCTCTCTAAGTGAGTGTCTCTCTCCCTCTATGAGTGAGTCTCTCTCTCTGAGTGAGTGTCTCTCTCCCTCTATGAGTGAGTCTCTCTCTCTGAGTGAGTGTCTCTCTCCCTCTATGAGTGAGTCTCTCTCTCTGAGTGAGTGTCTCTCTCCCTCTATGAGTGAGTCTCTCTCTCTGAGTGAGTGTCTCTCTCCCTCTATGAGTGTCTCTCTCTCTCTGAGTGAGTGTCTCTCTCCCTCTATGAGTGAGTGTCTCTCTCCCTCTATGAGTGTCTCTCTCTCTCTGAGTGAGTGTCTCTCTCCCTCTATGAGTGTCTCTCTCTCTCTGAGTGAGTGTCTCTCTCTCTCTCTAAGTGAGTGTCTCTCTCCCTCTATGAGTGAGTCTCTCTCTCTCTCTCTGAGTGAGTGTCTCTCTCCCTCTATGAGTGAGTGTCTGTCTCTCTCTCTGAGTGAGTGTCTCTCTCTCTCTCTAAGTGAGTGTCTCTCTCTCTCTAAGTGAGTGTCTCTCTCCCTCTATGAGTGAGTCTCTCTCTCTGAGTGAGTGTCTCTCTCTCTCTCTGAGTGAGTGTCTCTCTCTCTCTCTAAGTGAGTGTCTCTCTCTCTCTATGAGTGAGTCTCTCTCTCTCTCTCTGAGTGAGTGTCTGTCTCTCTCTCTGAGTGAGTGTCTCTCTCTCTCTCTAAGTGAGTGTCTCTCTCTCTCTCTAAGTGAGTGTCTCTCTCCCTCTATGAGTGAGTCTCTCTCTCTCTCTCTGAGTGAGTGTCTGTCTCTCTCTCTGAGTGAGTGTCTCTCTCCCTCTATGAGTGAGTCTCTCTCTCTGAGTGAGTGTCTCTCTCCCTCTATGAGTGAGTCTCTCTCTCTCTCTCTGAGTGAGTGTCTCTCTCCCTCTATGAGTGAGTCTCTCTCTCTCTCTCTGAGTGAGTGTCTGTCTCTCTCTCTAAGTGAGTGTCTCTCTCCCTCTATGAGTGAGTCTCTCTCTCTGAGTGAGTGTCTCTCTCCCTCTATGAGTGAGTCTCTCTCTCTGAGTGAGTGTCTCTCTCCCTCTATGAGTGAGTCTCTCTCTCTGAGTGAGTGTCTCTCTCTCTCTCTGAGTGAGTGTCTCTCTCTCTCTCTGAGTGAGTCTCTCTCTCCCTCTATGAGTGAGTCTCTCTCTCTGAGTGAGTGTCTCTCTCTCTAAGTGAGTGTCTCTCTCTCTCTCTAAGTGAGTGTCTCTCTCCCTCTATGAGTGAGTCTCTCTCTCTGAGTGAGTGTCTCTCTCTCTCTCTGAGTGAGTGTCTCTCTCTCTCTCTAAGTGAGTGTCTCTCTCCCTCTATGAGTGAGTCTCTCTCTCTCTCTCTGAGTGAGTGTCTCTCTCTCTCTCTAAGTGAGTGTCTCTCTCCCTCTATGAGTGAGTCTCTCTCTCTGAGTGAGTGTCTCTCTCTCTCTCTAAGTGAGTGTCTCTCTCTCTCTCTAAGTGAGTGTCTCTCTCCCTCTATGAGTGAGTCTCTCTCTCTGAGTGAGTGTCTCTCTCTCTCTCTAAGTGAGTGTCTCTCTCCCTCTATGAGTGAGTCTCTCTCTCTCTCTCTGAGTGAGTGTCTGTCTCTCTCTCTGAGTGAGTGTCTCTCTCTCTCTCTAAGTGAGTGTCTCTCTCCCTCTATGAGTGAGTCTCTCTCTCTGAGTGAGTGTCTCTCTCTCTCTCTAAGTGAGTGTCTCTCTCCCTCTATGAGTGAGTCTCTCTCTCTCTCTCTAAGTGAGTGTCTCTCTCCCTCTATGAGTGAGTCTCTCTCTCTGAGTGAGTGTCTCTCTCTCTCTCTAAGTGAGTGTCTCTCTCCCTCTATGAGTGAGTCTCTCTCTCTGAGTGAGTGTCTCTCTCTCTCTCTAAGTGAGTGTCTCTCTCCCTCTATGAGTGAGTCTCTCTCTCTCTCTCTAAGTGAGTGTCTCTCTCCCTCTATGAGTGAGTCTCTCTCTCTGAGTGAGTGTCTCTCTCTCTCTCTAAGTGAGTGTCTCTCTCCCTCTATGAGTGAGTCTCTCTCTCTGAGTGAGTGTCTCTCTCTCTCTCTAAGTGAGTGTCTCTCTCCCTCTATGAGTGAGTCTCTCTCTCTGAGTGAGTGTCTCTCTCCCTCTCTGAGTGAGTGTCTCTCTCCCTCTATGAGTGAGTCTCTCTCTCTGAGTGAGTGTCTCTCTCCCTCTCTGAGTGAGTGTCTCTCTCCCTCTCTGAGTGAGTGTCTCTCTCCCTCTCTGAGTGAGTGTCTCTCTCTCTCTCTGAGTGAGTGTCTCTCTCCCTCTCTGAGTGAGTGTCTCTCTCTCTCTCTGAGTGAGTGTCTCTCTCCCTCTATGAGTGAGTCTCTCTCTCTGAGTGAGTGTCTCTCTCCCTCTCTGAGTGAGTGTCTCTCTCCCTCTCTGAGTGAGTGTCTCTCTCCCTCTCTGAGTGAGTGTCTCTCTCTCTCTCTGAGTGAGTGTCTCTCTCTCTCTCTGAGTGAGTGTCTCTCTCCCTCTATGAGTGAGTCTCTCTCTCTGAGTGAGTGTCTCTCTCCCTCTCTGAGTGAGTGTCTCTCTCCCTCTATGAGTGAGTGTCTCTCTCCCTCTCTGAGTGAGTGTCTCTCTCCCTCTATGAGTGAGTCTCTCTCTCTGAGTGAGTGTCTCTCTCCCTCTCTGAGTGAGTGTCTCTCTCTCTCTCTGAGTGAGTGTCTCTCTCTCTCTCTGAGTGAGTGTCTCTCTCCCTCTCTGAGTGAGTGTCTCTCTCTCTCTCTGAGTGAGTGTCTCTCTCCCTCTATGAGTGAGTCTCTCTCTCTGAGTGAGTGTCTCTCTCCCTCTCTGAGTGAGTGTCTCTCTCCCTCTCTGAGTGAGTGTCTCTCTCCCTCTCTGAGTGAGTGTCTCTCTCTCTCTCTGAGTGAGTGTCTCTCTCCCTCTCTGAGTGAGTGTCTCTCTCCCTCTCTGAGTGAGTGTCTCTCTCCCTCTCTGAGTGAGTGTCTCTCTCCCTCTCTGAGTGAGTGTCTCTCTCCCTCTCTGAGTGAGTGTCTCTCTCTCTCTCTGAGTGAGTGTCTCTCTCCCTCTCTGAGTGAGTGTCTCTCTCTCTCTCTGAGTGAGTGTCTCTCTCCCTCTCTGAGTGAGTGTCTCTCTCCCTCTCTGAGTGAGTGTCTCTCTCCCTCTCTGAGTGAGTGTCTCTCTCCCTCTCTGAGTGAGTGTCTCTCTCCCTCTCTGAGTGAGTGTCTCTCTCCCTCTCTGAGTGAGTGTCTCTCTCTCTCTCTGAGTGAGTGTCTCTCTCCCTCTCTGAGTGAGTGTCTCTCTCCCTCTCTGAGTGAGTGTCTCTCTCTCTCTCTGAGTGAGTGTCTCTCTCTCTCTCTGAGTGAGTGTCTCTCTCCCTCTCTGAGTGAGTGTCTCTCTCTCTCTCTGAGTGAGTGTCTCTCTCCCTCTCTGAGTGAGTGTCTCTCTCCCTCTCTGAGTGAGTGTCTCTCTCCCTCTCTGAGTGAGTGTCTCTCTCTCTCTCTCTGAGTGAGTGTCTCTCTCCCTCTATGAGTGAGTCTCTCTCTCTGAGTGAGTGTCTCTCTCCCTCTATGAGTGAGTGTCTCTCTCTCTCTCTGAGTGAGTGTCTCTCTCGCTCTGAGTCTCTCTCTCTCTCTGACTGAGTGGTTTTCTGTTTTCGAGTCCCTTCTTCACTCTTTACTCTCAGTGTAATAGTTTTTTCCACACGGTTTTTGTTTGTTTGTTTGTTTGTTTGTTTGTTTGTTTGTTGCCGGCTGCTTTGGCTCTGTGCCTGCTGTTGAGGGGCTGCAGAGGCTGAGAGGCTGACACGCTGTCATGCCAACAGTGAGCCGTTCGCTGTAGGAGAGGTGGTGGGTTATGACAGCCTGAAATCTGCTTCTCATATGTTGTGATTGTTCGTTCTTCATAAGGTAACTAAAGTTGATGATTTGGTGGAGGGAGGTGTCATTTTCACCCCCGTTCTCCCGTCGGTTAGCCCTGTTAAAGAGGTTACCATCTCAAATGCACCTCCTTCTATTAAAAATAAACTTTAGTCGAGGAGCTGTCACTGTATGGCCAGTTGGGTCCATAAAGAGGGTCTCTGTGCAAGTCTGTGCTGCTTGTTGTGGCAGGTTTTTATGATCCTCAAAGACACCGCCGGTGAGCTAAGAACTAAGCACAGATCTTCTGTGGATGTGGGCTTCTTCACATGCTTCTGCCTGTAATCCCAGACACACTTGATGATGCTGACATCAGGGACCATCACCTCAGTACTTCTTGTTCTTCTTTACGCTGAACTTTGGCTGTTTGGGGTCCTGCTGCAGAATCCCTTGTTCTTGCACCATGACACCAAGAGAAATTCCTTGTTTATGCACAAACTTAGTAACAACGTGATTGTGTTTTCCTAAATGCACTGATGCATTCCTCTCTCTCACCTGCCCTGCAGTTCTGCCTCAGGACTTAAACCTGGAGGATGCTCTGGATTTTGAAGACAATAAACCACGTAAGCACAGTGAAACACCACTCAGCTGTTTCTGGTTTAAAACTCTCACCATAACCTAACGAGGTGCACGTTTGACACAAGTCCGGGTGACCAGCTGTTCTTCTGTGTGTGGGCGTTTCCCTCGTCCAACATGGCCCCAGTTTAAAGACATCAGTGGATCAGTGGATGCAAGATTAGCAGACAGAGCTGCACCTGAACCAACAGCTACTGTGATGGAGAAACTGAGTACACAAGGATACAGAGTCCATCACATGATGTAATAAAAGCACATTTCCATTTCTGGTTATTGTATGAACTTAGCAATGGATTTTACAAAGTTTCATTGGAATGAAATATGCTGTATCTGTCATAAGATTTGTGTCAAACCTGCAGTTTGTTTTTTTAGTTATATAGATGCAAATTTGAGGCTGCCTCTCAGTGTCAGTGATATTACTGCATATATGATCCACAAGCATAAAGTAAGATATGTGTGTAAGCTTTAAGAGCTCCAATCCAAACACAAACTGATGCCAACACACCTGAAAGGGAATCTGAATAAAAACCGATCATATATGCACAAGTTTAAAGTTCAGCGTCACAGATCGTATCATTTCCTCTTTCAGAAAACTTCCTGTGTGTACAAATGCCACCATTACATTTGAGTGTGCTCTTTTCTCTTGGGTTCACAAACAAATGACTAAAATCTTACCATACAAATGTTTTAAATGTCTACAGCTTTGATTGAGACTGTGGAGATGTAGTCTGCAAAGCTGTGTCTATCCAGCAGCAGAGCGTATTCAGTGCCTTTGTTTTCCTCTATATGGAGCTTGTTTCACCATTTTGGATGCCAGACAGAGAGGAGCACTCTGTGAGCACCCAGCAGCACCAGTGAACCTGCTGGTAATGGCTCCGTGAGGCCTGAACAGTCCTGATCCCCTAAAGGAACTGGTCCCATCCACCTACAGCCCAGTAACCTGGACTGGCTCCATACTGGGCAGAGTCGGTGTCAGTCCTGTACTGCTGGATGAAACCCAGCTTCAGACTATTTCAGCTCCATCACTTAGAGATGTTTGCATTTTTCACAAATGAAAACTGTAAGATTTTACTTATTTGTTCATGATTTGAAACACGCAGCCAGTCAGAAAGGTATCTAGTGTGACTGAATAAATAAACTGTGATTATCTGCTGTCATCTCATGAGTGATGGCAGTAAACATATTGACCATTATATGTTATTCTGACTTGTATAACAGTGACACCAGCACCTACAAAAAAGCAAACAGCACCATCAGGAGGAGCAGGCGGAGGTGAGAACTTTACAGCATCTTTGCACAGAGTCATTTTAGGTCTGAATAAATGTGGGACAAGAAAATCTGTGCGCTACAACAAATCTGATTGTAACTGTGTGTTGTTTTTTTTCTCTTCAGACTTTAAACTGGAGGATTTCTTTAACGATGTCACCACCACCACCACCGCCAAAGCCCCACCCAAGGTTTTCCCCAGGGTCCCTGCAGCCACCAAGGCCCCAGCGAAGCCCAAACCCAAGCCAGGTGAAAGAAAGCAGCCCAACTCCCCTCCTGAGGCCTGTGGGTTACCTGCAGAGCGAACGGGCTTTGTTACCTGAAATCTCAAGAGTTCAATTTTTACATCTCTGAATAAATCAGTGAACAGCAGCCACGCCCACTTCTGATTAATCAGAGCTTTTAAACCATTCGGCACGTCGAGGTTTTGGTGTAGAGAAAACATGAGAATTTTCTCACGCTCAAATATTGACTTATTTTGAATTTGCAACACATATTAGGAGGTAAAAGAAGAATATTTTTATCTAGATTGTCTCGGCACATGTATCCAGCAGCTGAGGCTGTTACTTCTTTGAAAACATTCCTAGACTGACCATGAAACCTGGCTTCCTTAGTTAGGAACGCCTGGTGGAGTCTGTGTGCTGACTGTCAGTTTCCTCTTGGTAGTAGCTGGTTGTAACATGCAGACTGATTTATTTACCAGAGAACGTACTGCAGTTAGTACGTTCATTTAGTTTTTAGTTTCTATTAGTTCATTGCTGCTGTAGATATTATAATGGGGAGGGTGCCAGGAGCAACATTTAGGAAATAAAAGTATTAATTCTAGAAAACATAACAGTGTCTGATGGCAGAGTGAATTCAGCTCAATGCAGTTTATGTAGCTCTCAGGCTCCCCTCACTGCGCTTTACATTTGTTAGGTAATAAATATCTAATCTTAAATGCTTATATGCTGATTATTATTGGTTTATATAAGAGAGGCCCAGACTTCAGTGTAAAACTAGGTTACAGGCTGACCAGAAACTGCATGTTTTTTGTAGAATATGAGGAACCGACAGAGTGAGACTAAGTCTAGACAGGTTGCCCTGGCAACAGACCTTAGAAAGGGGAAGTTATTGCAAGCTGCACAGGAAGTTTTAGTGCACAGGCATATTAATAAATCAGACACAGAAAAGAGGAACTGAATAGAAGAAGTTTTGTGTGTAATGAAACTGTGTGTGACGTATGTGACGTCGAGAGGTACATAAATAACCTAGCTTCCTGTTTTCTGCTTGTGAGCAGGCGTTTCTGTGTGTGCTCAGTCTCCATATCCCGGGATATGTAAATAAAGATCTTTTTTTTTTTTTTTAAAGTAAAAGACCACTTTTGAGCCGTGTCTTTTTGGCCCCAAGAATCAAAAGAACAGTTTCTAACACTTGGTGCCGTGACCCGGATTCTTGTGCGGCTGAGGGGACTAATTTGGACCTTAAGGTACGATCTGATATGAGTTGGACAACAGACCGGTCTAAAAGAGTATATGTAAGTGCAAGCCTGTTGAAAATTGTGCACATTGGATGAATTCTAAATTAGTTGTCCACTGAATTGATGATTGTTACCATTAAAGTGGCTCACTAGTGGAAATTAAACTAAATTATAAAATCTGTTAAGTAGATTTTAGGTGACATGTCCATGATAATTTGGGATAAATAAAAGTAAAGTTTGGGGATATTTGATGAAAGCTCATTGTTGTTAATACTGGGGTGGATTTTTAATTGTTGTGACGTATGTTTGAAGTTGGTGTGTTGTGTGTGTGTGTGTGTGTGTGTGTTACGTCAGCCAAGAAAAGAGATATGAGTTTAGGATATTTGGTTAAGGGATATATTCCTGTATTGATTAGCAGAGTTGGACTCGGGCACCAGATAATTCAGCTGTGGAATCTCCACAGTGGTGCTTTTAAACGTATTTAAATAAATTTTAGGACGGACGTTGGACTTCTAGGGGTGCAAAATGTTCTGACTGTGATGGCTCCATCTTGCGGCGGATGCGCTGCAATTTCCTGCGACGACAGGGTCATCCGGGTGATACCCGTGACAGATAGGGACAGTCGTTAATAATCAGTGGTCAAGTACCACTTTTCTTGCACCGTTTGACCGACAGGGTTGGACCTGGGTGGTCCCGTTTGAACGTGATTGACAGGTAAAGCTAATGGCGCAGACGGGATTCGAAAGCGCCCACGAGTGGGGTTTCCGGTCAACTCACGGGGACCACTTTTAAATTAACATAGGGCCTAGAAATTTGACCGCTATCGGTGAGGGCAATCCCGAAGCGGGTTGATTGACCAGCAAGGTTGGACCTGGGCTTAGAGGCTTTTAAATTAATCAAGGGAAAAGTTAGGTGTCCCGGGACTGAGGTTTGGAAACTGTGATATGGAAATGGTGAATAATATTGGTTTTGAAGAGGTTATATGGTAATGGAAATAATTTATCTTGGCAGTCAGTGTCTTTTAAAAACATCAGAGCCTTTTTACACTGACTGTCTCCACCAGATTCACAAAAATGACTCCTGTCTCTCTGCATCAGCTCTGCGACACTGGTGACCTGTCCGGGGTTACAACAGCTCCCCCCGAGGCAGCGGGCAAAGAATCCAGGCTGCCTGTCTAAGAGAAGCTCTCAGTTTAATGCTGAATATTTCACTTATTATTTATTTTATTTGCCCTTTATTTAACCAGGAAGATCCAATTGAGATTAAAAAACTCTTTTTCAAAAGAGACCTGACCAAGAAGCAGAAAGTGTCTCACAGTTAAAGAAATTCCTCAAACACAGGCAGCAACAACACACATGCAAAAATAAAATAAAAATAAAATAAAGATAAAATTCAATAAAATGCAAATAGAAATTTCAAAGTTCAGTTAAAATGACAATCACTGAATTGACACAGTTACATGTTATGGACTTGGCCTTTTAGGATTCATAGTTTAGATTTCAAAGCACTTAATGAAATGAAGTCGTTTTCCAGTCGTTCTGCAGTTCGTTCCAAGCCGACGGGGCTAAATGGACGAAAGCTCTTTTGGAAAGGTTCATTTTGGGCAAATGGAACAGAAAGCAACAAGTAACCTTGCAGACGAAGAGAATAATGACCAGCATGTTTCACTGCAACCAGGCAACATATGCAGGAATCCAACTATTGCCTTAAAACTGTATAAATGAGAGTTCCTGCGACTGGCCAAAGCAGCCCATTCTACCTTGGAGTATAACTCACAGTGGTGAGTGTGAGGTTTGCAGTGAGTGATGAACCTCAGAGAAGCACGATACACAGCATGAAGCATTCACATATAGAATGTCTCCATAATCGCCTTTTACCTGCTGCAACAGGTAAAAATGTTGCAGCACTTTCCTGTTCAACATCGTACTTGTGCTCAGCTGTTGATGCACCGTGATGGTGAATGGGCTGGTTCTTATACTGCTCTACTTGAGCATTCAGATCGCTTTATACAACATAAAGATCCATGATGTGGACACACGCATCCACAGTCCAGTGCAGTAGACAAGCCAACGACACACAGTAACCAAAGCATAAGGGAAATGTAGTTACTTGGTTTAATTAGAGTGTAATTAGTTGTTTTTTCTTTCTTTTAACAGTATTGTGTATTTGATCTCTGCTTCCTTTTTTTTGCTCTAACACAGACATTTGATCTTTTTACCCCTGCAGCCAGTGATGACTTTAACCTGGCTGATGCCTTAGACCCCAGCAATGACATTAATGGCAAGGATAAGAACGTGGGGAAGGGAGGTGGGTGATGGTGTCCTGCATAAGATCAACATGACTCCTAAATCATCCGCCATCTCACTTCTTTTTCTTTCTGCCATCTCATTTCTTAATTTTTACTGCTTAGCTGTGTCTCCATTGCATCAGTTCCAAACATAGACAAAGAGGGGCAACTTTGAATTTATTGCATGTAATGATTTAATGCTAATCAGCCTCTTGTTTGGTGTTTTTGTCACTGAATTGAAAACTCTTACAAGCTGCAGGATTTAGTTACACCCTGACTAATGTCCCAGCTGCATAATGACACTGGATCATTGGTCAAATGAAATTATTTTGTTTTTGAATGAGAGAACAGAGGAAACGAGTCGAAAATGCATTTCAAGAATTTGTTAGTGTCTGTAAAGTTTCTATAGAAGCTTTCAAAGCCATCATTAAAACCTGACGATCTCATTACCCTGTGTTTGTGATTCATTCAGTTCTTATGTGTTTGAACTGAATTAATGGACTCCTCCAAGCCACTGATAGCCACTCTCTGACACAGAGCGCTCATTGTTGTCCTCCTCTGCTCCCACGTCTCCTCCTTCCACTGACACACTGCTCTCTGCTTCAGTGTTTAAATGCTGAACACCAAAATAGAGTTTGACAGATCAAATGCACTCATGTTTCATGTTTCAGTTCACATCCAGCTGCGTCTTCACTGTGTTTCCTCCCAGGTATGTTCTCTGACGACGATTTGTTCAATTTGAGCACAGATGAGACCTACAAGCCTGACAACAGCAAAAGCAAAGGTTAGACTTCATGGTACATATTTAACATTTCA
Source organism: Perissodus microlepis (assembly GCF_051167445.1). Lineage (NCBI taxonomy): Eukaryota > Metazoa > Chordata > Actinopteri > Cichliformes > Cichlidae > Perissodus > Perissodus microlepis. The sequence goes on from NC_140463.1 coordinate 48,940,007, forward strand.
TTACACCAAAGATGTAAACACTCTTTCCACATGAGGGAATGTGGTGGCAGGTTTCTGTGTCTGCTGTGCTCCTATAACTGAGCTGTGTGTGTGTGTGTGTGTGTGTGTGTGTGTGTGTGTGTGTGTGTGTGTGTTTCCAGAGAACACAGCAGAAGTGGGCACCATCGCAGGGTTTGCAAGTGTAGTTGCCATGGCGCTGGTGGGTGCGGTCAGCAGCTACATTTCCTACCAGAAGAAGAAGCTGTGCTTCAGTATTCAGCGTAAGCTACACTGCACAGGTGGTTCAAAGGGGGCGGGCCTTCACTGCTACACTGCTATAAAATGAAAAGCGAGCTGCTGTTAGCTTCAAGTATTTGATCCTTGTTGAATTTGTGGGTTTGCTAACTTATACAGAAATAAACAGTTTGTAATTCTTATGGTAGATTTATTTAAATGTGCTTTTTCTGGATTATTGCAGGACTTAAGAGATATAAGCAGCCACTCCTTATGTCTCTAACTATGAATATATTTTATTATCATCACATCTGGATTAATATACTCACTATTTTTAATTCACTGATGACTTGGTTGGAAATGTTAAAAATTCCCATTTAAACTTCATAGAGCTGTCGTTACTTTTACAATATTTCAAGAGTTTTCAGCAAAAACAGGACATACGATGGAGTCATTTCCATTTCCTTTGAAAAATCAATAATTGATCATCAAAACAGTCACTGTTTATTTATTTATTTTTCTTGATGGAATAATCAATTATTCAGCTCCATCACACCAAGTATGAAATGCAAATGCTAATGTTGAAGCTCCAGTGATGATGCTTTTCTACCACATGTTGTGAACGCACTCAGAGTTGACTGAATTAACTCCAGGAGATAACAGATCACCTCTAACAGATCACCTCTAACACATCACCTCTAACAGATCACCTCTAACAGATCACCTCTAACACATCACCTCTAACAGATCACCTCTAACAGATCACCTCTAACAGATCACCTCTAACACATCACCTCTAACAGATCATCCTCCTTGTAGTTACATTTCTAGTCTAATTGGCTGGTCATGAATAGAGGTGGCAACAGTACAGACTTTCTGTACTTAAGTAAAAGTACAAATACTGGTGTTAAAAAATACTATTTCTTTAGCTCTGTGTCGTCTCTTCCTGTGAAATCCAGCAACACACTGTGTGACAAACAGTTTGTGTGTTTGCGGATGTTTGTTGAGCTGATCGAAGCCTTGTAGAAACATTTTTCCCTTAATGCTCGTTGCGCTGGCTACATGCTGACTAAACAGACGGACACTTCAGCCCCTGAGTATAAACGCTGTAGATGATACAGCTGATGCTTTAATAACAAGCCTGTTTAGAAACTGTAAAGAGTAGAAAGGACAAATATTTGTTTAAAAATGTAGGAAGTAAAAATCAAAAAGTGGTCAGAAAGATACAAATACCTGAAGATTGTACTGAAGTACAGTAACGAAGTATTTATAGTGAACTGTTTGTTATGTGTTGGCAGAGAGTCTGAACACTGACATGCTTAAAGCCGAGAACCCTGAAGCGGTGGTGGCCACAGAACCACAAGGTACCCCCCCCTCCGTCTGTTATATAAATGCATATAAATGTACAGTGGTCCCTCGCTATAACGCGGTTCACCTTTCAGAGCTTCGCTGTTTCACTGATTTTTTGTGGCAATTTTGCTTTTTTACAGCGCATTGTGTTCTGCGTCCTGATTGGCTGTAGACCATTGTCAATCAATCTCGTGCCGCGTCTCCTGTCCAGTACAGAACTTTGAGCCTGTATGAGAAAAGTGTATAAAGTGTGTAGTGACGAGTTTTACTTAAAAACATCTATAATAACTTTAAAAAATAAAGTTGGCTACTTCGCGGATTTCACCTATCGTGGGTTATTTTTAGAACATAACTCCCGCGATAAACGAGGGACCACTGAAGTTGTTTCATTGTTTTCAGAACAAGTTGTCACAGATCTGTTAGAATAATGTCTGACAGCAATGTTGTTGTATCTCTGCAGTGCAGCAGACTCTGCTGGAGCCGCCCAACGCTGACCCTCAGACTGAAGAGAACGCTGTGTAAAAAAGAGCCAATCACCGGACTCCCCAACAAACCCTTCACATAACCCCCCCCCTACACACACACACACACACTCACACACTCTGAACAGGCAGAGGTCACAGGTTGTCTCTGTGTAGCATTATTGCTGCAGAACCTGGATCTGTAATCCTGGTTTGGCAAATCTCATGTTTTTAATTCTCTGTAACCCACACAGCTCACACCGTGTGGGTTTTACCCCACTAACCACTCACAATGTTTTTTACTGTTATTTATTTGCCAGCATGTACTCTGTAGTGCTTTGCTGGCACAGATTGAAGAATACCTGAGATGAGAAGCTAGCTCACAGACTCAGTCAGTATCCACTGAGCTGGTTTTGGGCACATTTGAATTTATTGATGATATTTTGGCAAACTGATGAGTCAGTAACCTGCTGCATGTTTTTAAAGCAGCCTAAAAGAGCATTTGAGGAAGCTGAACTCCAAAGTTAACCAGATTGCTGTGAAACTCAAACTGACTTTTATATTGTTTATATTTTGTTTTTATTCTTTTTACTGTGAGTTGTATTTAGGGATAACAGATCATTCAGTGTCCCTCGTTGAAGCCTAACTAATCATGTCTTGTAAATCAAAGCTATTGTTTTTGTTGATGCACAAATCTGTCCTGAAATATTTATTTGGTCTCTGCTCTCCACACGCCTGTGGAGGACATTCAGCTCGTTGCACTATTACTACTCTAACCATGTTACTATTAACACAGCTTTGGCTTTAATCTTTCTTAACCAAGTACATTAGTGAATGACTAAGGCATCCAACACCTGTAAGTATTAGAGTGTAAATGGCCTTATAGAAAAACTCATTTCTAGTTTGTTTCAACCATTAATGTAAATGATGCTGAAACATCTGAGCGGTTAATAAAACACCTTATGGTCAATGACAAGTTCAAGCCTAGAATGGGAACTCCTCAGATGGGAAACAGTGCCCACTCTGCGCCCACTCTGCGCCCACTCTGCGCCCACTCTGCCATATTGTATTCTTTAAGGGGGAAAGGGGATTATTGATTGGAGGGTCTTTACCTCACAATATGAAGGACTGGAAGTTGTTTCCCACGTGTAAAGCTTGTGAGAGTAAGAGGACTGAGTATTGTGCCAAATATGAAAAGTCAGATAAGCAGTAAATGCACTTGATGTGAGTGAGGATGATGAAGTCTGTTCCACATCAGTTTCAGCTTAAAACTGCGTCCCGTGAGCTGCTGCTTCCCTCTGACTCCTAACGGGACTTTCTTCAGTGGAAACGGATGAAACTTTGTTCCCAGGAAAAAAAAAGCTGACTGTCACAGAAATGTTAACAAGTCTAACATGAGTAGTTGGTAATACTGGTGACTGAGTTCTTGTGTTGGGTTTGTGGAGCTCTGAGGTGACTTTGACTTTAAGTTTGTGAATTTTTCTAGAAGAAATAACGTCACATGAAAAAGGTGAATTCATTGAAAACAACTGTAAAGTGAGTAGTTATATTAGTTAAGATTGTTAACATTTGTCAAACAGTTATCCCATAACAAACATAAATATTTAAACAGGGCTGTTTAGCCATTAGCTTGGAGGCTAATCCATGTCAGGTCCAGCTTACGGTTCCTTCTTGTGTCTCGTGGTGTAGCTCTGCTCTCGTACTCACAAAGATTCAGTGTAATATTTATTTGCATTTAGTTCCACAGCCCAGCTGTATGCTACACGAGGGGTTTGCCTACTTTCCAGATTTTTCAGCTACAGGACGGTGGAACTTTTAGTAGACGTGTAACCTTCATTCATGGTATCCTAATAAAACACATTAGTTTTTCTGAATTGCTAAAACACATTTCCTAAAACTGCAAAATTCTAGCTACACTCACAAAACCTTCAACCTGTCTTGCAAAACCAAACATTTGATCCAAAACTATTTTAACTTTACTCAAAATCAAGCACCACTATCAAAAACCACTCAAAACCAGCCAATGTGCAAACACACCTTAGCAACGATTACACCCTACAGACAAAAATTAGAAGTAGATTTTCCTGTGTAAGGGTTTCGGTTGTAGACTTTCCATCTCCATGCTGAGAAAAACTCCTCAGTAGGGTGCACAAAGGGACAGTATGGAGGAAGAAACACATTCATAAAATGCTGCTCATTGTGAAACCAGTTGCATATTCTTTGCTCAAGCAAAGCATCCTGTAGATCATCCAGGAATGTTGCTAGAAGTTTGTTGTTGTAGGGCCCAACAGTAACATGATGGTGGAGAACCCCATAGCTGCTGATGGCAGCGCAGATAGTTACGTTTCCACCACGCTGACCAGGCAGTTCAATAATGGCATGTTGACCTGTGATGCGACCTCTTCTCCTTTTTGCTAGATTGAATCCAGCTTCATCCACAAAGATGTATCCATGAGGCCTGACCACTGAGTCAAGCTCAAAGATTCTCTACACAGTGAGAACAAATTATATTTAGATTTGTAAATGACACAGTATGATGTCTGCATGTGCTGCATCCCAGACAACACATTATACGTTCTAGTATTGAGTTTACTGTAAAAGTTTACTTACTTGCACATATTGACATCGTTGCTCTTTCACTCTCTCACAGTTTCGCTCAAATGGTCCCAATAAACTTGTTTCATTCTTATCCTGTTGCGTTGCAGGACACGGTCAGTCGTTGACAGACTCACACGATTTATTCCCTCAAAAAGTGTGTTGTCTTCCATAATCTGCTGCTGTATTTCTCGCAGTCGAATTGCATTATTCTGACGGACCATATCCACAATAAGTGTCTCCTGGCGTTGTGAGAACATGCGTGTTCTTCCACCCTCATGTGGCCGTCTTTCAATTCTAAACAAAATACCATTTGGATATAAGTGTTTTCAGGTTTTCACACACAGTAACATGGAGAAATTATTTTTCATTGTCTTCTTACTGAGACAGTAAACTTTTTACCTGTTTGCTTCTCTGAAGGTCCGGATTATAGTAGCCACTGAGGACCTGCGTAGGTTTGGTTGCACACGTTGCCCTGCCTCCCTCATTGTCATGCACCAGAACATGATCTTCTTCTTGGTCTTCGTCCTTGCCCAACACCTCTGAGACGGACTCCTCTTCCTCTTCTATTGTATTGCTCCACTGTTGGATCCACTCATACCATTTGCATTTCATGAGGCTTATATACTGTTTAGTAATCGGGTTCACTGATTGGACACGTGTTTTCAGTTTTAAGTGGCATGGTGTAAATGATGACAACTGTGTTAGCTGTGTTTAACTTCTGTAGCCTGTGTGCACCACACTGCTAAATGAATTTTGTGTTTGAGAAAGTGTTTAGAGTTTTGGTAAATAGGAGATTCAGATTTGCAAATGATGTCCTAACCAGATGAACAGTGTTTAAGATTTTGACAACTGTGAGATTGATTTGATGTGTTTTGGTGTTGGTAGTTGACAGTTTAGTTTTTACAATGGGATTTAGTGTTTTAACGATTCAGAAAAACTCTATGAAACCTATTTCTCTGCAGAGTTACTGAGCAAAGATCATATCATTCTGATGGATGTGGAAATGAAATTCAGCGTCCCTCTTTGAAGAATAACTAATTATCTGTTGCACATCTAAGCAACCAGTGAAACCAGTAAATGTTTACTTTATATCAGTAACAGAACTTAGACGTGAAGACAAGAAGATTGTGTATAAATAAATAACCTTCAGCATCGGAGTAGACAGATTCCCGAGGCCATAATCAGTCCAGAGGACATCGTCTCTGACAGCATCTGTCTCAGACCTGGCCGCTGCCATTTAGGCTGATTTGGGGTTTTACTGATATTCCAAATCTCACTACAAACTAGTTTAACTGTTGATCCAGGAATAACGAAGACAAACCACTGGCCGACTCCCTCATTACTCTATTAAAAAAGACATTTCAGTTTGTGCTAGACTAAAATGGGTGCGATAGGAAAATTAGGGACCGAGTGGAAGGAGTTTGGAGCTGGCACCGCTGCACAGAACCTTGGTTGGGTTGGTCTGTGTTTGAAAAGGTTTAGCCGTGTCGACGATGTTAGCAGCCGTAGTTAGTTGAAGGGTTTAGATAGTGCCCTGAGGAATGCTTTCTGAAACTGAGCAGTTCTGTTTGTACTAGTATGGTAGCATATATTCCTGCTGCATTTAGACTTTAGACTTGTGTGTGTTTGCACTGTTAGCTTGCTTTTTTATACTTTGTACTTGACTGGACTTTTCCTAATAACTTAACTTTTGAGGATAGTTGATGCTTCCTGGTGAGTGAAAGTTTTTCCAGCTTTCCGTTGAGTCTTGGCTGTTCCAAAACAAGAAAGCTCTCATTAACGTTCCTGCGCTGTGTCTGAAACAGTTTCCTTTAATGTCTGATATATTAACCTTTTTGTAGCACAAACCTGTAATGAGGGGATCTGATTTATTCCACACACAGCATAGATCTAGTAAATAAGCTCATGTTCATTCATGTGTGGAACAAAGTCTTGTAATAAGAAAGTCAATTAGTTACATTGTATATATCGTATGATTGTTTTGCTGTCTTCAGTTTGTCACTTTGGTGATTGCCATCTTTTGTTGTTGTTGTTGGGAGGTTAGAATGTGTGAGCGAAGAATCAAGTACAGAAGATGCACAAGTAACCATACCAGACATGGACATGCAGTAAGAACCACCACTGTGTGTCCTGTGAGCTGTAATGGAGTGACAGTACAGTCATCCAGCTGTGCTAGCAGCCTAAAGAAAGGAAGTGTTACAGTCAGGATGCAGCACAGACAGCAGCCTGTTCCCTGGTGTTACTCTGGTAACAAGAGACAACACATCTATCAGCTGCTTCTCACAGCTTTACTGTGTTCACTGCGTGTTTCACTTTGAAAACGGTTCGACTGGAATGGCAGGTAGGAAAAATGCTGCAACTGGAAGGTGGGATCAGATTAACAGGTTCATGTCTGGAAAGGGTCTTTTTTTGTATATTTGAGAGTTTCGTGATGATTTCACTTTGTGTACATGTCTTTGAGGTTGGTCATTAAAGTAGGATGTATGTGTATAACCAATATTCTATGGCTAGATAAATCTTTGTGCGTGTGTGAGAGATGAACGGTTAATGCTAAAAAGAGAAAAATAACCCAGTTTGTGGCCACAGTAGCCATTAGCATCCTTAGCTTTGTCTTATTTTCTAATCCGAGTGATTCCTGTGCTGGGTTGTGTTTTTTAGGCCGTGTGTTGTGTTTGCAGGTGTGGTCTCTGTGTAGTTGGCGGTGCTGTTTAAGACTGTGCATACCTGTATGCTGTAATCCAAATGACACTTCTCTTTTAGCCTTATATCCTGCAAAGTCCCACAGGAGCGCACTGCAACATTCATGTAACACAGCACAGCTGCACCCGAGCGACACCACAGTCGCCCCCTGTTGGCGACAGGTGGGGGCTGTTTCATCAGGCTCGGGCTGCTGGAAGCTTCACTCAAATCAAACAAAATAACAAACCTTTCAGTTGGCTGAATGTATTTAAATATTCATGTTTGAATGCAAAAATATTTGGTCTGTAGCAAAAATATGTATTTACCAAAGACAAAGTGCTGATTGAGCCTGCCATGGCCTCTGTGCAGAGTTACTGGATAATCTGTTATTAGAAAATAATAAACTGTTGATTATATGCTTGAATCTGAATGTAACACAGATGTCCTCGCCTAATGTGAAGCATTTGAATTAGTCTGAGTGTGTATGAGAACATGACTGTTTTATATCAATGAAAAGAAGAAGATACATCTGTTTTAAAATAATGTGTGCTAACCTGTGCAATGCTTGCATTCAGCCACGGTGCATTATTATTGGCACTGTTTTGCTTTGGGCTTTAGTGTGGAATTTATGGCACGCTGCAGTTTGGATATGGGCCCCATGTGATGACCACCAGTACCAGTAGACCTGCTACAGCCCAGCAGCAAACAGTACAATGTTTGATTAAATGTGACTGTGTAACGATTCCAGCGTAGATGGAATAAAACCAGTAGAATGTTTGTCATCAATAAGCAGAAGATGTGGCGATCAGCCCTCGTGGCCTGTTGAACATCAGTGATGTTGGTTGGTAGTAGATGAGTTTCCACTGTATAAGATCTGCACTGTCTAGAAAAGAGCTTCATCTTTAGCCAGCACCTGTGATGCTGTCACTCAACCTGCCGTCTGTCCTTGCAGCTGATGATTGTGTCACGCAACGCCAACCAAAATCCTGCAGCCTTACATTTTTATTCAGGAGAACAAGGCGAGATATCTGGTTTCTGTTACAGAAGCCAGCAAAGCTACAGCTGATCTGCTGCGTGAGGGTTTTTTACCCTGACTGCCACATACAGGACGCACTTCGTCATCTTACCACACTAACACACATACAAACTTTGATGCATGCTTTTCTCTACACAGTGTTTTACTTGTGACTTTCGAGTGTTGCGCTGTCTTTTGACAGTTGAATGTTGCACACAGCTTGAAGTGTAATAGTAAACTGCTTTCTCACTTATTCTTCTGTAGCTTTCTTGCAGTTTGTTACAGCTATTGTTAAAATTATTAACCATTAAAAGCTTTTTCAAAAGAACAAGGAAAAGACTGGACATCTGAATTGTTTCTTTATTTTTAAATGGCATGTCAGAAGTGAGTATGACTCCTTGAGGATCTTGAGGGTTTCAGCATGAGCCGCCTTTTTAACGTCACGCCACAGCATCTCAATCGGATTCAGGTCAGACCAGGCCACTCACAAGTCTTCATTTGTTTTTCTTATGCCATTCAGAAGTGGACCCGCTGGTGTGTTTTAGATCAATGTTCTGCTGCAGAACCCAAGTGTGCTTCAGTTTGAGGTCACGAACAGATGGCTGGACGTTCTCTCTCAGGATGTTTTTGGTAGACGGCTGAATTTATGGTTCCATTGACCACAGCAAGTCTTCAAGGTCCTGAGTCAGCAAAACGGCCCCAGACCATCACACATCCACCCCCATATTTTACTGTTGGTTTGATGTAAAATACTGTTAATTTTACGTCAGACGTAATGGGAGACACGCCTTCCAAAAACGTTTGTCCTGTCAGTCCACAGAGTATTTTCCCAAAAGTCTTGGATCATCAAGATGTTCCTTTTGCTCAGGAGTAGGTTTTTGGCTTGGATGAGTTGTTGCTGTGCTCTTGGGGTAATTTTGGTTAAATTTCTTCCACCTTTCTGTGGCGTTCAAGGAGACGAAGACTTTTTTTGTTTTTGCAGCCCTTCTGTCTCAGACGCCGTCTGATGGTTATGGGGCTGCAGTCAGCATAAAATGACAATGAATCCACATATCTGCACAGATTTGGCCTTTTAAAGGCATGTGGTCTGTTAAGAGATATATTCTAAAACACTTCTTCAGCAGAGGATCAGAGAGGAGAAACACACAGAATTTCTTGCTAGCAAGGGCAGCCTCCAGAACTCACACTCCAAGAGTGAGGCTCAGAGACTAAGCCCTGAGTACTGCCCTGGTCTTTATTTATATGCTTCAGTGAGCGTTTGTTCCATACATTGAAATGTGGAGGTGTACGTGTGTGTGTGTGTGTCTCAGAGTGTGACCCCATAAATGACTTCCCTACACCTGCTGGTCTCGGAAGTCCAGCAGTTCATCAAACCAAAAGGCACTTAGACTAAGACAGATATAGCTACGTTAATCCTACCGTAAAACAATAAAACAAGGTACAACCTTTCCCATGCTCCTGGGATGTGGGGGTGAACGCCAGAACACCCTGGAATGTTACAGACCTCCTAGGATGAGACATTCTTTCAATATGCCACCAACTATATACTTCTAAACACAAATGATTACATGCAGTATTCTACCATATGCAAACTTATATCATTAAAAGACTATACTGACTACTAAGTACAATTTTCCATTGACAAGCACCAATAAAGGTGTAGTTTATGTCTATGAACAGTGAACACCTGTGTGCACACCTGTGTGGATCAGCGCGCTTGTATTCAAAAGGTTTCCCCATGTAATGATCTGCTAGAGGATGTAGAGAGCCATAGCCCCGTCCCCCAGGGCATGAAGCAGGCATGGAGGAGATCCAGGCTCCAGACATCCAGAGGCCCCAGAGTGCGAGAGCCCAAGGAGGACCACCGGAGGGGCATCCGTGCCACCCTCCTGGGAAGAGCTGAGGAGAGCCCCAGATGAGGGGTCACCCAGTAGCCACGGAGCAGAAGCCAGAGGGGGCTGAAGTGGCGTGCTCGCCGGCTCTGCCGGCAGCCAGTTGTGCCAGAGTGAACTGAGCCGCAGGCCCAGAGGCCGGAGGCCCGAGGGTCCCCTTTGCCCCGGAAGAGGCCTGACCGGGCAACAGGCACCAGGCCCTGCCAAGTAGTCACCGGGAGTGAGCTGGTACATACCTGAGCGCCCAGCCCCGGACACCAAGAACCACCAACCCACCGACCCCTGAGGGCATCAGTTCCCGGCAGGGAGTGTGGTGAGGGGAGATAGGCCTTTGGAGGGCCTGGGAGTTCCCAGAGAGGTGGAGTGTAAGACCCGACCTGACATATCGACACAGACAAACTCTGTACATAAGATGTAAGGGCGGTGGCCACAATTCAGGGATGGTCCTGGTGTTTCACTGGGATGCTCTCTCCACATTGCAATGTGTTTATTAAACCCACTTCAAATCAAGATCACTGGGTGTGTTGCAGGTTATTGTTAACATTTCCACAACAATGTGTATATGTGTTAGTAGGATTAATGCATTTTTTGTTTGTGTGTGTGATTTTTGTGTGCCTCTCCTCCTTGCAGTGTTTCAGACACTTTTCAATTCTCCACTCAAAGGCAGTCGCTTTTCCTCCCCAGGTTCCTTAGCCCAATTTGATCTCCCACACTAAACAACAGCGTTCTTCCATGTCTCCTCCCCCTCCTTCCACTGTAGTCTCGTCTCCCCCCCTTGCAGCAGTCCATTGCAGTCATTTGTCTTCAGCTTTGTCCTGTGTAATCCCACTGTCTCTGTCTGTTTGGTCATGCAACATGCAGCACCTGTATAAAAAAGGCCAAAGCAGACTGTACTTCCTCAGGAGCAGCACAGCACAGAAGGACTCATCCAGGCTGGAAAAACGAATCAGGAAGGCTGGCTCTGTGGTCGGCATGAAGCTGGACACTTTGGTGACAGTGGCAGAGAAAAGGACATTAAAGAAACTGCTGGACATTATGGACAATGCTGGGCATCCTCTGCACACGGTGGTAAATAATCAGAGGAGCCTATTCAGCGACAGGTTGCTTCTCCCAAAGACAAGAACCAACAGGCTTAAAAACTCCTTTGTCTCACACACCATCAAACTGTTTAACTCCTCGTTGGAGGGGAGAGGGAGGGGAGACAGGAGGACAAAGGAGGGCAGGAACAACTGAGCTGTAGTGCTTTTTTTTTTCAACTGTGCAATATTTGCAATATTCTTTTATATTTGACCTTTTTTGTGGGGCAAATAATATTGACACCAGTCATTTTGTGTTTTTCTGAAATGATTCTGTTGTTGTGTACAAAATATTAAAAAAAATTAAGCTATAGGGAAATCCTCTGGTTGAAAATCCTGTTTAAAAAAGCACTTGGGACAATTGTGTTGGTGACAGCTTTTGTTATAATATCAATAATATTTCTATGAATATGGGATACTGTTACATGTTTGCATAGACTTTTGTGGAATATGGAGACACTCCTGGCATTATATGAGCAAAGTGAGACTCATTTTTTAGGGTTGGTGGAGATGAGTGTGAAGATCCAAACAATCCCTGTCAGTGATGGAGAAGCTTTGATGAAAATATTTGGTAAAAAGTTCACCAGCATGAAGGAAATGAAGTTTCAAACTTTCCTTAGGAGGAGCCCAGCACGCCTGCTTAAAGAAACGTAAGTGTGGCGATGTGGATGCTTGCAGCGACTGCTGTATAGAGGCCATCCTGCTACACATGAAACACATCAGAGTCATAATTGTTATTTTAGTCACGTGTTTGTTTATTATCCTTATTGTTTTATCTGGGACTGTTTGCAGACATCTCAGAGAGAGGAGACACCAGCATCTGAACAGAGACTCAAACCAGCAACCTGCAGCTCCCTGCTTGGCTGCTCCAGTTTTCTCCTCACTCATGTTGCCCACCAGTGATTTCTAGCTGCCCACCCACACAGCAGGCTAGAATATGCGCTGAGCCTCAGCACCCAATACTTGGACATGTTTTCTTTATTAAACAATGAACCAGACCCCAAAAAGTAAACAGCTGTCATTGCTAGGCAACGGGAGCAGCATTTGGAGATGCAGCACCTGACATTCCTGACCATGTGGGCGGAGCATGCATGAAATGGAATGTTTAGTAGAACTGTGCAACACAAGCACTTAGTTACAGCATGTTTCATTGTATCCAGACACAGCTAGAGACACATCTACAGCAGCATCTCTGTGCAGGACAAACGACAGTTGACGAAGAAAACATCAAAAACTTCACTCCTCTACAATACGTTGGTTCCTTTGTTTAAAAGGCCAAAATGAATGAAGGGAGAACGAGAAGAGGATCGGCGAGTGCTTCACCTCACAATACAGTACAGCTGATTAACCTGCAAGAAGAATTTCAAATGATACAGGCTGAAAATGTCAAATTAAAAGAAGAGGCAGAAAAATCAAGAGGAGAAGCTAAAAATTCAAAGTTTGAAACTGAAGTAGTATTGCAGGAATTACTGCATGTGGGTCTCAAACTTAAAGGAGAGAAAATGGGAAAACAGCACGCAGAAAACGAGAATGAAAACATGAAGAAAGAACTGTTGGAAGCTCAAAAAGCATTGGAGGAAGAGAAAAGCACAGCACAAGAAGCCAAAAATAAATATCAAACTGCAAAGAAGGAGGCAGGAAATGTGATGCAGGAATTACAGGAGGTGCAGGAAGCTTTTGAAGAGGAAAAAAGGAAAATGCAGTTGGCAACACAAGAAGCTGCAAATGTAATGGCTGAAGCTGAAACACTAAGGAAGGAATTACTGCATGTAAAGCAACAACTTCAAGAGGAGAAAAAACGTAAACATGAGGCAGAAAATGAGATTGAAAATATGAAGAAAGAATTGTTGGAAGCTCAAAAAGTGTTGGAGGAAGAGAAAATTAAAATACAGGAAGCAAAGAAAGAAATGGAAGATACAAAGAGTTACACTCAAAACATGAAGAAGGAACTGATGAAAGTGCAAGAAGAACTTGCAGAAGAGAAAATTGAGGTGAAGGCATTCAAGAAAGAAATGAGCGGCTCTGCGGTGACCAAGAAAGACTGCAAAGACGCACTTAAAGAAATACGAAAGCACAAAAAGGAAGCTAAAGAGCTCCTCAAACAGAAAGTGAAACTGGGCAAACAGCAGCTGAAAGAAAAATTTAAAGATGCCGAGGAGCAGCTCAACAAAACCTTAAAAGAACTGAAGGCAAAAGAAAAGAAAGCCGAGGACAGGAGGGGATTCTGGAGCAGACTGCTGAGAAAGAACTGATCCAGCAGCATCAAGTTTGAGGAGATCAATAGTTTCTTCCTCCTTCCCCCTCTCTCCACCTTTCTTTCACCCCATCCTTCTTCTTGGGACGTTTGTTTGTTTTTTTAAAAACTCTAATCTAAATACATGTACTGAAATACACAAATAAAATTGCCATAACTTGACCTCATGTTGCCTGCTTCTTTTCTTGTGTGTCTGTGGATGTAAAACAGTAACACACTTTCTGCTCTGTGTCTTTAATTGTAAATAAATGCAATATGTTTTCATTTTAAAATGCAGTGCAAAAAACTTCTGCTCTAAATCTTTTTTTTTTTTAGCAAAAAGATTTTTTTTTTGCCTGTTGTGGAAGTTTTCCATTTAAATAAAGCCTGCAGACGAGCGGTGAGCGGTAGCTAACATTCTTTAATCAAAACACACAAAGAACAGACGAGCAAGCTTGATGAAGTCCCTGCATGACCGCGGGACAGACGGTCAGCAGAGTCTCCCTGAGCCTAGCATGGCTCTCAGTTAAATACCTTCTCCAGGAACAAAAGGCAGTACACAGCTGTTTCACACCTTAAGGTTCACACTGCCTTGCTACCTACCAGAGTCCTCAAAGAGACAAAAGACTCTTCCTGTGGAGTTGTCTGCTTCCCCCAACTTCCTTACTAGACCCCCAGCATTTGTCTTACTGTATGAGTGTGAGACATGTTAAAATCCAGTGGCACCAAGGTATCATACAATAAAATAATGTGATTAATACATAAGTAAAAGAAATTCCTATACATGCCCCTTCCTGATTTCTTATGTTTTAACATGTTTCTTACACTTACATGTTTCCAATTTCAAATGTTAACACAGATGTTCAGAGTAAATACAGATTGTAGTTTTTTAAATGATGATTTCGTTTAGTTTGGGGAAACAGCTCTCCAACTTTACCTCATGTAGAAAAAGTAATTTCCTTCTAAACCTAATAAGTGGTTTTGTCATCTAGCAAGAACTGCAATCAAGCATTTGCAATAACTAATAAAAAAAGCACTTGGGACAATTGTGTTGGTGACAGCTTTTGTTATAATATCAATAATATTTATGTGAATATGGGATACTGTTACATGTTTGCATAGACTTTTGTGAAATATGGAGACACTCCTGGCATTATATGAGCAAAGTGAGACTCATTTTTTAGGGTTGGTGGAGATGTCAATATCAATAATATTTATATGAATATATTTATATAATACATTAACGACATTGCTTTTGGCTCTTTACCAATGTCTTGTGCTGCTAGCTGAGGCCACCTACAGCACACCAGGGCCTGTGACTCTGGCTAAGGCAATCTACACCACACCAGGGCCTGAGTTGCCGGCTGGGGCCACCTACACCACACCAGGGCCTGTGGCTCTGGCTTAGGCCATCTACACCACACCAGGGCCTTAGTTGCTGGTGAGGCCACTTACACCACACCACGGCCTGTGGCTCTTGCTCAGGCCACTTACACCACACCAGGGCCTGTGGCTCTGGCTGAGGCCACTTACACCACACCAGGGCCTGTGCTTCTGGCCGAGGCCATCTTCACCAAACCATGCCCTGTGCTGCTAGCTGAGGCCACCTACAACACACCAGGGCCAGTGCTGCTGGCCGAGGCTAACTACACCACACCAGGCCCTGTGCTGGTTCCTGAGGCCATCTTCAAAAATCCAGAGCCTGTGCTGCTGGATAAATGCTAAACTGAGTCTTTGGGTTAGGGTATTAGGCAAGCATGCAGGCAGGGTTATAGGATTGTGTTCGTAACTTCAGGTACTTGCCACCTCATCACTTGATTCCATAAATTGAGACATTGTGCGGGGCCCAGGAGCTTACGGCCATACCACCCTGAGCACGCCCGACCTCGTCTGATCTCGGAAGCTAAGCAGGGCTGGGCTTGGTTAGTATTTGGATGGGAGTCTCCCTGGGAATACCTTGTGCTGTAAGCCTTTCATTTTCATGTCATTGAACTGCTTTTGATCCAGAGAAGGGGTGTATTAAAAGACCCGAAGCAGCTGCCCATTAATGAGGGCACAGTAATGACATTGCTTTTGGCTCTTTACCAATGTCTTGTGCTGCTAGCTGAGGCCACCTACACCACACCAGGGCCTGTGACTCTGGCTAAGGCAATCTACACCACACCAGGGCCTGAGTTGCCGGCTGGGGCCACCTACACCACACCAGGGCCTGTGGCTCTGGCTTAGGCCATCTACACCACACCAGGGCCTTAGTTGCTGGTGAGGCCACTTACACCACACCAGGGCCTGTGGCTCTTGCTCAGGCCACTTACACCACACCAGGGCCTGTGGCTCTGGTTGAGGCCACTTACACCACACCAGGGCCTTTGTTGCTGGTGAGGCCACTTACACCACACCAGGGCCTTAGTTGCTGGTGAGGCCACTTACACCACACCAGGGCCTGTGGCTCTTGCTCAGGCCACTTACACCACACCAGGGCCTGTGGCTCTGGTTGAGGCCACTTACACCACACCAGGGCCTGTGCTTCTGGCCGAGGCCATCTTCACCAAACCAGGCCCTGTGCTGCTAGCTGAGGCCACCTACAACACACCAGGGCCTTAGTTGTTGGGTGAGGCAAGTTACACCACACCAGGGCCAGTGCTGCTGGCCGAGGCTAACTACACCACACCAGGCCCTGTGCTGGTTCCTGAGGCCATCTTCAAAAATCCAGGGCCTGTGCTGCTGGATAAATGCTAAACTGAGTATTTGGGTTAGGGTATTAGGCAAGCATGCAGGCAGGGTTATAGGATTGTGTTCATAACTTCAGGTACTTGCCACCTCATCACTCGATTCCATAAATTGACACATTGTGCTGGGTCCAGCAGCTTACAGCCATACCACTGTGAGCAGGCCTGATCTCCGAAGCTAAGCACGGCCGGGCATGGTTAGTACTTGGATGGGAGACCGTCTGGGAATACCTGGTGCTGTAAGCCTTTCACTTTCATGTCATTGAACTGCTTTTGATCCAGAGAAGGGGTGTATTAAAAGACCCAAAGCAGCTGCCCATTAATGAGGGCACATTAATGACATTGCTTTTGGCTCTTTACCAATGTCTTGTGCTGCTAGCTGAGGCCACTTACACCACACCAGGGCCTTAGTTGCCGGCTGGGGCCACCTACACCACACCAGGGCCTGTGGCTCTGGCTGAGGCCATCTACACCACACCAGGGCCTGTGGCTCTTGCTCAGGCCACTTACACCACACCAGGGCCTGTGGCTCTGGCTGAGGCCACTTACACCACACCAGGGTCTGTGCTTCTGGCCGAGGCCATCTTCACCAAACCAGGCCCTGTGCTGCTAGCTGAGGCCACCTACAACACACCAGGGCCAGTGCTGCTGGCTGAGGCTAACTATACCACACCAGGGCCTGTGCTGGTTCCTGAGGCCATCTTCAAAAATCCAGAGCCTGTGCTGCTGGATAAATGCTAAACTGAGTATTTGGGTTAGGGTATTAGGCAAGCATGCTGAGGTAACTCCTCTGTTAAAAAAACAGAATCTTGATCCTAGCTCTGCTAGTAATTACCGACCTATTTCAAAATTGCCATTTGTAAGTAAATTACTTGAAAAAATTGTTGAAAATCAGTTCAGGTCTCTATTATGTAAATTACACATTCTTGACCCTTTTCAGTCTGGCTTTCAAAAGCAGCACTCTACAGAGACCGCTCTCTTAAGAGTCTATAATGATCTATTAATGGCATCTGACGCAGGGAACTGTTCTGTGATCATTTTGGTTGATCTTAGTGCAGCCTTTGACACCATCAACCACAAAATCCTACTTAACAGGCTCAAGGTTTTGGCTGGTATATCTGGCTCTGCCCTAGACTGGTTTTCTTCCTACTTATCAGATAGGACCTTTTCTGTTAGGACTGACAGGTTCACCTCTGACATTGCTGCCCTGACCTGTGGGGTCCCACAGGGTTCAGTTTTAGGTCCATTACTATTTTCTTTTTATATGCTTCCTTTAGCTGGTATCATTCAATCTTTTAGCAACCTGTCTTATCATTTTTATGCTGATGACATTCAGCTCCATATATCCTTTAAGCCTCATCAGCTGGATAGGCTGTCCACCCTAGTCCAGTGCTTAACCCAGGTTTCTGATTGGCTTTCAAGCAACTACCTTGTTCTAAATACTAACAAGACCGAGACCATGATCATAGCTCCTCCTGAGCTACATTCTAAAATCAGTCAGGTTCTTGCCTCTTTCTGTCCATCTGTCAAGTCAAATATTCGAAATCTTGGAGTAATATTTGACTCTTCTCTGGGCCTTGACTCTCATGTAAAATCTTTGTCTCGTTCCTGTTTCTATCATTTAAGAAACATATCTAAACTGCGACATATGGTTTCCTCAGCTGAACTGGAAAAACTCATTCGTGCATTTGTGTCATCACGCTTAGATTACTGTAATTCCCTTTTTACTAGCTTGGATAAATCATCTCTCTCTCGCCTCCAGACAATACAAAACGCAGCAGCCAGACTACTAACTCGCTCTACCAAGCGTGTTCACATCACTCCCATCTTATATTCTTTACATTGGCTCCCAATAGAGTTTAGAATTCGCTTTAAAATTCTTGTTTTAACATACAGAGCACTAAATGGGCAGGCTCCAGATTACTTATCCAAGCTTCTTATAAAATACACTGCTGCTCGTCATCTCCGCTCACAGACTCAGAGTCTCTTAGTTGTTCCCCGTACACGACTGAAGACAAAAGGGGACAGAGCCTTTCAGTCTGTTGCACCAAGGCTGTGGAACAGTTTACCACTACATTTACGTTTGCTTGACTCTGTGGATTCTTTTAAAAAAACAGTTAAAAACTCTTCTGTTCAAACAAGCCTTTTGTTGATCTACATATTTTATATTTTTTACATTATTTACATTTGATCTTTTACATTGTATATAATGTCTATTGATTTTATTGTTTATTTTAATATTTTAATATTTGTGTACAGCGCTTTGTGATTGTCTGTCTGTGAAAAGCGCTTAATAAATAAAGTTTACTTACTTACTTACTTAACAAGAGAATTCTGAGTAAGACCAAAGTTACTTTCCCTAGTAACTAGTTACTTTGAAAGTAACGAGTAACTTAAAGTAACTGAGTTACTTTTGATAGAAGTAACTAGTAATGTAACTAAGTTACTAATTTAAAGTAACTTACCCAACACTGATTATGATAAGATATGGTTAATTATCTGACAGTTGATTGGTATATTTGGAACAATGGGACCTTGAAAAAAACCTTTTGTTAAATTTTAAGCTACCATTTGCTTTCTTTCTGCTACATCTCCTGCGTCTGATCTCACCTGCAGCATGAGTCACTTACCTTTTCCGTCACCAGTGAAGCTAGTTTTTTTTACTTTTGTATTGGCGGCATTCTGGCTCTGTTTTACTCTTCTGTATCACCTTTAGGAGCCAACAACAGGTAAACACGAGCAAGACCAGGTACTTTTCTTTCAAAAAAGATGTGTAATGAAAATTTAAGTTACGGCAAGACTGTCAAAAAACTGTCTTATCCTGGCTTATCCAACTCCCCCATTGCATAAGAACATAATTACAGTGCGCCAGAAGCACAAAATACCAAAAAGTGCACTCTTATCCTCAAGAGCCTGAGTCTGCGCCTGAGTCCATTCTGTTTGACATGGAAAGAGTGGAAAACACACACAATCACACACACACAAGACAACACAGGGTGGCAGTGGGTCAGAACGACTTCTGCGTGCAGCAGAGAAACGCTAAGACCACGGAAGGGTTCATATGTTCTATTTGAAATCATCAACGATGAGTATGGGCAAAACAAAAACAATCTTTATAAATATCTTGCCTTTCTTTTAGCTTGTTCTCCAGGTGTTGTTTTTCTTTGATACGATGCTGAAAATGCTCTTGTGAGAAGTTTAAATGTTAATTGCTTATATTTAATTATTTTTAACAGTTCTAAATTCAACCAAGTATAAAGTCCCTGCTATTTATTAATATAAATCATGAAAGCAATGCACCAGCCACGCCCAAGTCATACAGACTTCATATTTGAAAAACAGCTGTACAAATTCAAATAGCTTAAATTCATCATTCATTACTCAACATTTTCTTCCATATGAGATAGTTCAACTTATGAATTTCTTATTTCTCGTTTTAACTTGATTTGAGTCATAGGGGCTATAACCTTATTGAAGTCTCATTCCGAACATTCCGGAACCATGGTGCATTCTGGAAGTCCGAACATTCCGGAACTATGGCGCATTCCAGAATTCCGAACATTCCGGAACCGTAACATTCCGGAATCCCAACATTCTGCAAACATATCCCAACATATCCCAACATTCCGGAATCCCAACATGTCCCAACATATCCAAACATATCCCAACATTCCGGAATCCCAACATATCCCAACATGTCCCAACATTCCGCAAACATATCCCAACATATCCCAACATTCCGGTATCCCACCATATCCCAAAATATCCCAACATTCCGCAAACCCAACATGTCCCAACATATCCCAACATTCCGGAATCCCAACATATCCCTAAATTCCGGAATCCCAACATGTCCCAACATATCCCAACATATCCCAACATTCCAGAATCCCAACATATCCCAACATATCCCAACATTCCGAAATCCCAAAATGTCCCAACATATCCCAACATTCCGCAAACATATACCAACATATCCCAACATATCCCAACATTCCAGAATCCCAACATATCCCAACATATCTCAACATTCCGCAAACATATCCCAACATATCCCAACATATCCCAACATTCCGGAATCCCAACATGTCCCAACATATCCCAACATTCCGGAAACCCAACATGTCCCAACATATCCCAACATATCCCAACATTCCGGAATCCCAACATGTTCAACATTCCGGAATCCCAACATGTCCCAACATTCCGCAAATATATCCCAACATATCACAACATATCCCAACATTCCGGAATCCCAACATTCCGCAAACATATCCCAACATATCCCAACATTCCAGAATCCCAACATATCCCAACGTGTCCCAACATTCCGGAATCCAAACATTCCGCAAACATATCCCAACATATCCCAACATTCCGGAATGCCAACATATCCCAACATACCCCAACATTCCGGAATCCCAACATATCGCAACATTCCGGAATCCCAACATATCCCAACATATCCCAACATTCCAGAATCCCAATATATCCCAACATATGTTGGGATTCCAACGTATCCCAACATATCCCAACATTCCGGAATCCCAACATATCCCAACATATGTTGGGATTCCAAGTATCCCAACATATCCCAACATTCCGGAATCCCAACATATCCCAACATATCCCAACATTCCGGAATCCCAACGTATCCCAACATATCCCAACATTCCGGAATCCCAACGTATCCCAACATATCCCAACATTCCGGAATCCCAACGTATCCCAACATATCCCAACATATCCCAACATTCCGGAATCCCAACATATCCCAACATATGTTGGGATTCCAACGTATCCCAACATATCCCAACATTCCGGAATCCCAACATATCCCAACATTCCGGAATCCCAACATATCCCAACGTATCCCAACATTCCGGAATCCCAACATGTCCCAACATATCCCAACATTCCGCAAACATATCACAACATTCCAGAATGCCAACATATCCCAACGTATCCCAACATATCCCAACATTCCGGAATCCCAACATATCCCAATATATCCCAACATTCCGGAATCCCAACATATTCCAACATCCCTTATGTTAAGGGATATTCGACTAATGCCACTCTCCAGTGACATGCGGCGAGTGCAACGCTGTGGGCTCTTGCTGAATGAAGCTAGGACAGCCACTGATGTTTTTTCCAATAGTGACAGTTTTATTGCGTCCACATTTTGGCAAATCCAACGCTGAACCAGTTTCACGAAACTTAGCAAGCAGTTTGCTAACTGTAGCATGGGAGATGGGTGGTCTCGTAGGGTGTCTTGCATTGAAATCTGCTGCAATGACCCGGTTTCTGCATTCACCAGATATCAACACAGTTTCGATCCGCTCCTCACGTGTTAACCTCTTCGACATGTCAATGGCTGTGAACAAAGAGAAACTTGTAAATAACTCATGAAAGAATAAAGTTACGTTTAAACCCAGCACACCATTGTTTTTCTTGTGACATTACCAATAAGTTTGATCTGTCACATGGCCCTCTTCCTATTGAAAAAAACAAAAGTTGTATCCAAGATGGCCGACTTCTAAATGGCCACCATGGTCACCACCCATCTTGAGGAGTTTGCCCCCTCACATATACTAATGTGACACATGTTACTGGTCCGTGAGTCGTTTGGTACCGGGCCGCAAGAGTTGAGGCTCGGGTGTGAAATGTATGGTTTTCAAGGTTTTTAATTGTTAAGTCGGTTTCCCTGGGTCTTTTCCCGTGTTGTAGTCGTGTGTTTTATTTTGAAAGA
Organism: Perissodus microlepis; assembly: GCF_051167445.1. Lineage (NCBI taxonomy): Eukaryota > Metazoa > Chordata > Actinopteri > Cichliformes > Cichlidae > Perissodus > Perissodus microlepis. The sequence goes on from NC_140463.1 coordinate 48,962,002, forward strand.
ACTATTTATGCGTTACCATAGCGACCAGAGAGCATCAAGAAGCAGAGAGGAGGATGTTACTCTCAATGTTGTTGGCGCATTTCAGGAGTACGCTGCTAATAAAGTTACACAATTACACAGCTGAATTTGCGTTTATTATTATATTTACAAAATACCACAGTTTTTGTCTTTGTCTGTATCATTTTATTTTCTTGTATTTATCCACAACACCTTAAAGGCCGGTCCATGAAAATATTGTCTGACATTAAACTGGTCCGTGGTGCAAAAAATGTTGGAGACCGCTGCTGTACAGTACACAATGCGTTTAGCTTGTCGAATTCATATAAATCTTCGATCGCTAGCTGTGTGACTCTGAAGTGCTGTACTGTATGTTTGTAAGTTTTCTCCTCAACAAACACAACAATGCCGACTAAACGTTTTGCACGGTTTCATTTTTTAATGGACTTATGTTTCTATGATTGGTTGAACTTTAAGAGTGTATAAACAAAAGAGAAAAGTGAGAAAATGTTCATGCCTGTCTGAGAAAAGTGTATAAAGCATGTAGTGAGGGGTTTTACAGTCTTAAAACATCTATAATAATTGTAAAAAATAAAGTTGGCTACTTCGCGGATTTCACCTACCGCGATAAACGAGGGACCACAATATTATTAATAGTAGAGTCTGGGACATTTAATTGATTAACATCAACACTGATTATCATGCACTATTATTTTTGTTCAAGGAGAGCAAAAAATATAAAACTCTCTCTCAGCTTGTTCGTTACCAAAAATGGCCACTTTTGTGTATGTTCACAAAATGCTGTAAAATGTATATTTATTAAAACATTTAAATACTTTTACCGACTTGACTCTTTAAATTAGCACCAGTCCTTTTCAACAAAAAACCCAACATTTTATCTACATTCTTTTTTTTTACACTTTAAATGCCAGTTAGGCTATATATTACCAGTAACTTTCCAGATAAAACGGTGATAAAGTCCTAATGGTTTCATAAATCTTCCTATGTTTTTTCATATAAGCATGCAGGTTTTCATGGGACAAAGGCATTATATTCCAAGATCTGGGAGATTGTAGAAATGAGCAGTGATACCCTTCCTACCATCTTTCCAGAAATATAAGTCATCTGGAAGCTGTTCGGCTTACTTACAGCAGCAGCACTTTCTGCACCTGCATAAACTCTAGGACACATTTACTAACTGTGTTTGTTGCTGTATGTGCTGCAGCTTTGAACATTTTTGAGAGTTAATATTTTGGCTATGGTTCAAGGTTCTTTATTTGTCACATGCATAGTTATACAAGTATAACACACAGTGAAATGTAGCCTGACACGCTCCTCGACATGTGCAAAAATGGGGGGGGGGGGGGGGGTAGAGGAAGAACATTATATATATATATATATATATAGTATATACATTGGGTGAATGTGCAGTAGTAGCAGCAAGCAGGTGAATTCTGTACATTAATATGAATAGACATCTGACTATTTTACAGGATAGACAATATAAACATATTTAAAATTAAAGGAATTTGGAATGTACATTGTGCCTGGGTTTAGAGTGTCTGGAAGAGAGTCCTGTCTCAGTCAATTATAGATGATGTGAGAGGGCGGGTGTGTGTGTTTAGGGCCCGGATGGCTTGGGGATAGAAGCTCCTCTTGAGTCTCTCTGTCCTTGCCCGGATGATGCGGAACCTTCTACCAGATTGCAGAAGTTGGAACAGTTTGTTGCCAGGATGGGACGGGTCCTTCAGTATCTGCGCTGCTCTAGTCCGGCATCTCCTGGTGTAGGTGTCCTGAAGCGGGGGGAGAGCAATCCTGCAGCAGCGTTCTGCTGTACGGATCACTCTCTGGAGAGCTTTTTGGTCCTTCACACAGCTGTTCCCAAACCACGATGTCATGTTCTGTGTGAGGATGCTCTCCACAGCACCTGTATAGAAAATCCTGAGGATCTTTGGAGAGACCCTGAACTTCCTCAGTTGTCGTAGGTGATACAGGCGCTGCCTAGCCTTTTTGGTCTGGACCTGAATGTGGGCAGACCATGTCAGGTCTGAGGAGATGTGGACACCAAGATACTTGAAGGACTGCACCCTCTCCACTGGAGCTCCATTGATTATAATGGGCTTGTAGTCTCTGTGCTGACCCCTTCTGAAGTCCACCACCAGCTCCTTGGTCTTGCCGACGTTCAGCTGGAGGTGGTTGTCCTGGCACCATGATGCCAGATTCTTCACTTCATCCATGTAGGCCGCCTCATCGTTGTTGGAGATGGCACCCAACACCACTACAGTGTCTTGTTATGAAATCTACAAGAGTAAAAGTGTTTTTAGCATGTGCTTCAAAGATAAGTTTGACTGGGAAACTCAAAGCTCAATAGTCTGTATCACCAAAATTTCACTGCAGCCTGTGTAATATTTGATGCATCATAATTTATCCCAGTCTATCTTGCAAATACATATTTGCGTTGCAATGTCATGCACAAACACACACAACTATTAGATCCTTAAGATCAAACCTGTGTCATTCTTTTGGTCCACTGCAGTGTAGCAGTCATAAAAAAGAAAAAGAAAAAAAGCAGTGAAGTGGCCACAAATGGCCAGGATAGAGCCCAGAGGGTTAATGCATAAAATGCGTAAAATATTATTGATTACTGGGTAATACATTAATGTTAATAGCAACTGTAAGCTTTTTACTTTGAAGTTACAAGTATAGACAATGCTGTTACATTTACACTTAAATTTTTTACTATAAGTATGGACATGGAAACAAGTGAACAACATTTTATAATAAGTTTAACTGGAAGTCCGGAAGTCTGCACACTGACCCCCCCCCCCCCCCCCCCCCCCCAAAAAAAAAAAGAAAAAAGAAAACAAACATAAAAAACACAAACAAGCAGCCAGTGCCTTCATCTGTCCATTAAATGTCAAACATCGCACTGACCCGTAGTCCCTGCTCGTCACCACATGCTTTTAAAAAGAGCTCCATGTCCTCTGCAAACTGAAAAACAAAGAGGAAGATGTCCCTCTACACAAAAACACTGCAGATGACAGGCCAGGCAAACATCTATTGACCTGTTTGAATGCCTCCTCATCATGTGAGCCTTGAAGTTTTTTTTTGTAAGAAGAGTAAGACCACAGTGAGGCCATTTCATTTTCATGGACTTTCCACAAGCCACAGTTTCATTTAGCACAGAGGGTAGAGCACATGAATGTTCTACTGAAGATTCAGAAAAAAAAGAAAAAACAACTTGTAATTTAAATGTATAGAATGCAATCAGTTTATCTAACAATCAGATTGTACATATTAACAAAAACATCCAAGCCATCCTCAATAATGAAAGCAAAATGCTGTGGATCACAAGAGCTGTCAAGAAATGTGGTGAACAAGAAAAAAAGTATTTAATGAAAACACACTTTTTTCTCTCGCTGATGAATGCACTGAACTGTACAGTGTGAAAAGAAACTTTTAAGTCAACAACGAGACTGCAGAAGTGCATAACTCATAACATTCACTATGAGGTATATTTAATACCAACATACCTTTGAGGGCAAAGCATTTTTAATGTGTCCATTTATATGCTCTTCAATCTGACAGTAGGGCTGAGAGTGGGGCACAGAGGGCAGTGAAACAGCCAACACGTGGTGCATTCCTGCAATTCTGGCTTGGAGGCAGAATTCCAAATTGATATGTGCATTTAAAACAGAGAGAAAAACAGATAAACACCATATACACAGTCTCGGACTCATCTCGAAGGGAGACGAGGCAGAGTACAGAGAGGAAGTCCTGAAGCTGGCAGCATGGTGTTCAGAAAACAACCTGGCACTGAACACCAAGAAAACCAAAGAGCTCATTGTTGACTTCAGGAGACACAGCACCGACTTGGCCCCCCTCTACATCAACGGGGAGTGTGTGGAGAGGGTCCACACTTTCCGGTTCCTTGGTGTCCTCATCTCTGCTGACATCTCCTGGACAGGAAACATCTCAGCGGTCATCAAGAAGGCCCAACAGCGGCTGCACTTCCTGAGAGTCCTCAGGAAATACAAGCTGAACTCCAACCTGCTGCTGACCTTCTACCGCTCGTCCATTGAGAGCCTGCTAACCTACTGCATCACGGTATGGTACGGCAGCTGCACCAAAGCAGATAGAGTGAGGCTTCAGAGTGTGGTCAAGACAGCACAAAAGATCATCGGCTGCCCTCTCCCCTCCCTGATGGACATTTATTCCTCCCGCTGCCTCACCAGAGCAGCAAACATTATCAAGGACAGCTCCCACCCTGGCTTCAACATGTTCAGCCTGCTTCCCTCAGGGAAGCGCTACAGGTGCATCAACACAAAAACCCACAGACTAAAAAACAGTTTCTTCCCCAAAGCGATAACCACCCTGAACTCACACATGCACAGATAACACAGCCCCCCCACTTCCCACTTCCTCTATGGACCACCACTGTGCAATACCAATTCTATGTGCAACAACTCAACTGTATATACATAACACTATTTATACCAATTCCATGTGCAATAACTCAACTGTATATACATAACACTATTTATTACATATTACTTACGGCTTGTATATTGTACATTTTATATATATATATGTTTTTCCCTATGTTAATACTGTCCATATGTACATAGCGCTGCAGAACTGTACCCCCCCCCCCCCCCAGCATGTTTACACTGAGTAGGAGATGCTCTGTATCTCATTGTACAACTGTATAGTGACAATAAAGGCATTCTATTCTATTCTATTCTATACAAATTTAAGTTCAGGTTTTAGCAGAAATAACACGTTACAGTTAGCATGTAAGAAATTTGGGGAGAAAATTCTTTACAAAAACATAATTTACAATTTATTTGTGACATACGTATCTATTGACATATAACAGACAATTTAACAAGTGCTAACTAAAATCTGGGCAATAAAAAAGCAGAACAGAATGGAGTAGAGAATATAAGTATTTATAAATATATAAACTTCTTTGTGACGAACTTTACTATGTTTTTGCAGGTAGAATGAAAGACACGAATAAAGTGCAATATGCAGTAAATGGAACAATGTGCATTGATGTTACAGATAGTGAAAAGTAGTTCAATAACAAGCAAAAATCAAATACGTTTGAAACTGACCACTAAATGCTAACCGGAGGTGTCAAAAGTGCACACATTCCTTACTAAAGTTTAGATACCTCGGGGGTCTGACTGTTGTTGTAACGCTAACAAAGTGCCAACATAATCAGTGTAAGCAAACTAGATGATTTCTAAAATTATATAATTATTAACGGCAAATTTATACATGAAAGACTCTGTGCCAACCTTTATGATCCACTTGCAAGGTTTCCACAGTCGATGATCCATGCAGGAACGTATTTCCGGCTACTGTGGAGGTCACGTGTTTCCGCCTACTGTGGAAGTCACGTATTTCCCCCTACTGTGGAGATCACGTGTTTCCGCCTACTGTGGAGGTCACGTATTTCCGGCTACTGTGGAGGTCACCTGCTTCCGGCTACTGTGGAGGTCACGTATTTCCGCCTACTGTGGAGGTCATGTGTTTCCAGTTACTGTGGAGGTCACGTGTTTCCGGCTACAGTGGAGGTCACGTGTTTCTGCCTACTGTGGAGGTCACGTATTTCCGGCTACTGTGGAGGTCACGTGCTTCCGGCTACTGTGGAGGTCACGTATTTCCGCCTACTGTGGAGGTCACGTATTTCCGGCTACTGTGGAGGTCACCTGCTTCCGGCTACTGTGGAGGTCACGTATTTACGCCTACTGTGGAGGTCATGTGTTTCCAGTTACTGTGGAGGTCACGTGTTTCCGGCTACTGTGGAGGTCACGTGTTTCTGCCTACTGTGGAGGTCATGTCTTTCCGGCTACTGTGGAGGTCACGTATTTCCGCCTACTGTGGAGGTCATGTGTTTCCGCCTACTGTGGAAGTCACGTATTTCCCCCTACTGTGGAGATCACGTGTTTCCGCCTACTGTGGAGGTCACGTATTTCCGGCTACTGTGGAGGTCACCTGCTTCCGGCTACTGTGGAGGTCACGTATTTCCGCCTACTGTGGAGGTCATGTGTTTCCAGTTACTGTGGAGGTCACGTGTTTCCGGCTACAGTGGAGGTCACGTGTTTCTGCCTACTGTGGAGGTCATGTATTTCCGGCTACTGTGGAGGTCACGTGCTTCCGGCTACTGTGGAGGTCACGTATTTCCGCCTACTGTGGAGGTCACGTATTTCCGGCTACTGTGGAGGTCACCTGCTTCCGGCTACTGTGGAGGTCACGTATTTACGCCTACTGTGGAGGTCATGTGTTTCCAGTTACTGTGGAGGTCACGTGTTTCCGGCTACTGTGGAGGTCACGTGTTTCTGCCTACTGTGGAGGTCATGTCTTTCCGGCTACTGTGGAGGTCACGTATTTCCGCCTACTGTGGAGGTCACGTATTTCCGGCTACTGTGGAGGTCACCTGCTTCCGGCTACTGTGGAGGTCACGTATTTACGCCTACTGTGGAGGTCATGTGTTTCCAGTTACTGTGGAGGTCACGTGTTTCTGCCTACTGTGGAGGTCATGTATTTCCGGCTACTGTGGAGGTCACGTGCTTCCGGCTACTGTGGAGGTCACATGCTTCCGGCTACTGTGGAGGTCATGTCTTTCCGGCTACTGTGGAGGTCACGTATTTACGCCTACTGTGGAGGTCATGTGTTTCCAGTTACTGTGGAGGTCACGTGTTTCTGCCTACTGTGGAGGTCATGTATTTCCGGCTACTGTGGAGGTCACGTGTTTCTGCCTACTGTGGAGGTCACATGCTTCCGGCTACTGTGGAGGTCATGTCTTTCCGGCTACTGTGGAGGTCACGTATTTCCGCCTACTGTGGAGGTCACCTTTTTCCGCCTACTGTGGAGGTCACCTTTTTCCGCCTACTGTGGAGGTCACCTTTTTCCGCCTACTGTGGAGGTCACGTGCTTCCGGCTACTGTGGAGGTCACCTTTTTCCGCCTACTGTGGAGGTCACGTATTTCCGCCTACTGTGGAGGTCATGTATTTCCGGCTACTGTGGAGGTCACATATTTCCGCCTACTGTGGAGGTCACGTATTTCCGGCTACTGTGGAGGTCACGTGTTTCCACCTACTGTGGAGGTCACGTATTTCCGCCTACTGTGGAGGTCACGTAATTCCGCCTACTGTGGAGGTCACGTATTTCCGCCTACTGTGGAGGTCACGTATTTCCGGCTACTGTGGAGGTCACGTAATTCCGCCTACTGTGGAGGTCACGTGTTTCCACCTACTGTGGAGGTCACGTGTTTCCGGCTACAGTGGAGGTCACGTAATTCCGCCTACTGTGGAGGTCACGTGTTTCCACCTACTGTGGAGGTCACGTGTTTCCGGCTACTGTGGAGGTCACGTAATTCCGCCTACTGTGGAGGTCACGTGTTTCCACCTACTGTGGAGGTCACGTGCTTCCGGCTACTGTGGAGGTCACGTATTTCCACCTACTGTGGAGGTCACGTGTTTCCGCCTACTGTGGAGGTCACGTGTTTCCAGCTACTGTGGAGATCACGTGCTTCCGACTACTGTGGAGGTCACGTATTTCCGCCTACTGTGGAGGTCACCTGCTTCCGCCTACTGTGGAGGTCACGTGTTTCCGCCTACTGTGGAGGTCACGTATTTCCGCTTACTGTGGAGGTCACGTGTTTCCGGTTACTGTGGAGGTCACGTGTTTCCACCTACTGTGGAGGTCACGTATTTCCGCCTACTGTGGAGGTCACGTATTTCCGCCTACTGTGGAGGTCATGTGTTTCCAGTTACTGTGGAGGTCACGTGTTTCCGGCTACAGTGGAGGTCACGTGTTTCTGCCTACTGTGGAGGTCATGTATTTCCGGCTACTGTGGAGGTCACGTGCTTCCGGCTACTGTGGAGGTCACGTATTTCCGCCTACTGTGGAGGTCACGTATTTCCGGCTACTGTGGAGGTCACCTGCTTCCGGCTACTGTGGAGGTCACGTATTTACGCCTACTGTGGAGGTCATGTGTTTCCAGTTACTGTGGAGGTCACGTGTTTCCGGCTACTGTGGAGGTCACGTGTTTCTGCCTACTGTGGAGGTCATGTCTTTCCGGCTACTGTGGAGGTCACGTATTTCCGCCTACTGTGGAGGTCACGTATTTCCGGCTACTGTGGAGGTCACGTGTTTCTGCCTACTGTGGAGGTCACGTGTTTCCACCTACTGTGGAGGTCACGTGTTTCCGGCTACTGTGGAGGTCACGTGTTTCCACCTACTGTGGAGGTCACGTGTTTCCGGCTACAGTGGAGGTCACGTAATTCCGCCTACTGTGGAGGTCACGTGTTTCCACCTACTGTGGAGGTCACGTGTTTCCACCTACTGTGGAGGTCACGTGTTTCCGGCTACTGTGGAGGTCACGTAATTCCGCCTACTGTGGAGGTCACGTGTTTCCACCTACTGTGGAGGTCACGTGCTTCCGGCTACTGTGGAGGTCACGTATTTCCACCTACTGTGGAGGTCACGTGTTTCCGCCTACTGTGGAGGTCACGTGTTTCCAGCTACTGTGGAGATCACGTGCTTCCGGCTACTGTGGAGGTCACGTATTTCCGCCTACTGTGGAGGTCACCTGCTTCCGCCTACTGTGGAGGTCACGTGTTTCCGCCTACTGTGGAGGTCACGTATTTCCGCCTACTGTGGAGGTCACGTGTTTCCGGTTACTGTGGAGGTCACGTGTTTCCACCTACTGTGGAGGTCACGTATTTCCGCCTACTGTGGAGGTCACGTATTTCCGCCTACTGTGGAGGTCATGTGTTTCCAGTTACTGTGGAGGTCACGTGTTTCCGGCTACAGTGGAGGTCACGTGTTTCTGCCTACTGTGGAGGTCATGTATTTCCGGCTACTGTGGAGGTCACGTGCTTCCGGCTACTGTGGAGGTCACGTATTTCCGCCTACTGTGTAGGTCACGTATTTCCGGCTACTGTGGAGGTCACCTGCTTCCGGCTACTGTGGAGGTCACGTATTTACGCCTACTGTGGAGGTCATGTGTTTCCAGTTACTGTGGAGGTCACGTGTTTCTGCCTACTGTGGAGGTCATGTATTTCCGGCTACTGTGGAGGTCACGTGCTTCCGGCTACTGTGGAGGTCACATGCTTCCGGCTACTGTGGAGGTCATGTCTTTCCGGCTACTGTGGAGGTCACGTATTTCCGCCTACTGTGGAGGTCATGTGTTTCCAGTTACTGTGGAGGTCACGTGTTTCTGCCTACTGTGGAGGTCATGTATTTCCGGCTACTGTGGAGGTCACGTGTTTCTGCCTACTGTGGAGGTCACATGCTTCCGGCTACTGTGGAGGTCATGTCTTTCCGGCTACTGTGGAGGTCATGTATTTCCGGCTACTGTGGAGGTCACGTGCTTCCGGCTACTGTGGAGGTCACCTGCTTCCGCCTACTGTGGAGGTCATGTATTTCCGGCTACTGTGGAGGTCACGTGCTTCCGGCTACTGTGGAGGTCACCTTTTTCCGCCTACTGTGGAGGTCACGTATTTCCGCCTACTGTGGAGGTCATGTATTTCCGGCTACTGTGGAGGTCACATATTTCCGCCTACTGTGGAGGTCACGTATTTCCGGCTACTGTGGAGGTCACGTGTTTCCACCTACTGTGGAGGTCACGTATTTCCGCCTACTGTGGAGGTCACGTAATTCCGCCTACTGTGGAGGTCACGTATTTCCGCCTACTGTGGAGGTCACGTATTTCCGGCTACTGTGGAGATCACGTGCTTCCGGCTACTGTGGAGGTCACGTAATTCCGGCTACTGTGGAGGTCACGTGTTTCCACCTACTGTGGAGGTCACGTGTTTCCGGCTACAGTGGAGGTCACGTAATTCCGCCTACTGTGGAGGTCACGTGTTTCCACCTACTGTGGAGGTCACGTGTTTCCACCTACTGTGGAGGTCACGTGTTTCCGGCTACTGTGGAGGTCACGTAATTCCGCCTACTGTGGAGGTCACGTGTTTCCACCTACTGTGGAGGTCACGTGCTTCCGGCTACTGTGGAGGTCACGTATTTCCACCTACTGTGGAGGTCACGTGTTTCCGCCTACTGTGGAGGTCACGTGTTTCCAGCTACTGTGGAGATCACGTGCTTCCGGCTACTGTGGAGGTCACGTATTTCCGCCTACTGTGGAGGTCACCTGCTTCCGCCTACTGTGGAGGTCACGTGTTTCCGCCTACTGTGGAGGTCACGTATTTCCGCCTACTGTGGAGGTCACGTGTTTCCGGTTACTGTGGAGGTCACGTGTTTCCACCTACTGTGGAGGTCACGTATTTCCGCCTACTGTGGAGGTCACGTGTTTCCGGTTACTGTGGAGGTCCCAATATGGCGCTCCCCAGTGGCTGCAGCCAGACCCTTCTCCAATGTTTCTGCGCAGACGCAGTGCATGCGCACAACACCAAACCCACATTAACTTCTTTTTCTCTCACCCATCTGGAATACTTCTTAAGGCTATGGTTATGGTTATCCCCTTCGTATATTTTATTTATATATGTCTCTGTATTTATATATGTGTGTGTATATATATAATATTCTGCTCACGCTCTGTAACTTCTGTCGGTGCTGTGCTTTTGGAAACCGAATTTCCCAGAGGAACCCACCCGAGGGATTAATAAAGTTTTATCTTATCTTATCTTATCTCTTATCTATACTGAACATAAACAACTGTGTTAGTGTGACGCCCTGCATAATTGAAGGATTACGATAAACTTCAGTTCTTACTGAATCTATAACATTGCCTTGATCTGCCTACATCATTTTAAAATGCATTTTTTAAATAGTTTGTGTTGTTAAATGAGTTTTGTGTCACTGTGCACAGTGAAAAACTCACCTGATGTAGTGGTAAGGCCATGTTCACCACTAGATGGTGACAACCTGGCACAGGTATTTTCTATACACACTAAATTTCACACTGAAAAGCCTTGGTGGGAATTTTTGTTTGCATAGAAAGTCAAGGAAAAAATGTCCTGAGGTTTTCCAGTGTTTTCAAAATTGTGTTTTTCAGATACACATCAAAACTTCACACAGACAAACACACACACAAAACAACAAAATATGTCAAATTACATAAGATAAGATAAGATAACCTTTATTAGTCCCACACGTGGGAAATTTGTTTTGTTACAACGGTGGACAGTGCAAAGTTACATTGAGAATTAGAAAAAAGAAAAACATCTCATTTGTAAAAAAATAAACCAAAACCATCCTTCAGCTGCTTTCAATCACATCTCCGAGTCTCTGTGAGCATTTGTGCAACTGTTTCTTGGTAAATTATACAAGAACAGGAAACATAAAAATGGCTGTTGTCATCCAACATGCCCATAAAAGGCTTCATGATATACTGCTGCTGTTCACCTGCTTGTCTTACTCTGCTGGACTTTTCAGAAGTCGTCTGTTTCACATATAGAGTGCTGTTTCTTATTATTTTAATGTGCTGAATCCAAACCCGACAATTAAAATATCTGATTAGCTGCTGTCTCCAAGACATTTATTTTTACACTACATGTTGTTTGGATGAGTTTTTCATATGTGTTTGGTAATATCTGACCTTTCTTCATTATGAAACAATAATCAGAGAAAGGTCAACACAGATTAGTCTTAATATGAAACATTAGAAAGCACAGCAGGGTTATTGCAGCCCCGCCCTCACATTGTGAGCAATGCTGTGACATTTCTCAGTTACAATAATGTGACATAACTTCTGCCAAGCAGCTTCTGTGTTTGGTAGCGTTGGTGTCACTGTGTCTGTAAACACGATAACTGGAAACAGGCATGTAGAGTGGCCCAGTGTTAACAATCCATTCAGAAGTTGCCTGGCGTCCACTGAGGTCATCAAAGTCCGTCCACCTTCTTCCACTTATCAGGGTCGTGGGGGGCTGGAGCCTATCACAGCTGTGATAGGGCGAGAGGCGGGGTCAACCCTGGACAGGTCGCCAGCCCGTGGCAGGGCTAACACACAGACAACCTGTCAAAGGATTTTTGCTTTTAAAGGTTTTATTATTCATATAATAATCAGCTAAGAGTGTTTATATTTCTGTTTGTACTCAACCAGCTGCATAGTTAACCGCTGGCTCTCTGCTCTATAACGGAAACTGTGTGCCGTCATATTATCTGTCAGCAACAGGAAACCGCCACCCAAGAGTAAGAAACGACCTTGTAGAGAACACAACGTTTTGAGAAGTCACACCTGCATGCTTGACTAGATAAGCATAGTATTTCCTTTCTTTTTGTTTCATGCTGTGTATAAATAAAGGCAGAGAGCTGCTGCAGGGTGTGAGTCTCCGTTGAGTTCTCACCCGTGCACGTTAAACTGCTGAAGTGTCTGAGTGTTATTTCATTATATCTGAGTGTTTGATAAAAGATTATTTCTAACACAACCATTCACACCGATCCCCACTAACTGCATGTCTTTAGACTGTGGGAGGAAGCTGGAGAGAACATGCAGACTCCACACAAAGACCCCGGCCTGATGAGGTTAGGGTCCTGAGTTCGATACCCTAAACTGAACGCAGGACAGAGGAAGGGATGGGTGATGTTCATGTGTGCCCAGGTGTATGATGTGGCTCTTTGCGGTGACACAGTAAAAAATGTGGCTCTTTGTCTGTGACTGGTTGGCTGCCCCAGCCCTGGCCCTTCATGTATTTCAGTAATGTCTTTTTCTCCCGTCTCCTCCTCTCGTTTACATGTTTTGCCCTTGTGACCCATTCCTTCTGTCACGTGTGTTTTCCCCCCCAGCAATCATGTTCTGTTTGTGCTTAGTTATGTCCATGTCTCATCTCTAGTCCTCTTTTCCCTCTGTATGTATTCACAGTGTACGTGTTCCTCGTCGGTTCGTCATGCTAAGTCTGTCTTATTCCGTCATGTGTCATGTATCACTCCAAATCTCACTGACTTTAACTGATAATAACTGTTTGCTGAGTGTTATGTCTAAAAGGTATTGCACAATCGCCTCTAGTAGAGGATCAGGTTTGTTTTCCACTGATAATGGATTTTAACATGACTGACCAAAGATTGTGGAGCACGTCCATGTAGGATCTTATAAATACAACGAGCAAACTTAAATGTTTTAAAATGTTCAAAACTTAATATATTATATTTCTGAAGTATGATGGAAGGGAAAAGTTACGTTTTTTCATATTTAAAAAAAAAATCCAATTTCATATGATCAAATTTATGTCAAAAAGTTCATATTTATTCTCTCCTATGTCATGTGTGAGTACTGTACTGTAAATGTCATATATATCAGATGATACTGATAACCTAATGCTAATAACTATGCAGAGGTCTCTAGGCCTCGACTTTTATGGAGCATGTGAAGTTTGGGGCAGAGTGGACAAAGAACAGTTTCTCAGCAGGTTCAACAGGTTGCTACAACACAGGCCGATGAAGTACTGCACTCACTCATCCAAACTGGCAAACATTTAACATACACCCTAAGACTGATCCTGCTTTTTACTCCTTTGCTATGATTTAATTTGATATTATGTAGCCTTGGAGACAGTTTGCATAGATTAGAATGTTAGATTCCTATGATGTCATCAATGCCCGATGTTTTGTTTTAATGTCTTGTGATAGTTCTAAGTGCAGACAAAGTCAGAGTTCAAGGGAGTTTAGTCCAATTTTGATCCAGTTTCTGACATGTGGTCAAAATCTTGGCCGACCTTTACCACACCACGTGCGGTGGGTGTGCGTAAATATCTAGGTGAGTAAAGTCCTTTACCTGTTAAATTCAATTTGTTTTGTCTCTCTGTAGAGGACTTTGAAGAAAAATACGAAGAGCAGGATAAGCTGGGTGAAGGAGGCTTTGGGACTGTCTTCTTTGGAAAACGCAGAGAAGACAATTTCCCAGTATGGCTTCTTATGTGTGCACTTTACAATTCTCCTAGTTCCCCCTGTTCTCTTTTTCTAAAACACATTTTCTCTGTAATGCAGGTGGTGATTAAGCATGTTGCTCAGTTTTTAGTCAGTCAACGTGTACCTCAAACAGCCTAATGTTTGAACACTGACCTTGATGTTCTGTTTCTCAAGCTTTTTAAAAGTTGTGGAAGTGGAGTGGGTAGGGGTGAGCTGCCGTTTCTTTTGATCACCCGTTTTCTCCTGTTTTGAATTAGTTAAGGATGTCAGACTCTGTCTTTATTTTTGACTTTGTTTTGGTAAGGTCAGGGGTGCGGGATTTGTGTAGATTAGTTTTGTTTATTATTTTGGCCTTGGCTCACCCTGAAGTGTTGACACTCCCGTTTTGTTGTTCCTTTTTTCCCCCACATTGTAAATAAATCACATTGTAAATAAATCACATTGTAACGAACGGATTTGTTTCCTGTGGCTGCTTGGGTCTTGGGGGGGAAGCGAGTGCCTCACTCATGTTATTGCCTGGCCCTAGACGGGTCGTAACAATTGTAAGGTCGAGACCCTACAATAATGCAGAAAAACTCCAACACCCTAGAGCAAGCACTTTGGCGACAGTGGGAAGGAAAAACTCACTTTTAAAAGAGAGAAACCTCCGGCAGACCAAGGCTCTGGGATGGGGTGGCCATCTGCCTCGGCCAGTTGGTGATGAGGGAAGGAAGTTGGGAGAAGAGTGTTTCTTTTTAACCACTCTGGTTTGAAAAGTTCATTTAGATGCCCAATCTAAATGAATATTTTAAGCCAATTTAAGAGTTTTGTCACATAATTACATGCACGTGTCAGTTCAATTTTAGCGTGCACACGAGAAAACCCTAAAGATGATGTTTGGTCTCCTCAGTTTGGCATGTTTTTTGAAGGTTGCCATGATTAGTTTTTCAACCAATGAGTTGCTTGACCTCAGTATTGAAGGAGGCCACGTTTCTTGGAGTTCAGTGTATATTGTCAGGCTGAGTTGTTCAATGTTCTCCAAGGACATTTTGTAGTTTTTGGACACAATTTTGTTCCACATCTTACCGTTAAGCCTCTGTATAGTAAACTCAACTATATCTGGATCTGCTGACTTATTTCTTTGGTTCATAGTGTGCATTACCACATCTTCAATGACATTTTTCACCACTTCCTTGTACTCTTGCCTGTTTTTAGAGACACTGAGTACTCTTCTTGGTAATGCAAACAGGTGTTTGGTGAAGGTTGGGACAGTAAAGTTATCGAACTGTTCCCTCAGATTAAAAATCAAATACTTTTCCTTGCAGTTGTGTGCTATGCAAAGATCCTTGAGAATGGCCTTGTCAAGATTTTTCAGCCGTTTTGGGGACAGATCCAAATGTTTCATTGTTTCAATTTCAGGCCAGATTTTCTGAATCAGGCGATCACTGATGCAGTCAGGAGTGAGGCGCTCTGTGAAGAGCTTGTATTTAGAGGAGACTTTTTCTATGGCCTGTGAAACCACCAACTGGATCAGTCTGTTCACACACAACTTATCCTCCATTTGCAGTGCTTTCTCCCATGGTGATATTTCAGCCTTTGTCTCCTGTATTTGGTTGAGCTCATCTGCGCTCAGATACATCTGGAGGATGTATCTCTCTGGGGTTACCGTTTCTACTGTCTCTGTCTTTGCCTCCGCTAACTCTTTTGTCTGCTCGTCCGTTTTTTTCTGCATTTCTTTTGTGTCCGTCACCACTTTCTGCTCTTCCAGGACTTTCTTATTTTCTTCCTCCAGGACTTTCTTCTCCTGCTCCAGATTCTCTCTGTGTGTTTTCTCATGCCACAGAGTTTCTTCCAGAGAGGCCTCATGTTTCTGAAGCTGTGCGAGTTCAGCAGACAGACTTTCCTTCTCCTGTTTGAGGATCAGGATTTCGCTGTCCCTCTGCTGAAGCTGCTGTTTCAGACAGTTCATCTCAGGGTCAAAGGTGATGATCTCTTCCTGATCTGAACAAGCCAGTTCCTCTTTTTCTTCTCCAGCTTGGATCTTATATTGTTCCAGCTTGGCACACATCATTGAAATTTGGGCCATCATGTGTTTGATTTGTTCCCTGGCTGTCTTTGAATCCTCTTTTAAAGGTTGATTTTCAGACAGAGCTTTTAGGAAGGCTTTTCTAACCTGAATAAGGTCGTACTGTCACGGGTTGCTTAGAGGATCCACTCGCAGGACTCCTGGGTAGCGTTCAAACAGAGATTGTTTATTACAGATCTTCACCAAATGTGTGTACAGACAGTGCGAGGTTAGTGCTATATACAAGACGTGAGGGGTAGGGGTCCAGGGCTCCAGGGAAAACGGGGAAATCACACACGCGCTCAGAACAGCCTCTCTCCACTCCGCTAGCGACCTGTCACTCCTTCCACACTCCACACGGGGAAACACGGGGACGGGTCCGGGGAATCTAGGAACAAAGGAACACGTTAAGTCTCTGAGACAGAGGCACGGGAAACTTGAGCTAGGTGTGTACTGACAAGAGCCTTCACAACAATCCAGCGTTGAACAGCTGATCTCCTCCTTCTAATATACCAGCTGGTCTGATGAGGCCCAGGTGTGCACGATCCGGGAAGGCGTGGACCGAGGGCGTGAACCCGCCATGAGTTCCGCCCCGGCAAAACAGGGGAGAGGGAGAGAGAGAGGAAAAAGAGAAGAGAAGGGGGGCTAGGAGTGAAGAGATGCTGATCAGTGCCTTGCCGATCCCGCAGGTCGTGACACGTCCAGTGTACTCCTTGGCAGAGTGCACACAAATGTTGGTTTGTCGTGTGTCTGAAGCTTTGCAAGTTCGGCAGACAGACTGTCCTTCTCCTGTTTGAGGATCAGGATTTCGCTGTCCCTCTGCTGAAGCTGCTGTTTCAGACGGTTCATCTCAAGGTCAAAGGTGATGGTATTTTCCTGACCTGAGATGAAAACACAACAAGTCTGATCCCCTTTTTCGTTGGTGGTGCTGCTCATTTTCACTTTGCATGACACTGATTCATCAGTGAGTTCTCCGGCTTGGATCTCATACTGGTCCAGCTTGGCATGCATCAGTAAAATTTTGGCCATCAGCTGTTTGATTTGCTGTCTGGCTGTCTTTGTATCCTCTCTTAAAAGTTGATTTTCAGAGAGCGTGTTTTGGAAGGCTTTCCTAACCTGAATAAGGTTGTCCAGTGCACTTTTTGTCAGAGTGCACACAAATTCTGCTTTTGCTTTTTGGTTGCTCATTTCTAACATTAGAAACAAAGCTAACAAAGCTAAAAACAGATATTGAGATAAGACTGAGGGAAGCAGAACAAAAGTTCATCCAGTGAGTCGCTCGCGACTGTAAGTAAGAAACGTGCTTGTCCAGTGTGCGGTTTCACCTGCTATTAAGGATTTGAGTTGACTGTGATGTCACGGCCTGATTCTCTTGCCTTTCATCTTTGAAAATAACCCCGCCCACAGCAACGCTGCCTATTGGCTGATTGAAAATAGGTAACGCCCACAAAGAACAGTCTGTCAGAATTTCTGACATCATGGCCCGATTCTCTTGCCTTTCATGTTTGAAACAGGCCATCTGGCTCATTACAGTCTCGTATTGATTATTGGCTAATTTCTGATCCTTTATCCGAATATGTTTCTACATCAAAAATGTTGCCAGATAAATGAAAAATACGTTCAAATAATCAGATTTACATTATCAATTAAAGTTTGCCATATATGTTATCTTGCCACTCGCTGACCTTAACCTCCCTCTCGTGCACAAAGGTTCTTCTGTTTGCCAGGTAGGCTTCCAAGTCTATGTTTTTTTGGCCTTCCAAAGACATTTTCCAAAGAAGACAGTCCCAAAGCCTCCTTCACCCAGCTTATCCTGCTCTTCGTATTTTTCTTCAAAGTCCTCTACAGAGAGCTAAACTCTGAGACCTTGTGACTTTTGTATGTGCTGTGTGTATCTGACTCATAGACGGAGCAGCTGGCCTCCTTTTGTGAGCTTGATGTCTTGCTCTTTTTACTGCGTGGTTGTTTTGTTCCATCACTGCTTGACTTTCCTTGCTGCTCTTCTTTCTGAAAGCAGCTGCAAAAACCAAAACCAATTAGACCTCTGAACTCCACACAGGCCTACAGATGATCAATAACTATGAAACAAAAAATCTCTGAATGTCTCACTTACACTTCTCCAAGACAAGATGGCTGAGGCCAACTGGACTTTTGCTGTCCTTGCTTCTTTGGGAAGCTTTTTCCAGTCTTTCTGTGGCACAATCTTTCCGTTTGGAGCTCTTGATTCGCCCATCTGACGTCCTGTCCTCTATCCTGAGGAACCAGGGATCGGTGTGGCGGTCTGCAGTTTGTACAAAGATCACTTGGTTACTACTGAATCAAAACACCTGAAGTAAAAGCCCCAAATTAGGATGAATTTAACAGGTAAAGGACTTTACTCACCTAGATATTTACGCACACCCACAGCACGTGGTGTGGTAAAGGTCGGCCAAGATTTTGACCACACAGAAAAATCTGTGTGTTCTCCATCCATTTCATCTAAAGAGGTGATTTGAGGGCTTGTAGTGCAGTGTGAGCTGGCGTGAGCTGTAGCCGGACATGCCGGGCGATTGTGCAATACTTTTTAGACATAACACTCAGCAAACAGTTATTATTAGTTAAAGTCAGTGAGATTTGGAGTCAACAGCCAACCAGTCACAGACAAAGAGCCACATCATACACCTGGGCACACATGAACATCACCCATCCCTTCCTCTGTCCTGCGTTCAGTTTAGGGTATCGAACTCAGGACCCTAACCTCATCAGGCCGGGGTCTTTGTGTGGAGTCTGCATGTTCTCTCCAGCTTCCTCCCACAGTCTAAAGACATGCAGTTAGTGGGGGTCTTCTCACCCCGTTCACATTCACACAGAGATGAATTGAAGATCACCTTGTGGTTAGTGCCTTCTATTCGATGTACAGACTGAATAATAACACCTTCTAATTAGTTCTGTCTCCTATTGGTGCTCTTCTACGAGTAATCAGTGCTTGATGGCTTACTAAGCTTAACTTTTTTCCACAACATTGATAACAAACACACACAAAACAACAACAACATATGTTATCTAAAAAAAACTTGATTGGACCACAGTTTTGATGTTCATCCTACATGTATTGAGATTGTATAATTTCTGCGACGGTATCTTCTCCCATGTCTGTTGTGATGTCAAATATCACTACACAACAGCGCGGGAAAAAGACTCTGTGACACGCAGGCAGAACAAAGACTTTGTAACACGTCTTTGTGTAAGATAACGCCTGTTTGCTGCGCCTGCCCGTGTAAGATAACGCCTGTTCGCCGCGCCTGTCCGTGTAAGACAACGCCTGTTTCCTGCTCCTGCCCGTGTAAGATAACGCCTGTTTCCCGCCCCTGCCCGTGTAAACTAACGCCTGTTCGCCGCGCCTGCCCGTGTAACATAACGCCTGTTTCCCGCGCCGGCCCGTCTAAGATGACGCCTGTTTCCCGCCCCTGCCCGTGTAAACTAACGCCTGTTTGCCGCTCCTGCCCGTGTAACATAACGCCTGTTTCCCGCCCCTGCCCGTGTAAGATAACGCCTGTTCGCCGCGCCTGCCCGTGTAACATAACGCCTGTTTCCCGCCCCTGCCCGTGTAAGATAACGCCTGTTTCCCGCGCCTGCCCGTGTAAAATAACGCCTGTTTCCCACGCCTGCCCGTGTAAGATAACGGCTGTTTGTCGCACCTGCCCGTGTAAGATAACGGCTGTTTCACGCGCCTGCCCGTGTAAGATAACGCCTGTTTCCCGCGCCTACCCGTGTAAGATAACGGCTGTTTCACGCGCCTGCCCGTGTAAGATAACGCCTGTTTGCTGCTCCTGCCCGTGTAACATAAAGCCTGTTTCCCGCGCCTACCCGTGTAAGATAACGCCTGTTTGTCACGCATGCCCGTGTAAGATAACGCCTGTTTCCAGCGCCTGCCCGTGTAAGATTACGCCTGTTTGTCACGCATGCCCGTGTAAGATAACGCCTGTTTCCAGCGCCTGCCCGTGTAAGATAACGCCTGTTTGCTGCGCCTGCCCGTGTAAGATAACGCCTGTTTCACGCGCCTGCCCGTGTAAGATAACGCCTGTTTGCTGCGCCTGCCCGTGTAAGATAACGCCTGTTTCCCGCGCCTGCCCGTGTAACATAAAGCCTGTTTCCCGCGCCTACCCGTGTAAGATAACGCCTGTTTGTCACGCATGCCCGTGTAAGATAACGCCTGTTTCCAGCGCCTGCCCGTGTAAGATAACGCCTGTTTGCTGCGCCTGCCCGTGTAAGATAACGCCTGTTTCACGCGCCTGCCCATGTAAGATAACGGCTGTTTGTCGCGCCTGCCCGTGTAAGATAACGCCTGTTTGTCGCGCCTGCCCGTGTAAGATAACGGCTGTTTCACGCGCCTGCCCGTGTAAGATAACGGCTGTTTCCAGCGCCTGCCCGTGTAAACTAACGCCTGTTTCACGCGCCTGCCCGTGTAAGATAACGGCTGTTTCACGCGCCTGCCCGTGTAAGATAACGGCTGTTCGTCGCGCCTGCCCGTGTAAGATAACGCTTGTTCGCCGCGCCTGCCCGTGTAAGATAACGCCTGTTCGCCGCGCCTGCCCGTGTAAGACAACGCCTGTTTCCCGCTCCTGCCCGTGTAACATAACGCCTGTTTCCCGCACCTGCCCGTGTAAGATAACGCCTGTTTCCCGCGCCGGCCCGTCTAAGATAACGCCTGTTCGCCGCGCCTGTCCGTGTAAGACAACGCCTGTTTCCTGCTCCTGCCCGTGTAAGATAACGCCTGTTTCCCGCCCCTGCCCGTGTAAACTAACGCCTGTTCGCCGCGCCTGCCCGTGTAACATAACGCCTGTTTCCCGCGCCGGCCCGTCTAAGATGACGCCTGTTTCCCGCCCCTGCCCGTGTAAACTAACGCCTGTTTGCCGCTCCTGCCCGTGTAACATAACGCCTGTTTCCCGCCCCTGCCCGTGTAAGATAACGCCTGTTTGCCGCGCCTGCCCGTGTAACATAACGCCTGTTTCCCGCCCCTGCCCGTGTAAGATAACGCCTGTTTCCCGCGCCTGCCCGTGTAAAATAACGCCTGTTTCCCACGCCTGCCCGTGTAAGATAACGGCTGTTTGTCGCACCTGCCCGTGTAAGATAACGGCTGTTTCACGCGCCTGCCCGTGTAAGATAACGCCTGTTTCCCGCGCCTACCCGTGTAAGATAACGGCTGTTTCACGCGCCTGCCCGTGTAAGATAACGCCTGTTTGCTGCTCCTGCCCGTGTAACATAAAGCCTGTTTCCCGCGCCTACCCGTGTAAGATAACGCCTGTTTGTCACGCATGCCCGTGTAAGATAACGCCTGTTTCCAGCGCCTGCCCGTGTAAGATTACGCCTGTTTGTCACGCATGCCCGTGTAAGATAACGCCTGTTTCCAGCGCCTGCCCGTGTAAGATAACGCCTGTTTGCTGCGCCTGCCCGTGTAAGATAACGCCTGTTTCACGCGCCTGCCCGTGTAAGATAACGCCTGTTTGCTGCGCCTGCCCGTGTAAGATAACGCCTGTTTCCCGCGCCTGCCCGTGTAACATAAAGCCTGTTTCCCGCGCCTACCCGTGTAAGATAACGCCTGTTTGTCGCGCCTGCCCGTGTAAGATAACGGCTGTTTCACGCGCCTGCCCGTGTAAGATAACGGCTGTTTCCAGCGCCTGCCCGTGTAAGATAACGGCTGTTTCACGCGCCTGCCCGTGTAAGATAACGGCTGTTTCACGCGCCTGCCCGTGTAAGATAACGGCTGTTCGTCGCGCCTGCCCGTGTAAGATAACGCTTGTTCGCCGCGCCTGCCCGTGTAAGATAACGCCTGTTCGCCGCGCCTGCCCGTGTAAGACAACGCCTGTTTCCCGCTCCTGCCCGTGTAACATAACGCCTGTTTCCCGCACCTGCCCGTGTAACATAACGCCTGTTTCCCGCACCTGCCCGTGTAAGATAACGCCTGTTTCACGCGCCTGCCCGTGTAAGATAACGGCTGTTTGTCGCGCCTGCCCGTGTAAGATAACGCCTGTTTGTCGCGCCTGCCCGTGTAAGATAACGGCTGTTTCACGCGCCTGCCCGTGTAAGATAACGGCTGTTTCCAGCGCCTGCCCGTGTAAACTAACGCCTGTTTCACGCGCCTGCCCGTGTAAGATAACGGCTGTTTCACGCGCCTGCCCGTGTAAGATAACGGCTGTTCGTCGCGCCTGCCCGTGTAAGATAACGCTTGTTCGCCGCGCCTGCCCGTGTAAGATAACGCCTGTTCGCCGCGCCTGCCCGTGTAAGACAACGCCTGTTTCCCGCTCCTGCCCGTGTAACATAACGCCTGTTTCCCGCACCTGCCCGTGTAAGATAACGCCTGTTTCCCGCGCCGGCCCGTCTAAGATAACGCCTGTTCGCCGCGCCTGTCCGTGTAAGACAACGCCTGTTTCCTGCTCCTGCCCGTGTAAGATAACGCCTGTTTCCCGCCCCTGCCCGTGTAAACTAACGCCTGTTCGCCGCGCCTGCCCGTGTAACATAACGCCTGTTTCCCGCGCCGGCCCGTCTAAGATGACGCCTGTTTCCCGCCCCTGCCCGTGTAAACTAACGCCTGTTTGCCGCTCCTGCCCGTGTAACATAACGCCTGTTTCCCGCCCCTGCCCGTGTAAGATAACGCCTGTTCGCCGCGCCTGCCCGTGTAACATAACGCCTGTTTCCCGCCCCTGCCCGTGTAAGATAACGCCTGTTTCCCGCGCCTGCCCGTGTAAAATAACGCCTGTTTCCCACGCCTGCCCGTGTAAGATAACGGCTGTTTGTCGCACCTGCCCGTGTAAGATAACGGCTGTTTCCCGCGCCTGCCCGTGTAAGATAACGCCTGTTTGTTGCGCCTGCCCGTGTAAGATAACGCCTGTTTCACGCGCCTGCCCGTGTAAAATAACGCCTGTTTCCAGCGCCTGCCCGTGTAAAATAACGCCTGTTTCCCGCGCCTGCCCGTGTAAGATAACGCCTGTTTGTTGCGCCTGCCCGTGTAAGATAACGCCTGTTTCCAGCGCCTGCCCGTGTAAGATAACGCCTGTTTGTCGCGCCTGCCCGTGTAAGATAACGCCTGTTTGCCGCGCCTGCCCGTGTAAGATAACGCCTGTTTCACGCGCCTGCCCGTGTAAGATAACGCCTGTTTGTCGCGCCTGCCCGTGTAAGATAACGGCTGTTTCACGCGCCTGCCCGTCTAAGATAACGCCTTTTTCCCGCGCCAGCCCGTGTAAGACAACGCCTGTTTCCCGCGCCTGCCCGTGTAAAATAACGCCTGTTTCCCACGCCTGCCCGTGTAAGACAACGCCTGTTCGCCGCGCCTCCCCGTGTAAGACAACGCCTGTTTCCCGCTCCTGCCCGTGTAACATAACGCCTGTTTCCCGCGCCTGCCCGTGTAAGATAACGCTTGTTTCCCGCGCCGGCCCGTCTAAGATAACGCCTGTTTCCAGCGCCTGCCCGTGTAAGACAACGCCTGTTTCCCGCGCCAGCCCGTGTAAGATAACGCCTGTTTCCCGCGCCTGCCCGTGTAAGATAACGCCTGTTTGTCGCGCCTGCCCGTCTAAGATAACGCATGTTTCCAGCGCCTGCCCGTGTAAGATAACGCCTGTTTGTTGCGCCTGCCCGTGTAAGATAACGCCTGTTTAACGCGCCTGCCCGTGTAAGATAACGCCTGTTTGCCGCGCCTGCCCGTCTAAGATGACGCCTGTTTCCCGCGCCAGCCCGTGTAAGATAACGCCTGGTTCACGCGCCTGCCCGTGTAAGATAACGCCTGTTCGCTGCGCCTGCCCGTGTAAGATAACGCCTGTTTCCCGCGCCTGCCCGTGTAAAATAACGCCTGTTTCCCACGCCTGCCCGTGTAAGACAACGCCTGTTTGTCGCGCCTGCCCGTGTAAGATAACGCCTGTTTCACGCGCCTGCCCGTGTAAGATAACGCCTGTTTGCCGCGCCTGCCCGTGTAAGATAACGCCTGTTTCACGCGCCTGCCCGTGTAAGATAACGCCTGTTTGTCGCGCCTGCCCGTGTAAGATAACGGCTGTTTCACGCGCCTGCCCGTCTAAGATAACGCCTTTTTCCCGCGCCAGCCCGTGTAAGACAACGCCTGTTTCCCGCGCCTGCCCGTGTAAAATAACGCCTGTTTCCCACGCCTGCCCGTGTAAGACAACGCCTGTTCGCCGCGCCTGCCCGTGTAAGACAACGCCTGTTTCCCGCTCCTGCCCGTGTAACATAACGCCTGTTTCCCGCGCCTGCCCGTGTAAGATAACGCTTGTTTCCCGCGCCGGCCCGTCTAAGATAACGCCTGTTTCCAGCGCCTGCCCGTGTAAGACAACGCCTGTTTCCCGCGCCAGCCCGTGTAAGATAACGCCTGTTTCCCGCGCCTGCCCGTGTAAGATAACGCCTGTTTCCCGCGCCTGCCCGTGTAAGATAACGCCTGTTTCCCGCGCCTGCCCGTGTAAGATAACGCCTGTTTCCCGCGCCGGCCTGTCTAAGATAACGCCTGTTTCCAGCGCCTGTCCGTGTAAGACAACGCCTGTTTGTCGCGCCTGCCCGTGTAAAATAACGCCTGTTTCCCACGCCTGCCCGTGTAAGACAACGCCTGTTTGTCGCGCCTGCCCGTGTAAGATAACGCCTGTTTCCCGCGCCTGCCCGTCTAAGATAACGCCTGTTTCCCGCGCCAGCCCGTGTAAGACAACGCCTGTTTGTCGCGCCTGCCCGTGTAACATAACGCCTGTTTCCCGCACCTGCCCGTGTAAGATAACGCCTGTTTCCCGCGCCGGCCCGTCTAAGATAACGCCTGTTTCCCGCGCCTACCCGTGTAAGATAACACCTGTTTCCCGCGCCTGCCCGTGTAAGATAACGCCTGTTCGCCGCGCCTGCCCATGTAAGACAACGCCTGTTTCCCGCTCCTGCCCGTGTAACATAACGCCTGTTTCCCGCACCTGCCCGTGTAAGATAACGCCTGTTTCCCGCGCCGGCCCGTCTAAGATAACGCCTGTTTCCAGCGCCTGCCCGTGTAAGATAACGGCTGTTTCCAGCGCCTGCCCGTGTAAGATAACGGCTGTTTCCAGCGCCTGCCCGTGTAAGATAACGGCTGTTTCACGCGCCTGCCCGTGTAAGATAACGGCTGTTTGTCGCGCCTGCCCGTGTAAGATAACGCTTGTTCGCCGCGCCTGCCCGTGTAAGATAACGCCTGTTCGCCGCGCCTGCCCGTGTAAGACAACGCCTGTTTCCCGCTCCTGCCCGTGTAACATAACGCCTGTTTCCCGCACCTGCCCGTGTAAGATAACGCCTGTTTCCCGCGCCGGCCCGTCTAAGATAACGCCTGTTTCCCGCGCCTACCCGTGTAAGATAACGCCTGTTTCCAGCGCCTGCCCGTGTAAGATAACGCCTGTTTGTCGCGCCTGCCCGTGTAAGATAACGCCTGTTTCCCGCACCTGCACGTGTAAGATAACGCCTGTTTGCCGCGCCTGCCCGTGTAAGATAACGCCTGTTTCACGCGCCTGCCCGTGTAAGATAACGGCTGTTTCCCACGCCTGCCCGTGTAAGACAACGCCTGTTTGTCGCGCCTGCCCGTGTAAGATAACGCCTGTTTGCTGCTCCTGCCCGTGTAACATAAAGCCTGTTTCCCGCGCCTGCCCGTGTAAGATAACGCCTGTTTGTCGCGCCTGCCCGTGTAACATAACGTCTGTTTCCCGCGCCTGCCCGTGTAAGATAACGCCTGTTTCCCGCGCCTGCCCGTGTAAGATAACGCCTGTTTGTTGCGCCTGCCCGTGTAAGATAACGCCTGTTTCACGCGCCTGCCCGTGTAAAATAACGCCTGTTTCCAGCGCCTGCCCGTGTAAAATAACGCCTGTTTCCCGCGCCTGCCCGTGTAAGATAACGCCTGTTTGTTGCGCCTGCCCGTGTAAGATAACGCCTGTTTCACGCGCCTGCCCGTGTAAGATAACGCCTGTTTGTCGTGCCTGCCCGTCTAAGATAACGCCTGTTTCCAGCGCCTGCCCGTGTAAGATAACGCCTGTTTGTCGCGCCTGCCCGTGTAAGATAACACTTGTTCGCCGCGCCTGCCCGTGTAAGATAACGCCTGTTCGCCGCGCCTGCCCGTGTAAGACAACGCCTGTTTCCCGCTCCTGCCCGTGTAACATAACGCCTGTTTCCCGCACCTGCCCGTGTAAGATAACGCCTGTTTCCCGCGCCGGCCCGTCTAAGATAACGCCTGTTTCGAGCGCCTGCCCGTGTAAGACAACGCATGTTTCCCGCTCCTGCCCGTGTAACATAACGCCTGTTTCCCACGCCTGCCCGTTTAAGATAACGCCTGTTTCCCGCGCCTGCCCGTGTCAGACAACGCCTGTTTCCAGCGCCTGTCCGTGTAAGACAACGCGTGTTTGTCGCGCCTGCCCGTGTAAGATAACGCCTGTTTCCCGCGCCTGCCCGTGTAAGACAACGCCTGTTTCCAGCGCCTGTCCATGTAAGATAACGCCTGTTTCCCGCACCGGCCCGTCTAAGATAACGCCTGTTTCCAGCGCCTGTCCGTGTAAGACAACGCCTGTTTGTCGCGCCTGCCCGTGTAAAATAACGCCTGTTTCCCACGCCTGCCCGTGTAAGACAACGCCTGTTTGTCGCGCCTGCCCGTGTAAGATAACGCCTGTTTCCCGCGCCTGCCCGTGTAAGACAACGCCTTTTTCCCGATCCTGCCCGTGTAACATAACGCCTGTCTCCCGCGCCGGCCCGTCTAAGATAACGCCTGTTTCCAGCGCCTGTCCGTGTAAGATAACGCCTGTTTCCCGCGCCGGCCCGTGTAAGATAACGCCTGTTTCCCGCGCCTGCCCGTGTAAAATAACGCCTATTTCCCGCGCCTGCCCGTGTAAGATAACGCCTGTTTGTTGCGCCTGCCCGTGTAAGATAACGCCTGTTTAACGCGCCTGCCCGTGTAAGATAACGCCTGTTTGCCGCGCCTGCCCGTCTAAGATGACGCCTGTTTCCCGCGCCAGCCCGTGTAAGATAACGCCTGGTTCACGCGCCTGCCCGTGTAAGATAACGCCTGTTCGCTGCGCCTGCCCGTGTAAGATAACGCCTGTTTCCCGCGCCTGCCCGTGTAAAATAACGCCTGTTTCCCACGCCTGCCCGTGTAAGACAACGCCTGTTTGTCGCGCCTGCCCGTGTAAGATAACGCCTGTTTCACGCGCCTGCCCGTGTAAGATAACGCCTGTTTGTCGCGCCTGCCCGTGTAAGATAACGGCTGTTTCACGCGCCTGCCCGTGTAAGATAACGCCTGTTTGTCGCGCCTGCCCGTGTAAGATAACGCCTTTTTCCCGCGCCTGCCCCTGTAAGATAACGCCTGTTTCCAGCGCCTGCCCGTGTAAGATAACGCCTGTTTGTCGCGCCTGCCCGTGTAAGATAACGCCTGTTTGCCGCGCCTGCCCGTGTAAGATAACGCCTGTTTCACGCGCCTGCCCGTGTAAGATAACGCCTGTTTGTCGCGCCTGCCCGTGTAAGATAACGGCTGTTTCACGCGCCTGCCCGTCTAAGATAACGCCTTTTTCCCGCGCCAGCCCGTGTAAGACAACGCCTGTTTCCCGCGCCTGCCCGTGTAAAATAACGCCTGTTTCCCACGCCTGCCCGTGTAAGACAACGCCTGTTCGCCGCGCCTGCCCGTGTAAGACAACGCCTGTTTCCCGCTCCTGCCCGTGTAACATAACGCCTGTTTCCCGCGCCTGCCCGTGTAAGATAACGCTTGTTTCCCGCGCCGGCCCGTCTAAGATAACGCCTGTTTCCAGCGCCTGCCCGTGTAAGACAACGCCTGTTTCCCGCGCCAGCCCGTGTAAGATAACGCCTGTTTCCCGCGCCTGCCCGTGTAAGATAACGCCTGTTTCCCGCGCCTGCCCGTGTAAGATAACGCCTGTTTCCCGCGCCTGCCCGTGTAAGATAACGCCTGTTTCCCGCGCCGGCCTGTCTAAGATAACGCCTGTTTCCAGCGCCTGTCCGTGTAAGACAACGCCTGTTTGTCGCGCCTGCCCGTGTAAAATAACGCCTGTTTCCCACGCCTGCCCGTGTAAGACAACGCCTGTTTGTCGCGCCTGCCCGTGTAAGATAACGCCTGTTTCCCGCGCCTGCCCGTCTAAGATAACGCCTGTTTCCCGCGCCAGCCCGTGTAAGACAACGCCTGTTTGTCGCGCCTGCCCGTGTAAGATAACGCCTGTTTGCCGCGCCTGCCCGTGTAAGATAACGCCTGTTTGTCGCGCCTGCCCGTCTAAGATAACGCATGTTTCCAGCGCCTGCCCGTGTAAGATAACGCCTGTTTGTCGCGCCTGCCCGTGTAAGATAACGCTTGTTCGCCGCGCCTGCCCGTGTAAGATAACGCCTGTTCGCCGCGCATGCCCGTGTAACATAAAGCCTGTTTCCCGCTCCTGCCCGTGTAACATAACGCCTGTTTCCCGCGCCTGCCCGTGTAAGATGACGCCTGTTTGCCGCGCCTGCCCGTGTAAGATAACGCCTGTTTCACGCGCCTGCCCGTGTAAGATAACGCCTGTTTGTCGCGCCTGCCCGTGTAAGATAACGGCTGTTTCACGCGCCTGCCCGTCTAAGATAACGCCTTTTTCCCGCGCCAGCCCGTGTAAGACAACGCCTGTTTCCCGCGCCTGCC
This sequence comes from Perissodus microlepis, assembly GCF_051167445.1. Lineage (NCBI taxonomy): Eukaryota > Metazoa > Chordata > Actinopteri > Cichliformes > Cichlidae > Perissodus > Perissodus microlepis. The sequence continues at coordinate 48,990,547 of NC_140463.1, forward strand.
CGTGTAAAATAACGCCTGTTTCCCACGCCTGCCCGTGTAAGACAACGCCTGTTCGCCGCGCCTGCCCGTGTAAGACAACGCCTGTTTCCCGCTCCTGCCCGTGTAACATAACGCCTGTTTCCCGCGCCTGCCCGTGTAAGATAACGCTTGTTTCCCGCGCCGGCCCGTCTAAGATAACGCCTGTTTCCAGCGCCTGCCCGTGTAAGACAACGCCTGTTTCCCGCGCCAGCCCGTGTAAGATAACGCCTGTTTCCCGCGCCTGCCCGTGTAAGATAACGCCTGTTTCCCGCGCCTGCCCGTGTAAGATAACGCCTGTTTCCCGCGCCTGCCCGTGTAAGATAACGCCTGTTTCCCGCGCCGGCCTGTCTAAGATAACGCCTGTTTCCAGCGCCTGTCCGTGTAAGACAACGCCTGTTTGTCGCGCCTGCCCGTGTAAGATAACGCCTGTTTCCCGCGCCTGCCCGTGTAAGACAACGCCTTTTTCCCGCTCCTGCCCGTGTAACATAACGCCTGTCTCCCGCGCCGGCCCGTCTAAGATAACGCCTGTTTCCAGCGCCTGTCCGTGTAAGATAACGCCTGTTTCCCGCGCCGGCCCGTGTAAGATAACGCCTGTTTCCCGCGCCTGCCCGTGTAAAATAACGCCTATTTCCCGCGCCTGCCCGTGTAAGATAACGCCTGTTTGTTGCGCCTGCCCGTGTAAGATAACGCCTGTTTGCCGCGCCTGCCCGTCTAAGATGACGCCTGTTTCCCGCGCCAGCCCGTGTAAGATAACGCCTGGTTCACGCGCCTGCCCGTGTAAGATAACGCCTGTTCGCTGCGCCTGCCCGTGTAAGATAACGCCTGTTTCCCGCGCCTGCCCGTGTAAAATAACGCCTGTTTCCCACGCCTGCCCGTGTAAGACAACGCCTGTTTGTCGCGCCTGCCCGTGTAAGATAACGCCTGTTTCACGCGCCTGCCCGTGTAAGATAACGCCTGTTTGCCGCGCCTGCCCGTGTAAGATAACGCCTGTTTCACGCGCCTGCCCGTGTAAGATAACGCCTGTTTGTCGCGCCTGCCCGTGTAAGATAACGGCTGTTTCACGCGCCTGCCCGTCTAAGATAACGCCTTTTTCCCGCGCCAGCCCGTGTAAGACAACGCCTGTTTCCCGCGCCTGCCCGTGTAAAATAACGCCTGTTTCCCACGCCTGCCCGTGTAAGACAACGCCTGTTCGCCGCGCCTGCCCGTGTAAGACAACGCCTGTTTCCCGCTCCTGCCCGTGTAACATAACGCCTGTTTCCCGCGCCTGCCCGTGTAAGATAACGCTTGTTTCCCGCGCCGGCCCGTCTAAGATAACGCCTGTTTCCAGCGCCTGCCCGTGTAAGACAACGCCTGTTTCCCGCGCCAGCCCGTGTAAGATAACGCCTGTTTCCCGCGCCTGCCCGTGTAAGATAACGCCTGTTTCCCGCGCCTGCCCGTGTAAGATAACGCCTGTTTCCCGCGCCTGCCCGTGTAAGATAACGCCTGTTTCCCGCGCCGGCCTGTCTAAGATAACGCCTGTTTCCAGCGCCTGTCCGTGTAAGACAACGCCTGTTTGTCGCGCCTGCCCGTGTAAAATAACGCCTGTTTCCCACGCCTGCCCGTGTAAGACAACGCCTGTTTGTCGCGCCTGCCCGTGTAAGATAACGCCTGTTTCCCGCGCCTGCCCGTCTAAGATAACGCCTGTTTCCCGCGCCAGCCCGTGTAAGACAACGCCTGTTTGTCGCGCCTGCCCGTGTAAGATAACGCCTGTTTGCCGCGCCTGCCCGTGTAAGATAACGCCTGTTTGTCGCGCCTGCCCGTCTAAGATAACGCATGTTTCCAGCGCCTGCCCGTGTAAGATAACGCCTGTTTGTCGCGCCTGCCCGTGTAAGATAACGCTTGTTCGCCGCGCCTGCCCGTGTAAGATAACGCCTGTTCGCCGCGCATGCCCGTGTAAGACAACGCCTGTTTCCCGCTCCTGCCCGTGTAACATAACGCCTGTTTCCCGCGCCTGCCCGTGTAAGATAACGCCTGTTTGCCGCGCCTGCCCGTGTAAGATAACGCCTGTTTCACGCGCCTGCCCGTGTAAGATAACGCCTGTTTGTCGCGCCTGCCCGTGTAAGATAACGGCTGTTTCACGCGCCTGCCCGTCTAAGATAACGCCTTTTTCCCGCGCCAGCCCGTGTAAGACAACGCCTGTTTCCCGCGCCTGCCCGTGTAAAATAACGCCTGTTTCCCACGCCTGCCCGTGTAAGACAACGCCTGTTCGCCGCGCCTGCCCGTGTAAGACAACGCCTGTTTCCCGCTCCTGCCCGTGTAACATAACGCCTGTTTCCCGCGCCTGCCCGTGTAAGATAACGCTTGTTTCCCGCGCCGGCCCGTCTAAGATAACGCCTGTTTCCAGCGCCTGCCCGTGTAAGACAACGCCTGTTTCCCGCGCCAGCCCGTGTAAGATAACGCCTGTTTCCCGCGCCTGCCCGTGTAAGATAACGCCTGTTTCCCGCGCCTGCCCGTGTAAGATAACGCCTGTTTCCCGCGCCTGCCCGTGTAAGATAACGCCTGTTTCCCGCGCCGGCCTGTCTAAGATAACGCCTGTTTCCAGCGCCTGTCCGTGTAAGACAACGCCTGTTTGTCGCGCCTGCCCGTGTAAAATAACGCTTGTTTCCCACGCCTGCCCGTGTAAGACAACGCCTGTTTGTCGCGCCTGCCCGTGTAAGATAACGCCTGTTTCCCGCGCCTGCCCGTCTAAGATAACGCCTGTTTCCCGCGCCAGCCCGTGTAAGACAACGCCTGTTTGTCGCGCCTGCCCGTGTAAGATAACGCCTGTTTGCCGCGCCTGCCCGTGTAAGATAACGCCTGTTTGTCGCGCCTGCCCGTCTAAGATAACGCATGTTTCCAGCGCCTGCCCGTGTAAGATAACGCCTGTTTGTCGCGCCTGCCCGTGTAAGATAACGCTTGTTCGCCGCGCCTGCCCTTGTAAGATAACGCCTGTTCGCCGCGCATGCCCGTGTAAGACAACGCCTGTTTCCCGCTCCTGCCCGTGTAACATAACGCCTGTTTCCCGCGCCTGCCCGTGTAAGATAACGCCTGTTTCCCGCGCCGGCCCATCTAAGATAACGCCTGTTTCCAGCGCCTGCCCGTGTAAGACAACGCCTGTTTCCCGCGCCAGCCCGTGTAAGACAACGCCTGTTTCCCGCGCCTGCCCGTGTAAAATAACGCCCTTTTCCCACGCCTGCCCGTGTAAGACAACGCCTGTTTGTCGCGCCTGCCCGTGTAAGATAACGCCTGTTCGCCGCGCCTGCCCGTGTAAGACAACGGCTGTTTCCCGCTCCTGCCCGTGTAACATAACGCCTGTTTCCCGCGCCGGCCCGTCTAAGATAACGCCTGTTTCCAGCGCCTGTCCGTGTAAGACAACGCCTTTTTCCCGCGCCTGCCCGTGTAAGATAACGCCTGTTTGTCGCGCCTGCCCGTCTAAGATAACGCATGTTTCCAGCGCCTGCCCGTGTAAGATAACGCCTGTTTGTCGCGCCTGCCCGTGTAAGATGACGCTTGTTCGCCGCGCCTGCCCGTGTAAGATAACGCCTGTTCGCCGCGCATGCCCGTGTAAGACAACGCCTGTTTCCTGCTCCTGCGCGTGTAACATAACGCCTGTTTCCCGCGCCGGCCCGTCTAAGATAACGCCTGTTTCCAGCGCCTGTCCGTGTAAGACAACGCCTGTTTCCCGCGCCTGCCCGTGTAAAATAACGCCTTTTTGTCGCACCTGCCCGTGTAAGATAACGCCTGTTTGTCGCGCCTGCCCGTGTAAGATAACGCCTGTTTGTCGCGCCTGCCCGTGTAACATAACGCCTGTTTCCCGCTCCTGCCCGTGTAACATAACGCCTGTTTCCCGCGCCTGCCCGTGTAAGACAACGCCTGTTTCCCGCGCCTGCCCGTGTAAGATAACGCCTGATTCTGTGTAAGATAACGCCTGTTTCCTGCGCCTGCCCGTGTAAGATAACGCCTGTTTCCCGCTCCTGCCCGTGTAAGATAACGCCTTTTTCCCGCGCCTGCCCGTGTAAGATAACGCCTGTTTGTCGCGCCTGCCCGTGTAAGATAACGCTTGTTCGCCGCGCCTGCCAGTGTAAGATAACGGCTGTTCGCCGCTCCTGCCCGTGTAAGATAACGCTTGTTTCCTGCTCCTGCCCGTGTAAGATAACGCATGTTTCCAGCGCCTGCCCGTGTAAGATAACGCCTGTTTGTCGCGCCTGCCCGTGTAAGATAACGCTTGTTCGCCGCGCCTGCCAGTGTAAGATAACGGCTGTTCGCCGCTCCTGCCCGTGTAAGATAACGCCTGTTTCCCGCGCCTGCCCGTGTAAGACAACGCCTGTTTCCCACGCCTGCCCGTGTAAGATAACGCCTGTTTCACGCGCCTGCCCGTGTAAGATAACGCCAGTTTGTCGCTCCTGCCCGTGTAAGATAACGCCTGTTTCCCGCGCCTGCCCGTGTAAAATAACGCCTGTTTCCCACGCCTGCCCGTGTAAGACAACGCCTGTTTGTCGCGCCTGCCCGTGTAAGATAACGCCTGTTTGCTGCTCCTGCCCGTGTAACATAAAGCCTGTTTCCTGCGCCTGCCCGTGTAAGATAACGCCTGTTTGTCGCACCTGCCCGTGTAAGATAACGGTTCTTTCACGCGCCTGCCCGTGTAAGATAACGCCTGTTTGTCGCGCCTGCCCGTGTAAGATAACGCCTGTTTCCCGCGCCTGCCCGTGTAAGATAACGCCTGTTTCCCGCGCGTACCCGTGTAAGATAACGCCTGTTTCCAGCGTCTGCCCGTGTAAGATAACGCCTCTTTGTCACGCATGCCCGTGTAAGATAACGCCTGTTTCCAGCGCCTGCCCGTGTAACATAACGCCTGTTTCCAGCGCCTGCCCGTGTAAGATAACGCCTGTTTGCCGCGCCTGCCCGTGTAAGATAACGCCTGTTTCCCGCGCCTGTCCGTCTAAGATAACGACTGTTTCCCGCGCCAGCCCGTGTAAGACAACGCCTGTTTCCCGCGCCTGCCCGTCTAAGATAACGACTGTTTCCCGCGCCAGCCCGTGTAAGACAACGCCTTTTCCCGCGCCTGCCCGTGTAAAATAACGCCTGTTTCCCACGCCTGCCCGTGTAAGACAACGCCTGTTTGTCGCGCCTGCCCGTGTAAGATAATGCCTGTTTCACGCGCCTGCCCGTCTAAGATAACGACTGTTTCCCGCGCCAGCCCGTGTAAGACAACGCCTGTTTCCCGCGCCTGCCCGTGTAAAATAACGCCTGTTTGTCGCGCCTGCCCGTCTAAGATAACGCCTGTTTCCAGCGCCTGCCCGTGTAAGATAACGCCTGTTTGTCGCGCCTGCCCGTGTAAGATAACGCTTGTTCGCCGCGCCTGCCCGTGTAACATAACGCCTGTTCGCCGCGCCTGCCCGTGTAAGACAACGCCTGTTTCCCGCTCCTGCCCGTGTAACATAACGCCTGTTTCCCGCACCTGCCCGTGTAAGATAACGCCTGTTTCCCGCGCCGGCCCGTCTAAGATAACGCCTGTTTCCCGCGCCTACCCGTGTAAGATAACGCTTGTTTGCCGCGCCTGCCCGTGTAAGATAACGCCTGTTTCACGCGCCTGCCCGTGTAAGATAACGGCTGTTTGTCGCGCCTGCCCGTGTAAGATAACGCCTGTTTGTCGCGCCTGCCCGTGTAAGATAACGCCTGTTTCACGCGCCTGCCCGTGTAAGATAACGCCTGTTTGTCGCACCTGCCCGTGTAAGATAACGCCAGTTTGTCGCTCCTGCCCGTGTAAGATAATGCCTGTTTCCCGCGCCTGCCCGTGTAAAATAACGCCTGTTTCCCACGCCTGCCCGTGTAAGACAACGCCTGTTTGTCGCGCCTGCCCGTGTAAGATAACGCCTGTTTGCTGCTCCTGCCCGTGTAACATAAAGCCTGTTTCCTGCGCCTGCCCGTGTAAGATAACGCCTGTTTGTCGCACCTGCCCGTGTAAGATAACGGTTCTTTCACGCGCCTGCCCGTGTAAGATAACGCCTGTTTGTCGCGCCTGCCCGTGTAAGATAACGCCTGTTTCCCGCGCCTGCCCGTGTAAGATAACGCCTGTTTCCCGCGCGTACCCGTGTAAGATAACGCCTGTTTCCAGCGTCTGCCCGTGTAAGATAACGCCTCTTTGTCACGCATGCCCGTGTAAGATAACGCCTGTTTCCAGCGCCTGCCCGTGTAACATAACGCCTGTTTCCAGCGCCTGCCCGTGTAAGATAACGCCTGTTTGCCGCGCCTGCCCGTGTAAGATAACGCCTGTTTCCCGCGCCTGCCCGTCTAAGATAACGACTGTTTCCCGCGCCAGCCCGTGTAAGACAACGCCTGTTTCCCGCGCCTGCCCGTCTAAGATAACGACTGTTTCCCGCGCCAGCCCGTGTAAGACAACGCCTGTTTCCCGCGCCTGCCCGTGTAAAATAACGCCTGTTTCCCACGCCTGCCCGTGTAAGACAACGCCTGTTTGTCGCGCCTGCCCGTGTAAGATAATGCCTGTTTCACGCGCCTGCCCGTCTAAGATAACGACTGTTTCCCGCGCCAGCCCGTGTAAGACAACGCCTGTTTCCCGCGCCTGCCCGTGTAAAATAACGCCTGTTTGTCGCGCCTGCCCGTCTAAGATAACGCCTGTTTCCAGCGCCTGCCCGTGTAAGATAACGCCTGTTTGTCGCGCCTGCCCGTGTAAGATAACGCTTGTTCGCCGCGCCTGCCCGTGTAACATAACGCCTGTTCGCCGCGCCTGCCCGTGTAAGACAACGCCTGTTTCCCGCTCCTGCCCGTGTAACATAACGCCTGTTTCCCGCACCTGCCCGTGTAAGATAACGCCTGTTTCCCGCGCCGGCCCGTCTAAGATAACGCCTGTTTCCCGCGCCTACCCGTGTAAGATAACGCTTGTTTGCCGCGCCTGCCCGTGTAAGATAACGCCTGTTTCACGCGCCTGCCCGTGTAAGATAACGGCTGTTTGTCGCGCCTGCCCGTGTAAGATAACGCCTGTTTGTCGCGCCTGCCCGTGTAAGATAACGCCTGTTTCACGCGCCTGCCCGTGTAAGATAACGCCTGTTTGTCGCACCTGCCCGTGTAAGATAACGCCTGTTTGTCGCGCCTGCCCGTGTAAGATAACGCCTGTTTGTCGCGCCTGCCCGTGTAACATAACGCCTGTTTCCCGCTCCTGCCCGTGTAACATAACGCCTGTTTCCCGCGCCTGCCCGTGTAAGACAACGCCTGTTTGTCGCACCTGCCCGTGTAAGATAACGCCTGTTTGTCGCGCCTGCCCGTGTAAGATAACGCCTGTTTGTCGCGCCTGCCCGTGTAACATAACGCCTGTTTCCCGCTCCTGCCCGTGTAACATAACGCCTGTTTCCCGCGCCTGCCCGTGTAAGACAACGCCTGTTTCCCGCGCCTGCCCGTGTAAGATAACGCCTGATTCTGTCGCGCCTGCCCGTGTAAGATAACTTCTGTTTGTCGCGCCTGCCCGTGTAACATAACGCCTGTTTCCCGCTCCTGCCCGTGTAACATAACGCCTGTTTCCCGCGCCTGCCCGTGTAAGACAACGCCTGTTTCCCGCGCCTGCCCGTGTAAGAAAACGCCTGATTCTGTGTAAGATAACGCCTGTTTCCTGCGCCTGCCCGTGTAAGATAACGCCTGTTTCCCGCTCCTGCCCGTGTAAGATAACGCCTGTTTCCCGCGCCTGCCCGTGTAAGATAACGCCTGTTTGTCGCGCCTGCCCGTGTAAGATAACGCTTGTTCGCCGCGCCTGCCAGTGTAAGATAACGGCTGTTCGCCGCTCCTGCCCGTGTAAGATAACGCTTGTTTCCTGCTCCTGCCCGTGTAAGATAACGCATGTTTCCAGCGCCTGCCCGTGTAAGATAACGCCTGTTTGTCGCGCCTGCCCGTGTAAGATAACGCTTGTTCGCCGCGCCTGCCAGTGTAAGATAACGGCTGTTCGCCGCTCCTGCCCGTGTAAGATAACGCCTGTTTCCCGCGCCTGCCCGTGTAAGACAACGCCTGTTTCCCACGCCTGCCCGTGTAAGATAACGCCTGTTTCACGCGCCTGCCCGTGTAAGATAACGCCAGTTTGTCGCGCCTGCCCGTGTAAGATAACGCCTGTTTCCCGCGCCTGCCCGTGTAAGATAACGCCAGTTTGTCGCGCCTGCCCGTGTAAGATAACGCCTGTTTCCCGCGCCTGCCCGTGTAAAATAACGCCTGTTTCCCACGCCTGCCCGTGTAAGACAACGCCTGTTTGTCGCGCCTGCCCGTGTAAGATAACGCCTGTTTGCTGCTCCTGCCCGTGTAACATAAAGCCTGTTTCCCGCGCCTGCCCGTGTAAGATAACGCCTGTTTGTCGCACCTGCCCGTGTAAGATAACGGCTGTTTCACGCGCCTGCCCGTCTAAGATAACGACTGTTTCCCGCGCCAGCCCGTGTAAGACAACGCCTGTTTCCCGCGCCTGCCCGTGTAAAATAACGCCTGTTTCCCACGCCTGCCCGTGTAAGACAACGCCTGTTTGTCGCGCCTGTCCGTGTAAGACAACGCCTGTTTCCCGCGCCTGCCCGTGTAAAATAACGCCTGTTTCCCACGCCTGCCCGTGTAAGATAACGCCTGTTTCACGCGCCTGCCCGTGTAAGATAACGCTTGTTTGCTGCTCCTGCCCGTGTAACATAAAGCCTGTTTCCCGCGCCTGCCCGTGTAAGATAACGCCTGTTTCCCGCGCCTGCCCGTGTAAGATAACGCCAGTTTGTCGCGCCTGCCCGTGTAAGATAACGCCTGTTTCCCGCGCCTGCCCGTGTAAAATAACGCCTGTTTCCCACGCCTGCCCGTGTAAGACAACGCCTGTTTGTCGCGCCTGCCCGTGTAAGATAACGCCTGTTTGCTGCTCCTGCCCGTGTAACATAAAGCCTGTTTCCCGCGCCTGCCCGTGTAAGATAACGCCTGTTTGTCGCACCTGCCCGTGTAAGATAACGGCTGTTTCACGCGCCTGCCCGTCTAAGATAACGACTGTTTCCCGCGCCAGCCCGTGTAAGACAACGCCTGTTTCCCGCGCCTGCCCGTGTAAAATAACGCCTGTTTCCCACGCCTGCCCGTGTAAGACAACGCCTGTTTGTCGCGCCTGTCCGTGTAAGACAACGCCTGTTTCCCGCGCCTGCCCGTGTAAAATAACGCCTGTTTCCCACGCCTGCCCGTGTAAGATAACGCCTGTTTCACGCGCCTGCCCGTGTAAGATAACGCTTGTTTGCTGCTCCTGCCCGTGTAACATAAAGCCTGTTTCCCGCGCCTGCCCGTGTAAGATAACGCCTGTTTCCCGCGCCTGCCCGTGTAAGATAACGCCTGTTTGTCGCGCCTGCCCGTCTAAGATAACGCCTGTTTCCAGCGCCTGCCCGTGTAAGATAATGCCTGTTTGTCGCGCCTTCCCGTGTAAGATAACGCTTGTTCGCCGCGCCTGCCCGTGTAAGATAACGCCTGTTTGCCGCGCCTGCCCGTGTAAGATAACGCCTGTTTCCCGCTCCTGCCCGTGTAACATAACGCCTGTTTCCCGCGCCTGCCCGTGTAAGACAACGCCTGTTTCCCGCGCCTGCCAGTGTAAGATAACGCCTGTTTCCGTCTAAGATAACGCCTGTTTCCCGCGCCTGCCCGTGTAAGACAATGCCTGTTTCACGCGCCTGCCCGTGTAAGATAACGCCTGTTTGTCGCGCCTGCCCGTGTAACATAACGCCTGTTTCCCGCGCCTGCCCGTGTAAGACAACGCCTGTTTCCCGCGCCTGCCCGTGTAAGATAACGCCTGTTTCCGTCTAAGATAACGCCTGTTTGTCGCGCCTGCCCGTGTAAGATAACGGTTGTTTCACGCGCCTGCCCGTGTAAGATAACGCCTGTTTGCCGCACCTGCCCGTGTAAGATAACGCCTGTTTCCAGCTCCTGCCCGTGTAACATAACGCCTGTTTCCCGCGCCTGCCCGTGTAAGACAACGCCTGTTTCCCGCGCCTGCCCGTGTAAGATAACGCCTGTTTCCGTCTAAGATAACGCCTGTTTCCCGCGCCTGCCCGTGTAAGACAACGCCTGTTTGTCGCTCCTGCCCGTGGAACATAACGCCTGTTTCCCGCGCCTGCCCGTGTAAGACAACGCCTGTTTCCCACGCCTGCCCGTGTAAGATAACGCCAGTTTGTCGCGCCTGCCCGTGTAAGATAACGCCTGTTTCACGCGCCTGCCCGTGTAAGATAACGCCTGTTTGTCGCGCCTGCCCGTGTAAGATAACGCCTGTTTGCTGCTCCTGCCCGTGTAACATAAAGCCTGTTTCCCGCGCCTGCCCGTGTAAGATAACGCCTGTTTGTCGCACCTGCCCGTGTAAGATAACGGCTGTTTCACGCGCCTGCCCGTGTAAGATAACGCCTGTTTGCTGCTCCTGCCCGTGTAACATAAAGCCTGTTTCCCGCGCCTGCCCGTGTAAGATAACGCCTGTTTGTCGCACCTGCCCATGTAAGATAACGGCTGTTTGTCGCGCCTGCCCGTGTAAGATAACGCCTGTTTGTCGCGCCTGCCCGTGTAAGATAACGCCTGTTTGCCGCGCCTGCCCGTGTAAGATAACGCCTGTTTCCAGCGCCTGCCCGTGTAAGATAACGCCTGTTTGTCGCGCCTGCCTGTGTAAGATAACGCCTGTTTCCCGCGCCTGCCCGTGTAAGATAACGCCTGTTTGTCGCGCCTGCCCGTGTAAGATAACGCCTGTTTGTCGCGCCTGCCCGTGTAAGATAACGCCTGTTTGCCGCGCCTGCCCGTGTAAGATAACGCCTGTTTCCAGCGCCTGCCCGTGTAATATAACGTCTGTTTGTCGCGCCTGCCCGTGTAAGATAACGCCTGTTTGCTGCTCCTGCCCGTGTAACATAAAGCCTGTTTCCCGCGCCTGCCCGTGTAAGATAACGCCTGTTTGTCGCGCCTGCCCGTGTAAGATAACGCCTGTTTGCCGCGCCTGCCCGTGTAAGATAACGCCTGTTTCCAGCGCCTGCCCGTGTAAGATAACGCCTGTTTGTCGCGCCTGCCTGTGTAAGATAACGCCTGTTTCCCGCGCCGGCCCATCTAAGATAACGCCTGTTTCCAGCGCCTGCCCGTGTAAGACAACGCCTGTTTCCCGCGCCTGCCCGTGTAAGACAACGCCTGTTTCCCGCGCCTGCCCGTTTAAAATAACGCCTGTTTCCCACGCCTGCCCGTGTAAGACAACGCCTGTTTGTCGCGCCTGCCCGTGTAAGATAACGCTTGTTCGCCGCGCCTGCCCGTGTAAGATAACGCCTGTTCGCCGCGCCTGCCCGTGTAAGACAACGCCTGTTTCCCGCTCCTGCCCGTGTAACATAACGCCTGTTTCCCGCGCCGGCCCGTCTAGGATAACGCCTGTTTCCAGCGCCTGTCCGTGTAAGACAACGCCTGTTTCCCGCGCCTGCCCATGTAAGACAACGCCTGTTTCCCACGCCTGCCCGTGTAAGACAACGCCTGTTTGTTGCGCCTGCCCGTGTAAGATAACGCCTGTTTGTCGCGCCTGCCCGTCTAAGATAACGCATGTTTCCAGCGCCTGCCCGTGTAAGATAACGCCTGTTTGTCGCGCCTGCCCGTGTAAGATAACGCTTGTTCGCCGCGCCTGCCCGTGTAAGATAACGCCTGTTCGCCGCGCCTGCCCGTGTAAGATAACGCCTGTTTCTCGCGCCTGCCCGTGTAAGATAACGCCTGTTTCCCGCTCCTGCCCGTGTAAGATAACGCCTGTTTCCAGCGCCTGCCCGTGTAAGATAACGCCTGTTTCCCGCTCCTGCCCGTGTAAGACAACGCCTGTTTGTCGCGCCTGCCCGTGTAAGATAATGCCTGTTTCACGCGCCTGCCCGTCTAAGATAACGACTGTTTCCCGCGCCAGCCCGTGTAAGACAACGCCTGTTTCCCGCGCCTGCCCGTGTAAAATAACGCCTGTTTGTCGCGCCTGCCCGTCTAAGATAACGCCTGTTTCCAGCGCCTGCCCGTGTAAGATAACGCCTGTTTGTCGCGCCTGCCCGTGTAAGATAACGCTTGTTCGCCGCGCCTGCCCGTGTAACATAACGCCTGTTCGCCGCGCCTGCCCGTGTAAGACAACGCCTGTTTCCCGCTCCTGCCCGTGTAACATAACGCCTGTTTCCCGCACCTGCCCGTGTAAGATAACGCCTGTTTCCCGCGCCGGCCCGTCTAAGATAACGCCTGTTTCCCGCGCCTACCCGTGTAAGATAACGCTTGTTTGCCGCGCCTGCCCGTGTAAGATAACGCCTGTTTCACGCGCCTGCCCGTGTAAGATAACGGCTGTTTGTCGCGCCTGCCCGTGTAAGATAACGCCTGTTTGTCGCGCCTGCCCGTGTAAGATAACGCCTGTTTCACGCGCCTGCCCGTGTAAGATAACGCCTGTTTGTCGCACCTGCCCGTGTAAGATAACGCCTGTTTGTCGCGCCTGCCCGTGTAAGATAACGCCTGTTTGTCGCGCCTGCCCGTGTAACATAACGCCTGTTTCCCGCTCCTGCCCGTGTAACATAACGCCTGTTTCCCGCGCCTGCCCGTGTAAGACAACGCCTGTTTGTCGCACCTGCCCGTGTAAGATAACGCCTGTTTGTCGCGCCTGCCCGTGTAAGATAACGCCTGTTTGTCGCGCCTGCCCGTGTAACATAACGCCTGTTTCCCGCTCCTGCCCGTGTAACATAACGCCTGTTTCCCGCGCCTGCCCGTGTAAGACAACGCCTGTTTCCCGCGCCTGCCCGTGTAAGATAACGCCTGATTCTGTCGCGCCTGCCCGTGTAAGATAACTTCTGTTTGTCGCGCCTGCCCGTGTAACATAACGCCTGTTTCCCGCTCCTGCCCGTGTAACATAACGCCTGTTTCCCGCGCCTGCCCGTGTAAGACAACGCCTGTTTCCCGCGCCTGCCCGTGTAAGAAAACGCCTGATTCTGTGTAAGATAACGCCTGTTTCCTGCGCCTGCCCGTGTAAGATAACGCCTGTTTCCCGCTCCTGCCCGTGTAAGATAACGCCTGTTTCCCGCGCCTGCCCGTGTAAGATAACGCCTGTTTGTCGCGCCTGCCCGTGTAAGATAACGCTTGTTCGCCGCGCCTGCCAGTGTAAGATAACGGCTGTTCGCCGCTCCTGCCCGTGTAAGATAACGCTTGTTTCCTGCTCCTGCCCGTGTAAGATAACGCATGTTTCCAGCGCCTGCCCGTGTAAGATAACGCCTGTTTGTCGCGCCTGCCCGTGTAAGATAACGCTTGTTCGCCGCGCCTGCCAGTGTAAGATAACGGCTGTTCGCCGCTCCTGCCCGTGTAAGATAACGCCTGTTTCCCGCGCCTGCCCGTGTAAGACAACGCCTGTTTCCCACGCCTGCCCGTGTAAGATAACGCCTGTTTCACGCGCCTGCCCGTGTAAGATAACGCCAGTTTGTCGCGCCTGCCCGTGTAAGATAACGCCTGTTTCCCGCGCCTGCCCGTGTAAGATAACGCCAGTTTGTCGCGCCTGCCCGTGTAAGATAACGCCTGTTTCCCGCGCCTGCCCGTGTAAAATAACGCCTGTTTCCCACGCCTGCCCGTGTAAGACAACGCCTGTTTGTCGCGCCTGCCCGTGTAAGATAACGCCTGTTTGCTGCTCCTGCCCGTGTAACATAAAGCCTGTTTCCCGCGCCTGCCCGTGTAAGATAACGCCTGTTTGTCGCACCTGCCCGTGTAAGATAACGGCTGTTTCACGCGCCTGCCCGTCTAAGATAACGACTGTTTCCCGCGCCAGCCCGTGTAAGACAACGCCTGTTTCCCGCGCCTGCCCGTGTAAAATAACGCCTGTTTCCCACGCCTGCCCGTGTAAGACAACGCCTGTTTGTCGCGCCTGTCCGTGTAAGACAACGCCTGTTTCCCGCGCCTGCCCGTGTAAAATAACGCCTGTTTCCCACGCCTGCCCGTGTAAGATAACGCCTGTTTCACGCGCCTGCCCGTGTAAGATAACGCTTGTTTGCTGCTCCTGCCCGTGTAACATAAAGCCTGTTTCCCGCGCCTGCCCGTGTAAGATAACGCCTGTTTCCCGCGCCTGCCCGTGTAAGATAACGGCAGTTTGTCGCGCCTGCCCGTGTAAGATAACGCCTGTTTCCCGCGCCTGCCCGTGTAAAATAACGCCTGTTTCCCACGCCTGCCCGTGTAAGACAACGCCTGTTTGTCGCGCCTGCCCGTGTAAGATAACGCCTGTTTGCTGCTCCTGCCCGTGTAACATAAAGCCTGTTTCCCGCGCCTGCCCGTGTAAGATAACGCCTGTTTGTCGCACCTGCCCGTGTAAGATAACGGCTGTTTCACGCGCCTGCCCGTCTAAGATAACGACTGTTTCCCGCGCCAGCCCGTGTAAGACAACGCCTGTTTCCCGCGCCTGCCCGTGTAAAATAACGCCTGTTTCCCACGCCTGCCCGTGTAAGACAACGCCTGTTTGTCGCGCCTGTCCGTGTAAGACAACGCCTGTTTCCCGCGCCTGCCCGTGTAAAATAACGCCTGTTTCCCACGCCTGCCCGTGTAAGATAACGCCTGTTTCACGCGCCTGCCCGTGTAAGATAACGCTTGTTTGCTGCTCCTGCCCGTGTAACATAAAGCCTGTTTCCCGCGCCTGCCCGTGTAAGATAACGCCTGTTTCCCGCGCCTGCCCGTGTAAGATAACGCCTGTTTGTCGCGCCTGCCCGTCTAAGATAACGCCTGTTTCCAGCGCCTGCCCGTGTAAGATAATGCCTGTTTGTCGCGCCTTCCCGTGTAAGATAACGCTTGTTCGCCGCGCCTGCCCGTGTAAGATAACGCCTGTTTGCCGCGCCTGCCCGTGTAAGATAACGCCTGTTTCCCGCTCCTGCCCGTGTAACATAACGCCTGTTTCCCGCGCCTGCCCGTGTAAGACAACGCCTGTTTCCCGCGCCTGCCAGTGTAAGATAACGCCTGTTTCCGTCTAAGATAACGCCTGTTTCCCGCGCCTGCCCGTGTAAGACAATGCCTGTTTCACGCGCCTGCCCGTGTAAGATAACGCCTGTTTGTCGCGCCTGCCCGTGTAACATAACGCCTGTTTCCCGCGCCTGCCCGTGTAAGACAACGCCTGTTTCCCGCGCCTGCCCGTGTAAGATAACGCCTGTTTCCGTCTAAGATAACGCCTGTTTGTCGCGCCTGCCCGTGTAAGATAACGGTTGTTTCACGCGCCTGCCCGTGTAAGATAACGCCTGTTTGCCGCACCTGCCCGTGTAAGATAACGCCTGTTTCCAGCTCCTGCCCGTGTAACATAACGCCTGTTTCCCGCGCCTGCCCGTGTAAGACAACGCCTGTTTCCCGCGCCTGCCCGTGTAAGATAACGCATGTTTCCGTCTAAGATAACGCCTGTTTCCCGCGCCTGCCCGTGTAAGACAACGCCTGTTTCCCGCTCCTGCCCGTGGAACATAACGCCTGTTTCCCGCGCCTGCCCGTGTAAGACAACGCCTGTTTCCCACGCCTGCCCGTGTAAGATAACGCCAGTTTGTCGCGCCTGCCCGTGTAAGATAACGCCTGTTTCACGCGCCTGCCCGTGTAAGATAACGCCTGTTTGTCGCGCCTGCCCGTGTAAGATAACGCCTGTTTGCTGCTCCTGCCCGTGTAACATAAAGCCTGTTTCCCGCGCCTGCCCGTGTAAGATAACGCCTGTTTGTCGCACCTGCCCGTGTAAGATAACGGCTGTTTCACGCGCCTGCCCGTGTAAGATAACGCCTGTTTGCTGCTCCTGCCCGTGTAAGATAAAGCCTGTTTCCCGCGCCTGCCCGTGTAAGATAACGCCTGTTTGTCGCACCTGCCCATGTAAGATAACGGCTGTTTGTCGCGCCTGCCCGTGTAAGATAACGCCTGTTTGTCGCGCCTGCCCGTGTAAGATAACGCCTGTTTGCCGCGCCTGCCCGTGTAAGATAACGCCTGTTTCCAGCGCCTGCCCGTGTAAGATAACGCCTGTTTGTCGCGCCTGCCTGTGTAAGATAACGCCTGTTTCCCGCGCCTGCCCGTGTAAGATAACGCCTGTTTGTCGCGCCTGCCCGTGTAAGATAACGCCTGTTTGTCGCGCCTGCCCGTGTAAGATAACGCCTGTTTGCCGCGCCTGCCCGTGTAAGATAACGCCTGTTTCCAGCGCCTGCCCGTGTAATATAACGTCTGTTTGTCGCGCCTGCCCGTGTAAGATAACGCCTGTTTGCTGCTCCTGCCCGTGTAACATAAAGCCTGTTTCCCGCGCCTGCCCGTGTAAGATAACGCCTGTTTGTCGCGCCTGCCCGTGTAAGATAACGCCTGTTTGCCGCGCCTGCCCGTGTAAGATAACGCCTGTTTCCAGCGCCTGCCCGTGTAAGATAACGCCTGTTTGTCGCGCCTGCCTGTGTAAGATAACGCCTGTTTCCCGCGCCGGCCCATCTAAGATAACGCCTGTTTCCAGCGCCTGCCCGTGTAAGACAACGCCTGTTTCCCGCGCCTGCCCGTGTAAGACAACGCCTGTTTCCCGCGCCTGCCCGTTTAAAATAACGCCTGTTTCCCACGCCTGCCCGTGTAAGACAACGCCTGTTTGTCGCGCCTGCCCGTGTAAGATAACGCTTGTTCGCCGCGCCTGCCCGTGTAAGATAACGCCTGTTCGCCGCGCCTGCCCGTGTAAGACAACGCCTGTTTCCCGCTCCTGCCCGTGTAACATAACGCCTGTTTCCCGCGCCGGCCCGTCTAGGATAACGCCTGTTTCCAGCGCCTGTCCGTGTAAGACAACGCCTGTTTCCCGCGCCTGCCCATGTAAGACAACGCCTGTTTCCCACGCCTGCCCGTGTAAGACAACGCCTGTTTGTTGCGCCTGCCCGTGTAAGATAACGCCTGTTTGTCGCGCCTGCCCGTCTAAGATAACGCATGTTTCCAGCGCCTGCCCGTGTAAGATAACGCCTGTTTGTCGCGCCTGCCCGTGTAAGATAACGCTTGTTCGCCGCGCCTGCCCGTGTAAGATAACGCCTGTTCGCCGCGCCTGCCCGTGTAAGATAACGCCTGTTTCTCGCGCCTGCCCGTGTAAGATAACGCCTGTTTCCCGCTCCTGCCCGTGTAAGATAACGCCTGTTTCCAGCGCCTGCCCGTGTAAGATAACGCCTGTTTCCCGCTCCTGCCCGTGTAAGATAACGCCTGTTTCCAGCGCCTGCCCGTGTAAGATAACGCCTGTTTCCCGCGCCTTCCCGTGTAAGATAACGCCTGTTTGTCGCGCCTGCCCGTCTAAGATAACGCCTGTTCCCAGCGCCTGCCCGTGTAAGATAACGCCTGTTTCCCGCTCCTGCCCGTGTAACATAACGCCTGTTTCCCGCGCCTGCCCGTGTAAGACAACGCCTGTTTCCCGCGCCTGCCAGTGTAAGATAACGCCTGTTTCCGTCTAAGATAACGCCTGTTTCCCGCGCCTGCCCGTGTAAGATAACGGCTGTTTGTCGCGCCTGCCCGTGTAAGATAACGCCTGTTTGTCGCGCCTGCCCGTGTAAGATAACGCCTGTTTGCCGCGCCTGCCCGTGTAAGATAACGCCTGTTTCCAGCGCCTGCCCGTGTAAGATAACGCCTGTTTGTCGCGCCTGCCTGTGTAAGATAACGCCTGTTTCCCGCGCCTGCCCGTGTAAGATAACGCCTGTTTGTCGCGCCTGCCCGTGTAAGATAACGCCTGTTTGTCGCGCCTGCCCGTGTAAGATAACGCCTGTTTGCCGCGCCTGCCCGTGTAAGATAACGCCTGTTTCCAGCGCCTGCCCGTGTAATATAACGTCTGTTTGTCGCGCCTGCCCGTGTAAGATAACGCCTGTTTGCTGCTCCTGCCCGTGTAACATAAAGCCTGTTTCCCGCGCCTGCCCGTGTAAGATAACGCCTGTTTGTCGCGCCTGCCCGTGTAAGATAACGCCTGTTTGCCGCGCCTGCCCGTGTAAGATAACGCCTGTTTCCAGCGCCTGCCCGTGTAAGATAACGCCTGTTTGTCGCGCCTGCCTGTGTAAGATAACGCCTGTTTCCCGCGCCGGCCCATCTAAGATAACGCCTGTTTCCAGCGCCTGCCCGTGTAAGACAACGCCTGTTTCCCGCGCCTGCCCGTGTAAGACAACGCCTGTTTCCCGCGCCTGCCCGTTTAAAATAACGCCTGTTTCCCACGCCTGCCCGTGTAAGACAACGCCTGTTTGTCGCGCCTGCCCGTGTAAGATAACGCTTGTTCGCCGCGCCTGCCCGTGTAAGATAACGCCTGTTCGCCGCGCCTGCCCGTGTAAGACAACGCCTGTTTCCCGCTCCTGCCCGTGTAACATAACGCCTGTTTCCCGCGCCGGCCCGTCTAGGATAACGCCTGTTTCCAGCGCCTGTCCGTGTAAGACAACGCCTGTTTCCCGCGCCTGCCCATGTAAGACAACGCCTGTTTCCCACGCCTGCCCGTGTAAGACAACGCCTGTTTGTTGCGCCTGCCCGTGTAAGATAACGCCTGTTTGTCGCGCCTGCCCGTCTAAGATAACGCATGTTTCCAGCGCCTGCCCGTGTAAGATAAGGCCTGTTTGTCGCGCCTGCCCGTGTAAGATAACGCTTGTTCGCCGCGCCTGCCCGTGTAAGATAACGCCTGTTCGCCGCGCCTGCCCGTGTAAGATAACGCCTGTTTCTCGCGCCTGCCCGTGTAAGATAACGCCTGTTTCCCGCTCCTGCCCGTGTAAGATAACGCCTGTTTCCAGCGCCTGCCCGTGTAAGATAACGCCTGTTTCCCGCTCCTGCCCGTGTAAGATAACGCCTGTTTCCAGCGCCTGCCCGTGTAAGATAACGCCTGTTTCCCGCGCCTTCCCGTGTAAGATAACGCCTGTTTGTCGCGCCTGCCCGTCTAAGATAACGCCTGTTCCCAGCGCCTGCCCGTGTAAGATAACGCCTGTTTCCCGCTCCTGCCCGTGTAACATAACGCCTGTTTCCCGCGCCTGCCCGTGTAAGACAACGCCTGTTTCCCGCGCCTGCCAGTGTAAGATAACGCCTGTTTCCGTCTAAGATAACGCCTGTTTCCCGCGCCTGCCCGTGTAAGACAACGCCTGTTTCACGCGCCTGCCCGTGTAAGATAACGCCTGTTTGTCGCGCCTGCCCGTGTAACATAACGCCTGTTTCCCGCGCCTGCCCGTGTAAGACAACGCCTGTTTCACGCGCCTGCCCGCGTAAGATAACGCCTGTTTGTCGCGCCTGCCCGTGTAAGATAACGCCTGTTTGTCGCACCTGCCCGTGTAAGATAACGGCTGTTTCACGCGCCTGCCCGTCTAAGATAGCGACTGTTTCCCGCGCCAGCCCGTGTAAGACAACGCCTGTTTCCCGCGCCTGCCCGTGTAAAATAACGCCTGTTTCCCACGCCTGCCCGTGTAAGACAACGCCTGTTTGTCGCGCCTGTCCGTGTAAGACAACGCCTGTTTCCCGCGCCTGCCCGTGTAAAATAACGCCTGTTTCCCACGCCTGCCCGTGTAAGATAACGCCTGTTTCACGCGCCTGCCCGTGTAAGATAACGCTTGTTTGCTGCTCCTGCCCGTGTAACATAAAGCCTGTTTCCCGCGCCTGCCCGTGTAAGATAACGCCTGTTTCCCGCGCCTGCCCGTGTAAGATAACGCCTGTTTGTCGCGCCTGCCCGTCTAAGATAACGCCTGTTTCCAGCGCCTGCCCGTGTAAGATAATGCCTGTTTGTCGCGCCTTCCCGTGTAAGATAACGCTTGTTCGCCGCACCTGCCCGTGTAAGATAACGCCTGTTTGCCGCGCCTGCCCGTGTAAGATAACGCCTGTTTCCCGCTCCTGCCCGTGTAACATAACGCCTGTTTCCCGCGCCTGCCCGTGTAAGACAACGCCTGTTTCCCGCGCCTGCCAGTGTAAGATAACGCCTGTTTCCGTCTAAGATAACGCCTGTTTCCCGCGCCTGCCCGTGTAAGACAACGCCTGTTTCACGCGCCTGCCCGTGTAAGATAACGCCTGTTTGTCGCGCCTGCCCGTGTAACATAACGCCTGTTTCCCGCGCCTGCCCGTGTAAGACAACGCCTGTTTCCGTCTAAGATAACGCCTGTTTGTCGCGCCTGCCCGTGTAAGATAACGGCTGTTTCACGCGCCTGCCCGTGTAAGATAACGCCTGTTTGCCGCACCTGCCCGTGTAAGATAACGCCTGTTTCCAGCTCCTGCCCGTGTAACATAACGCCTGTTTCCCGCGCCTGCCCGTGTAAGACAACGCCTGTTTCCCGCGCCTGCCCGTGTAAGATAACGCCTGTTTCCGTCTAAGATAACGCCTGTTTCCCGCGCCTGCCCGTGTAAGACAACGCCTGTTTCCCGCTCCTGCCCGTGGAACATAACGCCTGTTTCCCGCGCCTGCCCGTGTAAGACAACGCCTGTTTCCCACGCCTGCCCGTGTAAGATAAGGCCAGTTTGTCGCGCCTGCCCGTGTAAGATAACGCCTGTTTCACGCGCCTGCCCGTGTAAGATAACGCCTTTTTGTCGCGCCTGCCCGTGTAAGATAACTCCTGTTTGCTGCTCCTGCCCGTGTAACATAAAGCCTGTTTCCCGCGCCTGCCCGTGTAAGATAACGCCTGTTTGTCGCACCTGCCCGTGTAAGATAACGGCTGTTTCACGCGCCTGCCCGTGTAAGATAACGCCTGTTTGCTGCTCCTGCCCGTGTAACATAAAGCCTGTTTCCCGCGCCTGCCCGTGTAAGATAACGCCTGTTTGTCGCACCTGCCCATGTAAGATAACGGCTGTTTGTCGCGCCTGCCCGTGTAAGATAACGCCTGTTTGTCGCGCCTGCCCGTGTAAGATAACGCCTGTTTGTCGCGCCTGACCGTGTAAGATAACGCCTGTTTGCCGCGCCTGCCCGTGTAAGATAACGCCTGTTTCCAGCGCCTGCCCGTGTAATATAACGTCTGTTTGTCGCGCCTGCCCGTGTAAGATAACGCCTGTTTGCTGCTCCTGCCCGTGTAACATAAAGCCTGTTTCCCGCGCCTGCCCGTGTAAGATAACGCCTGTTTGTCGCGCCTGCCCGTGTAAGATAACGCCTGTTTGCCGCGCCTGCCCGTGTAAGATAACGCCTGTTTCCAGCGCCTGCCCGTGTAAGATAACGCCTGTTTGTCGCGCCTGCCTGTGTAAGATAACGCCTGTTTCCCGCGCCGGCCCATCTAAGATAACGCCTGTTTCCAGCGCCTGCCCGTGTAAGACAACGCCTGTTTCCCGCGCCTGCCCGTGTAAGACAACGCCTGTTTCCCGCGCCTGCCCGTTTAAAATAACGCCTGTTTCCCACGCCTGCCCGTGTAAGACAACGCCTGTTTGTCGCGCCTGCCCGTGTAAGATAACGCTTGTTCGCCGCGCCTGCCCGTGTAAGATAACGCCTGTTCGCCGCGCCTGCCCGTGTAAGACAACGCCTGTTTCCCGCTACTGCCCGTGTAACATAACGCCTGTTTCCCGCGCCGGCCCGTCTAGGATAACGCCTGTTTCCAGCGCCTGTCCGTGTAAGACAACGCCTGTTTCCCGCGCCTACCCATGTAAGACAACGCCTTTTTCCCACGCCTGCCCGTGTAAGACAACGCCTGTTTCCCGCGCCTGCCCGTGTAAGATAACGCCTGTTTGTCGCGCCTGCCCGTCTAAGATAACGCATGTTTCCAGCGCCTGCCCGTGTAAGATAAGGCCTGTTTGTCGCGCCTGCCCGTGTAAGATAACGCTTGTTCGCCGCGCCTGCCCGTGTAAGATAACGCCTGTTCGCCGCGCCTGCCCGTGTAAGATAACGCCTGTTTCTCGCGCCTGCCCGTGTAAGATAACGCCTGTTTCCCGCTCCTGCCCGTGTAAGATAACGCCTGTTTCCAGCGCCTGCCCGTGTAAGATAACGCCTGTTTCCCGCGCCTTCCCGTGTAAGATAACGCCTGTTTGTTGCGCCTGCCCGTCTAAGATAACGCCTGTTCCCAGCGCCTGCCCGTGTAAGATAACGCCTGTTTCCCGCTCCTGCCCGCGTAACATAACGCCTGTTTCCCGCGCCTGCCCGTGTAAGACAACGCCTGTTTCCCGCGCCTGCCAGTGTAAGATAACGCCTGTTTCCGTCTAAGATAACGCCTGTTTCCCGCGCCTGCCCGTGTAAGACAACGCCTGTTTCACGCGCCTGCCCGTGTAAGATAACGCCTGTTTGTCGCGCCTGCCCGTGTAAGATAACGGCTGTTTCACGCGCCTGCCCGTGTAAGATAACGCCTGTTTGCCGCACCTGCCCGTGTAAGATAACGCCTGTTTCCAGCTCCTGCCCGTGTAACATAATGCCTGTTTCCCGCGCCTGCCCGTGTAAGACAACGCCCGTTTCCCGCGCCTGCCCGTGTAAGATAACGCCTGTTTCCGTCTAAGATAACGCCTGTTTCCCGCGCCTGCCCGTGTAAGACAACGCCTGTTTCCCGCTCCTGCCCGTGGAACATAACGCCTGTTTCCCGCGCCTGCCCGTGTAAGACAACGCCTGTTTCCCACGCCTGCCCGTGTAAGATAACGCCAGTTTGTCGCGCCTGCCCGTGTAAGATAACGCCTGTTTCACGCGCCTGCCCGTGTAAGATAACGCCTGTTTGTCGCGCCTGCCCGTGTAAGATAACGCCTGTTTGCTGCTCCTGCCCGTGTAACATAAAGCCTGTTTCCCGCGCCTGCCCGTGTAAGATAACGCCTGTTTGTCGCACCTGCCCGTGTAAGATAACGGCTGTTTCACGCGCCTGCCCGTGTAAGATAACGCCTGTTTGCTGCTCCTGCCCGTGTAACATAAAGCCTGTTTCCCGCGCCTGCCCGTGTAAGATAACGCCTGTTTGTCGCACCTGCCCATGTAAGATAACGGCTGTTTGTCGCGCCTGCCCGTGTAAGATAACGCCTGTTTGTCGCGCCTGCCCGTGTAAGATAACGCCGGTTTGCCGCGCCTGCCCGTGTAAGATAACGCCTGTTTCCAGCGCCTGCCCGTGTAAGATAACGCCTGTTTGTCGCGCCTGCCTGTGTAAGATAACGCCTGTTTCCCGCGCCTGCCCGTGTAAGATAACGCCTGTTTGTCGCGCCTGCCCGTGTAAGATAACGCCTGTTTGTCGCGCCTGCCTGTGTAAGATAACGCCTGTTTCCCGCGCCTGCCCGTGTAAGATAACGCCTGTTTGTCGCGCCTGCCCGTGTAAGATAACGCCTGTTTGCTGCTCCTGCCCGTGTAACATAAAGCCTGTTTCCCGCGCCTGCCCGTGTAAGATAACGCCTGTTTGTCGCACCTGCCCATGTAAGATAACGGCTGTTTGTCGCACCTGCCCGTGTAAGATAACGCCTGTTTGTCGCGCCTGCCCGTGTAAGATAACGCCTGTTTGCCGCGCCTGCCCGTGTAAGATAACGCCTGTTTCCCGCGCCTGCCCGTGTAAGATAACGCCTGTTTGTCGCGCCTGCCTGTGAAAGATAACGCCTGTTTCCCGCGCCTGCCCGTGTAAGATAACGCCTGTTTGTCGCGCCTGCCCGTGTAAGATAACGCCTGTTTCCCGCGCCTTCCCGTGTAAGATAACGCCTGTTTGTCGTGCCTGCCCGTCTAAGATAACGCCTGTTTGTCGCGCCTACCCGTGTAAGATAACGCTTGTTTCCCGCTCCTGCCCGTGTAACATAACGCCCGTTCGCCGCGCCTGCCCGTGTAAGACAACGCCTGTTTCCCGCTCCTGCCCGTGTAACATAACGCCTGTTTCCCGCGCCTGCCCGTGTAAGATAACGCCTGTTTCCCGCGCCGGCCAGTCTAAGATAACGCCTGTTTCCAGCGCCTGCCCGTGTAAGACAACGCCTGTTTCCCGCGCCGCCCCGTGTAAGACAACGCCTGTTTCCCGCGCCTGCCCGTGTAAAATAACGCCTGTTTCCCACGCCTGCCCGTGTAAGATAACGCCTGTTTGTCGCGCCTGCCCGTGTAAAATAACGCCTGTTTGTCGCGCCTGCCCGTGTAAGATAACGCCTGTTTCCCGCGCCTGCCCGTGTAAGATAACGCCTGTTTGTCGCACCTGCCCGTGTAAGATAACGCCTGTTTGTCGCGCCGGCCCGTGTGAGATAACGCCTGTTTGTCGCGCCTGCCCGTGTAAGATAACGCCTGTTTGTCGCGCCGGCCCGTCTAAGATAACGCCTGTTTCCAGCGCCTGCCCGTGTAAGACAACGCCTGTTTCCCGCGCCGGCCCGTGTAAGACAACGCCTGTTTCCCGCGCCTGCCCGTGTAAAATAACGCCTGTTTCCCACGCCTGCCCGTGTAAGATAACGCCTGTTTGTCGTGCCTGCCCGTGTAAGACAACGCCTGTTTCCCGCTCCTGCCCGTGTAACCAAACGGCTGTTTCCCGCCCCTGCCCGTGTAAGACAACGCCTGTTTCCCACGCCTGCCCGTGTAAGATAACGCCTGTTTCACGCGCCTGCCCGTGTAAGATAACGCCTGTTTGTCGCGCATGCCCGTGTAAGATAACGCCTGTTTCCTGCGCCTGCCCGTGGAAGACAACGCCTGTTTGCCGCTCCTGCCCGTGTAACATAAAGCCTGTTTCCTGCGCCTGCCCGTGTAAGATAACGCCTGTTTGTCGCACCTGCCCGTGTAAGATAACGGCAGTTTCACGCGCCTGCCCGTGTAAGATAACGCCTGTTTGTCGCACCTGCCCATGTAAGATAACGGCTGTTTGTCGCGCCTGCCCGTGTAAGATAACGCCTGTTTGTCGCGCCTGTCCGTGTAAGATAACGCCTGTTTGCCGCGCCTGCCCGTGTAAGATAACGCCTGTTTCCAGCGCCTGCCCGTGTAAGATAACGCCTGTTTGTCGCGCCTGCCTGTGTAAGATAACGCCTGTTTCCCGCGCCTGCCCGTGTAAGATAACGCCTGTTTGTCGCGCCTGCCCGTGTAAGATAACGCCTGTTTGTCGCGCCTGCCCGTGTAAGATAACGGCTGTTTCACGCGCCTGCCCGTGTAAGATAACGCCTGTTTGTCGCACCTGCCCGTGTAACATAACGCCTGTTTCCCGCGCCTGCCCGTGTAAGACAACGCCTGTTTCCCGCGCCTGCCCGTGTAAGATAACGCCTGTTTCCGTCTAAGATAACGCCTGTTTGCCGCGCCTGCCCGTGTAAGACAACGCCTGTTTCCCGCTCCTACCCGTGGAACATAACGCCTGTTTCCCGCGCCTGCCCGTGTAAGACAACGCCTGTTTCCCACGCCTGCCCGTGAAAGATAACGCCAGTTTGTCGCGCCTGCCCGTGTAAGATAACGCCTGTTTCACGCGCCTGCCCGTGTAAGATAACGCCTGTTTCCAGCGCCTGCCCGTGTAATATAACGCCTGTTTGTCGCGCCTGCCCGTGTAAGATAACGCCTGTTTGCTGCTCCTGCCCGTGTAACATAAAGCCTGTTTCCCGCGCCTGCCCGTGTAAGATAACGCCTGTTTCCCGCGCCGGCCTGTCTAAGATAACGCCTGTTTCCAGCGCCTGTCCGTGTAAGACAACGCCTGTTTGTCGCGCCTGCCCGTGTAAAATAACGCTTGTTTCCCACGCCTGCCCGTGTAAGACAACGCCTGTTTGTCGCGCCTGCCCGTGTAAGATAACGCCTGTTTCCCGCGCCTGCCCGTCTAAGATAACGCCTGTTTCCCGCGCCAGCCCGTGTAAGACAACGCCTGTTTGTCGCGCCTGCCCGTGTAAGATAACGCCTGTTTGCCGCGCCTGCCCGTGTAAGATAACGCCTGTTTGTCGCGCCTGCCCGTCTAAGATAACGCATGTTTCCAGCGCCTGCCCGTGTAAGATAACGCCTGTTTGTCGCGCCTGCCCGTGTAAGATAACGCTTGTTCGCCGCGCCTGCCCGTGTAAGATAACGCCTGTTCGCCGCGCATGCCCGTGTAAGACAACGCCTGTTTCCCGCTCCTGCCCGTGTAACATAACGCCTGTTTCCCGCGCCTGCCCGTGTAAGATAACGCCTGTTTCCCGCGCCGGCCCATCTAAGATAACGCCTGTTTCCAGCGCCTGCCCGTGTAAGACAACGCCTGTTTCCCGCGCCAGCCCGTGTAAGACAACGCCTGTTTCCCGCGCCTGCCCGTGTAAAATAACGCCCTTTTCCCACGCCTGCCCGTGTAAGACAACGCCTGTTTGTCGCGCCTGCCCGTGTAAGATAACGCCTGTTCGCCGCGCCTGCCCGTGTAAGACAACGGCTGTTTCCCGCTCCTGCCCGTGTAACATAACGCCTGTTTCCCGCGCCGGCCCGTCTAAGATAACGCCTGTTTCCAGCGCCTGTCCGTGTAAGATAACGCCTGTTTGTCGCGCCTGCCCGTGTAAGATAACGCCTGTTTGTCGCGCCTGCCCGTCTAAGATAACGCATGTTTCCAGCGCCTGCCCGTGTAAGATAACGCCTGTTTGTCGCGCCTGCCCGTGTAAGATGACGCTTG
Source organism: Perissodus microlepis (assembly GCF_051167445.1). Classification (NCBI taxonomy): domain Eukaryota; kingdom Metazoa; phylum Chordata; class Actinopteri; order Cichliformes; family Cichlidae; genus Perissodus; species Perissodus microlepis. The sequence continues at coordinate 49,016,946 of NC_140463.1, forward strand.
TTCGCCGCGCCTGCCCGTGTAAGATAACGCCTGTTCGCCGCGCATGCCCGTGTAAGACAACGCCTGTTTCCTGCTCCTGCGCGTGTAACATAACGCCTGTTTCCCGCGCCGGCCCGTCTAAGATAACGCCTGTTTCCAGCGCCTGTCCGTGTAAGACAACGCCTGTTTCCCGCGCCTGCCCGTGTAAAATAACGCCTTTTTGTCGCACCTGCCCGTGTAAGATAACGCCTGTTTGTCGCGCCTGCCCGTGTAAGATAACGCCTGTTTGTCGCGCCTGCCCGTGTAACATAACGCCTGTTTCCCGCTCCTGCCCGTGTAACATAACGCCTGTTTCCCGCGCCTGCCCGTGTAAGACAACGCCTGTTTCCCGCGCCTGCCCGTGTAAGATAACGCCTGATTCTGTGTAAGATAACGCCTGTTTCCTGCGCCTGCCCGTGTAAGATAACGCCTGTTTCCCGCTCCTGCCCGTGTAAGATAACGCCTTTTTCCCGCGCCTGCCCGTGTAAGATAACGCCTGTTTGTCGCGCCTGCCCGTGTAAGATAACGCTTGTTCGCCGCGCCTGCCAGTGTAAGATAACGGCTGTTCGCCGCTCCTGCCCGTGTAAGATAACGCTTGTTTCCTGCTCCTGCCCGTGTAAGATAACGCATGTTTCCAGCGCCTGCCCGTGTAAGATAACGCCTGTTTGTCGCGCCTGCCCGTGTAAGATAACGCTTGTTCGCCGCGCCTGCCAGTGTAAGATAACGGCTGTTCGCCGCTCCTGCCCGTGTAAGATAACGCCTGTTTCCCGCGCCTGCCCGTGTAAGACAACGCCTGTTTCCCACGCCTGCCCGTGTAAGATAACGCCTGTTTCACGCGCCTGCCCGTGTAAGATAACGCCAGTTTGTCGCTCCTGCCCGTGTAAGATAACGCCTGTTTCCCGCGCCTGCCCGTGTAAAATAACGCCTGTTTCCCACGCCTGCCCGTGTAAGACAACGCCTGTTTGTCGCGCCTGCCCGTGTAAGATAACGCCTGTTTGCTGCTCCTGCCCGTGTAACATAAAGCCTGTTTCCTGCGCCTGCCCGTGTAAGATAACGCCTGTTTGTCGCACCTGCCCGTGTAAGATAACGGTTCTTTCACGCGCCTGCCCGTGTAAGATAACGCCTGTTTGTCGCGCCTGCCCGTGTAAGATAACGCCTGTTTCCCGCGCCTGCCCGTGTAAGATAACGCCTGTTTCCCGCGCGTACCCGTGTAAGATAACGCCTGTTTCCAGCGTCTGCCCGTGTAAGATAACGCCTCTTTGTCACGCATGCCCGTGTAAGATAACGCCTGTTTCCAGCGCCTGCCCGTGTAACATAACGCCTGTTTCCAGCGCCTGCCCGTGTAAGATAACGCCTGTTTGCCGCGCCTGCCCGTGTAAGATAACGCCTGTTTCCCGCGCCTGTCCGTCTAAGATAACGACTGTTTCCCGCGCCAGCCCGTGTAAGACAACGCCTGTTTCCCGCGCCTGCCCGTCTAAGATAACGACTGTTTCCCGCGCCAGCCCGTGTAAGACAACGCCTTTTCCCGCGCCTGCCCGTGTAAAATAACGCCTGTTTCCCACGCCTGCCCGTGTAAGACAACGCCTGTTTGTCGCGCCTGCCCGTGTAAGATAATGCCTGTTTCACGCGCCTGCCCGTCTAAGATAACGACTGTTTCCCGCGCCAGCCCGTGTAAGACAACGCCTGTTTCCCGCGCCTGCCCGTGTAAAATAACGCCTGTTTGTCGCGCCTGCCCGTCTAAGATAACGCCTGTTTCCAGCGCCTGCCCGTGTAAGATAACGCCTGTTTGTCGCGCCTGCCCGTGTAAGATAACGCTTGTTCGCCGCGCCTGCCCGTGTAACATAACGCCTGTTCGCCGCGCCTGCCCGTGTAAGACAACGCCTGTTTCCCGCTCCTGCCCGTGTAACATAACGCCTGTTTCCCGCACCTGCCCGTGTAAGATAACGCCTGTTTCCCGCGCCGGCCCGTCTAAGATAACGCCTGTTTCCCGCGCCTACCCGTGTAAGATAACGCTTGTTTGCCGCGCCTGCCCGTGTAAGATAACGCCTGTTTCACGCGCCTGCCCGTGTAAGATAACGGCTGTTTGTCGCGCCTGCCCGTGTAAGATAACGCCTGTTTGTCGCGCCTGCCCGTGTAAGATAACGCCTGTTTCACGCGCCTGCCCGTGTAAGATAACGCCTGTTTGTCGCACCTGCCCGTGTAAGATAACGCCAGTTTGTCGCTCCTGCCCGTGTAAGATAATGCCTGTTTCCCGCGCCTGCCCGTGTAAAATAACGCCTGTTTCCCACGCCTGCCCGTGTAACATAACGCCTGTTTCCCGCGCCTGCCCGTGTAAGACAACGCCTGTTTCCCGCGCCTGCCAGTGTAAGATAACGCCTGTTTCCGTCTAAGATAACGCCTGTTTCCCGCGCCTGCCCGTGTAAGATAACGGCTGTTTGTCGCGCCTGCCCGTGTAAGATAACGCCTGTTTGTCGCGCCTGCCCGTGTAAGATAACGCCTGTTTGCCGCGCCTGCCCGTGTAAGATAACGCCTGTTTCCAGCGCCTGCCCGTGTAAGATAACGCCTGTTTGTCGCGCCTGCCTGTGTAAGATAACGCCTGTTTCCCGCGCCTGCCCGTGTAAGATAACGCCTGTTTGTCGCGCCTGCCCGTGTAAGATAACGCCTGTTTGTCGCGCCTGCCCGTGTAAGATAACGCCTGTTTGCCGCGCCTGCCCGTGTAAGATAACGCCTGTTTCCAGCGCCTGCCCGTGTAATATAACGTCTGTTTGTCGCGCCTGCCCGTGTAAGATAACGCCTGTTTGCTGCTCCTGCCCGTGTAACATAAAGCCTGTTTCCCGCGCCTGCCCGTGTAAGATAACGCCTGTTTGTCGCGCCTGCCCGTGTAAGATAACGCCTGTTTGCCGCGCCTGCCCGTGTAAGATAACGCCTGTTTCCAGCGCCTGCCCGTGTAAGATAACGCCTGTTTGTCGCGCCTGCCTGTGTAAGATAACGCCTGTTTCCCGCGCCGGCCCATCTAAGATAACGCCTGTTTCCAGCGCCTGCCCGTGTAAGACAACGCCTGTTTCCCGCGCCTGCCCGTGTAAGACAACGCCTGTTTCCCGCGCCTGCCCGTTTAAAATAACGCCTGTTTCCCACGCCTGCCCGTGTAAGACAACGCCTGTTTGTCGCGCCTGCCCGTGTAAGATAACGCTTGTTCGCCGCGCCTGCCCGTGTAAGATAACGCCTGTTCGCCGCGCCTGCCCGTGTAAGACAACGCCTGTTTCCCGCTCCTGCCCGTGTAACATAACGCCTGTTTCCCGCGCCGGCCCGTCTAGGATAACGCCTGTTTCCAGCGCCTGTCCGTGTAAGACAACGCCTGTTTCCCGCGCCTGCCCATGTAAGACAACGCCTGTTTCCCACGCCTGCCCGTGTAAGACAACGCCTGTTTGTTGCGCCTGCCCGTGTAAGATAACGCCTGTTTGTCGCGCCTGCCCGTCTAAGATAACGCATGTTTCCAGCGCCTGCCCGTGTAAGATAAGGCCTGTTTGTCGCGCCTGCCCGTGTAAGATAACGCTTGTTCGCCGCGCCTGCCCGTGTAAGATAACGCCTGTTCGCCGCGCCTGCCCGTGTAAGATAACGCCTGTTTCTCGCGCCTGCCCGTGTAAGATAACGCCTGTTTCCCGCTCCTGCCCGTGTAAGATAACGCCTGTTTCCAGCGCCTGCCCGTGTAAGATAACGCCTGTTTCCCGCTCCTGCCCGTGTAAGATAACGCCTGTTTCCAGCGCCTGCCCGTGTAAGATAACGCCTGTTTCCCGCGCCTTCCCGTGTAAGATAACGCCTGTTTGTCGCGCCTGCCCGTCTAAGATAACGCCTGTTCCCAGCGCCTGCCCGTGTAAGATAACGCCTGTTTCCCGCTCCTGCCCGTGTAACATAACGCCTGTTTCCCGCGCCTGCCCGTGTAAGACAACGCCTGTTTCCCGCGCCTGCCAGTGTAAGATAACGCCTGTTTCCGTCTAAGATAACGCCTGTTTCCCGCGCCTGCCCGTGTAAGACAACGCCTGTTTCACGCGCCTGCCCGTGTAAGATAACGCCTGTTTGTCGCGCCTGCCCGTGTAACATAACGCCTGTTTCCCGCGCCTGCCCGTGTAAGACAACGCCTGTTTCACGCGCCTGCCCGCGTAAGATAACGCCTGTTTGTCGCGCCTGCCCGTGTAAGATAACGCCTGTTTGTCGCACCTGCCCGTGTAAGATAACGGCTGTTTCACGCGCCTGCCCGTCTAAGATAGCGACTGTTTCCCGCGCCAGCCCGTGTAAGACAACGCCTGTTTCCCGCGCCTGCCCGTGTAAAATAACGCCTGTTTCCCACGCCTGCCCGTGTAAGATAACGCCTGTTTCACGCGCCTGCCCGTGTAAGATAACGCTTGTTTGCTGCTCCTGCCCGTGTAACATAAAGCCTGTTTCCCGCGCCTGCCCGTGTAAGATAACGCCTGTTTCCCGCGCCTGCCCGTGTAAGATAACGCCTGTTTGTCGCGCCTGCCCGTCTAAGATAACGCCTGTTTCCAGCGCCTGCCCGTGTAAGATAATGCCTGTTTGTCGCGCCTTCCCGTGTAAGATAACGCTTGTTCGCCGCACCTGCCCGTGTAAGATAACGCCTGTTTGCCGCGCCTGCCCGTGTAAGATAACGCCTGTTTCCCGCTCCTGCCCGTGTAACATAACGCCTGTTTCCCGCGCCTGCCCGTGTAAGACAACGCCTGTTTCCCGCGCCTGCCAGTGTAAGATAACGCCTGTTTCCGTCTAAGATAACGCCTGTTTCCCGCGCCTGCCCGTGTAAGACAACGCCTGTTTCACGCGCCTGCCCGTGTAAGATAACGCCTGTTTGTCGCGCCTGCCCGTGTAACATAACGCCTGTTTCCCGCGCCTGCCCGTGTAAGACAACGCCTGTTTCCGTCTAAGATAACGCCTGTTTGTCGCGCCTGCCCGTGTAAGATAACGGCTGTTTCACGCGCCTGCCCGTGTAAGATAACGCCTGTTTGCCGCACCTGCCCGTGTAAGATAACGCCTGTTTCCAGCTCCTGCCCGTGTAACATAACGCCTGTTTCCCGCGCCTGCCCGTGTAAGACAACGCCTGTTTCCCGCGCCTGCCCGTGTAAGATAACGCCTGTTTCCGTCTAAGATAACGCCTGTTTCCCGCGCCTGCCCGTGTAAGACAACGCCTGTTTCCCGCTCTTGCCCGTGGAACATAACGCCTGTTTCCCGCGCCTGCCCGTGTAAGACAACGCCTGTTTCCCACGCCTGCCCGTGTAAGATAAGGCCAGTTTGTCGCGCCTGCCCGTGTAAGATAACGCCTGTTTCACGCGCCTGCCCGTGTAAGATAACGCCTTTTTGTCGCGCCTGCCCGTGTAAGATAACTCCTGTTTGCTGCTCCTGCCCGTGTAACATAAAGCCTGTTTCCCGCGCCTGCCCGTGTAAGATAACGCCTGTTTGTCGCACCTGCCCGTGTAAGATAACGGCTGTTTCACGCGCCTGCCCGTGTAAGATAACGCCTGTTTGCTGCTCCTGCCCGTGTAACATAAAGCCTGTTTCCCGCGCCTGCCCGTGTAAGATAACGCCTGTTTGTCGCACCTGCCCATGTAAGATAACGGCTGTTTGTCGCGCCTGCCCGTGTAAGATAACGCCTGTTTGTCGCGCCTGCCCGTGTAAGATAACGCCTGTTTGCCGCGCCTGCCCGTGTAAGATAACGCCTGTTTCCAGCGCCTGCCCGTGTAAGATAACGCCTGTTTGTCGCGCCTGCCTGTGTAAGATAACGCCTGTTTCCCGCGCCTGCCCGTGTAAGATAACGCCTGTTTGTCGCGCCTGCCCGTGTAAGATAACGCCTGTTTGTCGCGCCTGCCCGTGTAAGATAACGCCTGTTTGCCGCGCCTGCCCGTGTAAGATAACGCCTGTTTCCAGCGCCTGCCCGTGTAATATAACGTCTGTTTGTCGCGCCTGCCCGTGTAAGATAACGCCTGTTTGCTGCTCCTGCCCGTGTAACATAAAGCCTGTTTCCCGCGCCTGCCCGTGTAAGATAACGCCTGTTTGTCGCGCCTGCCCGTGTAAGATAACGCCTGTTTGCCGCGCCTGCCCGTGTAAGATAACGCCTGTTTCCAGCGCCTGCCCGTGTAAGATAACGCCTGTTTGTCGCGCCTGCCTGTGTAAGATAACGCCTGTTTCCCGCGCCGGCCCATCTAAGATAACGCCTGTTTCCAGCGCCTGCCCGTGTAAGACAACGCCTGTTTCCCGCGCCTGCCCGTGTAAGACAACGCCTGTTTCCCGCGCCTGCCCGTTTAAAATAACGCCTGTTTCCCACGCCTGCCCGTGTAAGACAACGCCTGTTTGTCGCGCCTGCCCGTGTAAGATAACGCTTGTTCGCCGCGCCTGCCCGTGTAAGATAACGCCTGTTCGCCGCGCCTGCCCGTGTAAGACAACGCCTGTTTCCCGCTACTGCCCGTGTAACATAACGCCTGTTTCCCGCGCCGGCCCGTCTAGGATAACGCCTGTTTCCAGCGCCTGTCCGTGTAAGACAACGCCTGTTTCCCGCGCCTACCCATGTAAGACAACGCCTGTTTCCCACGCCTGCCCGTGTAAGACAACGCCTGTTTCCCGCGCCTGCCCGTGTAAGATAACGCCTGTTTGTCGCGCCTGCCCGTCTAAGATAACGCATGTTTCCAGCGCCTGCCCGTGTAAGATAACGCCTGTTTGTCGCGCCTGCCCGTGTAAGATAACGCTTGTTCGCCGCGCCTGCCCGTGTAAGATAACGCCTGTTCGCCGCGCCTGCCCGTGTAAGATAACGCCTGTTTCTCGCGCCTGCCCGTGTAAGATAACGCCTGTTTCCCGCTCCTGCCCGTGTAAGATAACGCCTGTTTCCAGCGCCTGCCCGTGTAAGATAACGCCTGTTTCCCGCGCCTTCCCGTGTAAGATAACGCCTGTTTGTTGCGCCTGCCCGTCTAAGATAACGCCTGTTCCCAGCGCCTGCCCGTGTAAGATAACGCCTGTTTCCCGCTCCTGCCCGCGTAACATAACGCCTGTTTCCCGCGCCTGCCCGTGTAAGACAACGCCTGTTTCCCGCGCCTGCCAGTGTAAGATAACGCCTGTTTCCGTCTAAGATAACGCCTGTTTCCCGCGCCTGCCCGTGTAAGACAACGCCTGTTTCACGCGCCTGCCCGTGTAAGATAACGCCTGTTTGTCGCGCCTGCCCGTGTAAGATAACGGCTGTTTCACGCGCCTGCCCGTGTAAGATAACGCCTGTTTGCCGCACCTGCCCGTGTAAGATAACGCCTGTTTCCAGCTCCTGCCCGTGTAACATAATGCCTGTTTCCCGCGCCTGCCCGTGTAAGACAACGCCCGTTTCCCGCGCCTGCCCGTGTAAGATAACGCCTGTTTCCGTCTAAGATAACGCCTGTTTCCCGCGCCTGCCCGTGTAAGACAACGCCTGTTTCCCGCTCCTGCCCGTGGAACATAACGCCTGTTTCCCGCGCCTGCCCGTGTAAGACAACGCCTGTTTCCCACGCCTGCCCGTGTAAGATAACGCCAGTTTGTCGCGCCTGCCCGTGTAAGATAACGCCTGTTTCACGCGCCTGCCCGTGTAAGATAACGCCTGTTTGTCGCGCCTGCCCGTGTAAGATAACGCCTGTTTGCTGCTCCTGCCCGTGTAACATAAAGCCTGTTTCCCGCGCCTGCCCGTGTAAGATAACGCCTGTTTGTCGCACCTGCCCGTGTAAGATAACGGCTGTTTCACGCGCCTGCCCGTGTAAGATAACGCCTGTTTGCTGCTCCTGCCCGTGTAACATAAAGCCTGTTTCCCGCGCCTGCCCGTGTAAGATAACGCCTGTTTGTCGCACCTGCCCATGTAAGATAACGGCTGTTTGTCGCGCCTGCCCGTGTAAGATAACGCCTGTTTGTCGCGCCTGCCCGTGTAAGATAACGCCGGTTTGCCGCGCCTGCCCGTGTAAGATAACGCCTGTTTCCAGCGCCTGCCCGTGTAAGATAACGCCTGTTTGTCGCGCCTGCCTGTGTAAGATAACGCCTGTTTCCCGCGCCTGCCCGTGTAAGATAACGCCTGTTTGTCGCGCCTGCCCGTGTAAGATAACGCCTGTTTGTCGCGCCTGCCTGTGTAAGATAACGCCTGTTTCCCGCGCCTGCCCGTGTAAGATAACGCCTGTTTGTCGCGCCTGCCCGTGTAAGATAACGCCTGTTTGCTGCTCCTGCCCGTGTAACATAAAGCCTGTTTCCCGCGCCTGCCCGTGTAAGATAACGCCTGTTTGTCGCACCTGCCCATGTAAGATAACGGCTGTTTGTCGCACCTGCCCGTGTAAGATAACGCCTGTTTGTCGCGCCTGCCCGTGTAAGATAACGCCTGTTTGCCGCGCCTGCCCGTGTAAGATAACGCCTGTTTCCCGCGCCTGCCCGTGTAAGATAACGCCTGTTTGTCGCGCCTGCCTGTGAAAGATAACGCCTGTTTCCCGCGCCTGCCCGTGTAAGATAACGGCTGTTTCACGCGCCTGCCCGTCTAAGATAACGACTGTTTCCCGCGCCAGCCCGTGTAAGACAACGCCTGTTTCCCGCGCCTGCCCGTGTAAAATAACGCCTGTTTCCCACGCCTGCCCGTGTAAGACAACGCCTGTTTGTCGCGCCTGTCCGTGTAAGACAACGCCTGTTTCCCGCGCCTGCCCGTGTAAAATAACGCCTGTTTCCCACGCCTGCCCGTGTAAGATAACGCCTGTTTCACGCGCCTGCCCGTGTAAGATAACGCTTGTTTGCTGCTCCTGCCCGTGTAACATAAAGCCTGTTTCCCGCGCCTGCCCGTGTAAGATAACGCCTGTTTCCCGCGCCTGCCCGTGTAAGATAACGCCTGTTTGTCGCGCCTGCCCGTCTAAGATAACGCCTGTTTCCAGCGCCTGCCCGTGTAAGATAATGCCTGTTTGTCGCGCCTTCCCGTGTAAGATAACGCTTGTTCGCCGCGCCTGCCCGTGTAAGATAACGCCTGTTTGCCGCGCCTGCCCGTGTAAGATAACGCCTGTTTCCCGCTCCTGCCCGTGTAACATAACGCCTGTTTCCCGCGCCTGCCCGTGTAAGACAACGCCTGTTTCCCGCGCCTGCCAGTGTAAGATAACGCCTGTTTCCGTCTAAGATAACGCCTGTTTCCCGCGCCTGCCCGTGTAAGACAATGCCTGTTTCACGCGCCTGCCCGTGTAAGATAACGCCTGTTTGTCGCGCCTTCCCGTGTAAGATAACGCTTGTTCGCCGCGCCTGCCCGTGTAAGACAACGCCTGTTTCCCGCTACTGCCCGTGTAACATAACGCCTGTTTCCCGCGCCGGCCCGTCTAGGATAACGCCTGTTTCCAGCGCCTGTCCGTGTAAGACAACGCCTGTTTCCCGCGCCTACCCATGTAAGACAACGCCTGTTTCCCACGCCTGCCCGTGTAAGACAACGCCTGTTTCCCGCGCCTGCCCGTGTAAGATAACGCCTGTTTGTCGCGCCTGCCCGTCTAAGATAACGCATGTTTCCAGCGCCTGCCCGTGTAAGATAACGCCTGTTTGTCGCGCCTGCCCGTGTAAGATAACGCTTGTTCGCCGCGCCTGCCCGTGTAAGATAACGCCTGTTCGCCGCGCCTGCCCGTGTAAGATAACGCCTGTTTCTCGCGCCTGCCCGTGTAAGATAACGCCTGTTTCCCGCTCCTGCCCGTGTAAGATAACGCCTGTTTCCAGCGCCTGCCCGTGTAAGATAACGCCTGTTTCCCGCGCCTTCCCGTGTAAGATAACGCCTGTTTGTTGCGCCTGCCCGTCTAAGATAACGCCTGTTCCCAGCGCCTGCCCGTGTAAGATAACGCCTGTTTCCCGCTCCTGCCCGCGTAACATAACGCCTGTTTCCCGCGCCTGCCCGTGTAAGACAACGCCTGTTTCCCGCGCCTGCCAGTGTAAGATAACGCCTGTTTCCGTCTAAGATAACGCCTGTTTCCCGCGCCTGCCCGTGTAAGACAACGCCTGTTTCACGCGCCTGCCCGTGTAAGATAACGCCTGTTTGTCGCGCCTGCCCGTGTAAGATAACGGCTGTTTCACGCGCCTGCCCGTGTAAGATAACGCCTGTTTGCCGCACCTGCCCGTGTAAGATAACGCCTGTTTCCAGCTCCTGCCCGTGTAACATAATGCCTGTTTCCCGCGCCTGCCCGTGTAAGACAACGCCCGTTTCCCGCGCCTGCCCGTGTAAGATAACGCCTGTTTCCGTCTAAGATAACGCCTGTTTCCCGCGCCTGCCCGTGTAAGACAACGCCTGTTTCCCGCTCCTGCCCGTGGAACATAACGCCTGTTTCCCGCGCCTGCCCGTGTAAGACAACGCCTGTTTCCCACGCCTGCCCGTGTAAGATAACGCCAGTTTGTCGCGCCTGCCCGTGTAAGATAACGCCTGTTTCACGCGCCTGCCCGTGTAAGATAACGCCTGTTTGTCGCGCCTGCCCGTGTAAGATAACGCCTGTTTGCTGCTCCTGCCCGTGTAACATAAAGCCTGTTTCCCGCGCCTGCCCGTGTAAGATAACGCCTGTTTGTCGCACCTGCCCGTGTAAGATAACGGCTGTTTCACGCGCCTGCCCGTGTAAGATAACGCCTGTTTGCTGCTCCTGCCCGTGTAACATAAAGCCTGTTTCCCGCGCCTGCCCGTGTAAGATAACGCCTGTTTGTCGCACCTGCCCATGTAAGATAACGGCTGTTTGTCGCGCCTGCCCGTGTAAGATAACGCCTGTTTGTCGCGCCTGCCCGTGTAAGATAACGCCGGTTTGCCGCGCCTGCCCGTGTAAGATAACGCCTGTTTCCAGCGCCTGCCCGTGTAAGATAACGCCTGTTTGTCGCGCCTGCCTGTGTAAGATAACGCCTGTTTCCCGCGCCTGCCCGTGTAAGATAACGCCTGTTTGTCGCGCCTGCCCGTGTAAGATAACGCCTGTTTGTCGCGCCTGCCTGTGTAAGATAACGCCTGTTTCCCGCGCCTGCCCGTGTAAGATAACGCCTGTTTGTCGCGCCTGCCCGTGTAAGATAACGCCTGTTTGCTGCTCCTGCCCGTGTAACATAAAGCCTGTTTCCCGCGCCTGCCCGTGTAAGATAACGCCTGTTTGTCGCACCTGCCCATGTAAGATAACGGCTGTTTGTCGCACCTGCCCGTGTAAGATAACGCCTGTTTGTCGCGCCTGCCCGTGTAAGATAACGCCTGTTTGCCGCGCCTGCCCGTGTAAGATAACGCCTGTTTCCCGCGCCTGCCCGTGTAAGATAACGCCTGTTTGTCGCGCCTGCCTGTGAAAGATAACGCCTGTTTCCCGCGCCTGCCCGTGTAAGATAACGGCTGTTTCACGCGCCTGCCCGTCTAAGATAACGACTGTTTCCCGCGCCAGCCCGTGTAAGACAACGCCTGTTTCCCGCGCCTGCCCGTGTAAAATAACGCCTGTTTCCCACGCCTGCCCGTGTAAGACAACGCCTGTTTGTCGCGCCTGTCCGTGTAAGACAACGCCTGTTTCCCGCGCCTGCCCGTGTAAAATAACGCCTGTTTCCCACGCCTGCCCGTGTAAGATAACGCCTGTTTCACGCGCCTGCCCGTGTAAGATAACGCTTGTTTGCTGCTCCTGCCCGTGTAACATAAAGCCTGTTTCCCGCGCCTGCCCGTGTAAGATAACGCCTGTTTCCCGCGCCTGCCCGTGTAAGATAACGCCTGTTTGTCGCGCCTGCCCGTCTAAGATAACGCCTGTTTCCAGCGCCTGCCCGTGTAAGATAATGCCTGTTTGTCGCGCCTTCCCGTGTAAGATAACGCTTGTTCGCCGCGCCTGCCCGTGTAAGATAACGCCTGTTTGCCGCGCCTGCCCGTGTAAGATAACGCCTGTTTCCCGCTCCTGCCCGTGTAACATAACGCCTGTTTCCCGCGCCTGCCCGTGTAAGACAACGCCTGTTTCCCGCGCCTGCCAGTGTAAGATAACGCCTGTTTCCGTCTAAGATAACGCCTGTTTCCCGCGCCTGCCCGTGTAAGACAATGCCTGTTTCACGCGCCTGCCCGTGTAAGATAACGCCTGTTTGTCGCGCCTGCCCGTGTAACATAACGCCTGTTTCCCGCGCCTGCCCGTGTAAGACAACGCCTGTTTCCCGCGCCTGCCCGTGTAAGATAACGCCTGTTTCCGTCTAAGATAACGCCTGTTTGTCGCGCCTGCCCGTGTAAGATAACGGTTGTTTCACGCGCCTGCCCGTGTAAGATAACGCATGTTTCCGTCTAAGATAACGCCTGTTTCCCGCGCCTGCCCGTGTAAGACAACGCCTGTTTCCCGCTCCTGCCCGTGGAACATAACGCCTGTTTCCCGCGCCTGCCCGTGTAAGACAACGCCTGTTTCCCACGCCTGCCCGTGTAAGATAACGCCAGTTTGTCGCGCCTGCCCGTGTAAGATAACGCCTGTTTCACGCGCCTGCCCGTGTAAGATAACGCCTGTTTGTCGCGCCTGCCCGTGTAAGATAACGCCTGTTTGCTGCTCCTGCCCGTGTAACATAAAGCCTGTTCGCCGCGCCTGCCCGTGTAAGATAACGCCTGTTTCTCGCGCCTGCCCGTGTAAGATAACGCCTGTTTCCCGCTCCTGCCCGTGTAAGATAACGCCTGTTTCCAGCGCCTGCCCGTGTAAGATAACGCCTGTTTCCCGCGCCTTCCCGTGTAAGATAACGCCTGTTTGTTGCGCCTGCCCGTCTAAGATAACGCCTGTTCCCAGCGCCTGCCCGTGTAAGATAACGCCTGTTTCCCGCTCCTGCCCGCGTAACATAACGCCTGTTTCCCGCGCCTGCCCGTGTAAGACAACGCCTGTTTCCCGCGCCTGCCAGTGTAAGATAACGCCTGTTTCCGTCTAAGATAACGCCTGTTTCCCGCGCCTGCCCGTGTAAGACAACGCCTGTTTCACGCGCCTGCCCGTGTAAGATAACGCCTGTTTGTCGCGCCTGCCCGTGTAAGATAACGGCTGTTTCACGCGCCTGCCCGTGTAAGATAACGCCTGTTTGCCGCACCTGCCCGTGTAAGATAACGCCTGTTTCCAGCTCCTGCCCGTGTAACATAATGCCTGTTTCCCGCGCCTGCCCGTGTAAGACAACGCCCGTTTCCCGCGCCTGCCCGTGTAAGATAACGCCTGTTTCCGTCTAAGATAACGCCTGTTTCCCGCGCCTGCCCGTGTAAGACAACGCCTGTTTCCCGCTCCTGCCCGTGGAACATAACGCCTGTTTCCCGCGCCTGCCCGTGTAAGACAACGCCTGTTTCCCACGCCTGCCCGTGTAAGATAACGCCAGTTTGTCGCGCCTGCCCGTGTAAGATAACGCCTGTTTCACGCGCCTGCCCGTGTAAGATAACGCCTGTTTGTCGCGCCTGCCCGTGTAAGATAACGCCTGTTTGCTGCTCCTGCCCGTGTAACATAAAGCCTGTTTCCCGCGCCTGCCCGTGTAAGATAACGCCTGTTTGTCGCACCTGCCCGTGTAAGATAACGGCTGTTTCACGCGCCTGCCCGTGTAAGATAACGCCTGTTTGCTGCTCCTGCCCGTGTAACATAAAGCCTGTTTCCCGCGCCTGCCCGTGTAAGATAACGCCTGTTTGTCGCACCTGCCCATGTAAGATAACGGCTGTTTGTCGCGCCTGCCCGTGTAAGATAACGCCTGTTTGTCGCGCCTGCCCGTGTAAGATAACGCCGGTTTGCCGCGCCTGCCCGTGTAAGATAACGCCTGTTTCCAGCGCCTGCCCGTGTAAGATAACGCCTGTTTGTCGCGCCTGCCTGTGTAAGATAACGCCTGTTTCCCGCGCCTGCCCGTGTAAGATAACGCCTGTTTGTCGCGCCTGCCCGTGTAAGATAACGCCTGTTTGTCGCGCCTGCCTGTGTAAGATAACGCCTGTTTCCCGCGCCTGCCCGTGTAAGATAACGCCTGTTTGTCGCGCCTGCCCGTGTAAGATAACGCCTGTTTGCTGCTCCTGCCCGTGTAACATAAAGCCTGTTTCCCGCGCCTGCCCGTGTAAGATAACGCCTGTTTGTCGCACCTGCCCATGTAAGATAACGGCTGTTTGTCGCACCTGCCCGTGTAAGATAACGCCTGTTTGTCGCGCCTGCCCGTGTAAGATAACGCCTGTTTGCCGCGCCTGCCCGTGTAAGATAACGCCTGTTTCCCGCGCCTGCCCGTGTAAGATAACGCCTGTTTGTCGCGCCTGCCTGTGAAAGATAACGCCTGTTTCCCGCGCCTGCCCGTGTAAGATAACGGCTGTTTCACGCGCCTGCCCGTCTAAGATAACGACTGTTTCCCGCGCCAGCCCGTGTAAGACAACGCCTGTTTCCCGCGCCTGCCCGTGTAAAATAACGCCTGTTTCCCACGCCTGCCCGTGAAAGACAACGCCTGTTTGTCGCGCCTGTCCGTGTAAGACAACGCCTGTTTCCCGCGCCTGCCCGTGTAAAATAACGCCTGTTTCCCACGCCTGCCCGTGTAAGATAACGCCTGTTTCACGCGCCTGCCCGTGTAAGATAACGCTTGTTTGCTGCTCCTGCCCGTGTAACATAAAGCCTGTTTCCCGCGCCTGCCCGTGTAAGATAACGCCTGTTTCCCGCGCCTGCCCGTGTAAGATAACGCCTGTTTGTCGCGCCTGCCCGTCTAAGATAACGCCTGTTTCCAGCGCCTGCCCGTGTAAGATAATGCCTGTTTGTCGCGCCTTCCCGTGTAAGATAACGCTTGTTCGCCGCGCCTGCCCGTGTAAGATAACGCCTGTTTGCCGCGCCTGCCCGTGTAAGATAACGCCTGTTTCCCGCTCCTGCCCGTGTAACATAACGCCTGTTTCCCGCGCCTGCCCGTGTAAGACAACGCCTGTTTCCCGCGCCTGCCAGTGTAAGATAACGCCTGTTTCCGTCTAAGATAACGCCTGTTTCCCGCGCCTGCCCGTGTAAGACAATGCCTGTTTCACGCGCCTGCCCGTGTAAGATAACGCCTGTTTGTCGCGCCTGCCCGTGTAACATAACGCCTGTTTCCCGCGCCTGCCCGTGTAAGACAACGCCTGTTTCCCGCGCCTGCCCGTGTAAGATAACGCCTGTTTCCGTCTAAGATAACGCCTGTTTGTCGCGCCTGCCCGTGTAAGATAACGGTTGTTTCACGCGCCTGCCCGTGTAAGATAACGCCTGTTTGCCGCACCTGCCCGTGTAAGATAACGCCTGTTTCCAGCTCCTGCCCGTGTAACATAACGCCTGTTTCCCGCGCCTGCCCGTGTAAGACAACGCCTGTTTCCCGCGCCTGCCCGTGTAAGATAACGCATGTTTCCGTCTAAGATAACGCCTGTTTCCCGCGCCTGCCCGTGTAAGACAACGCCTGTTTCCCGCTCCTGCCCGTGGAACATAACGCCTGTTTCCCGCGCCTGCCCGTGTAAGACAACGCCTGTTTCCCACGCCTGCCCGTGTAAGATAACGCCAGTTTGTCGCGCCTGCCCGTGTAAGATAACGCCTGTTTCACGCGCCTGCCCGTGTAAGATAACGCCTGTTTGTCGCGCCTGCCCGTGTAAGATAACGCCTGTTTGCTGCTCCTGCCCGTGTAACATAAAGCCTGTTTCCCGCGCCTGCCCGTGTAAGATAACGCCTGTTTGTCGCACCTGCCCGTGTAAGATAACGGCTGTTTCACGCGCCTGCCCGTGTAAGATAACGCCTGTTTGCTGCTCCTGCCCGTGTAAGATAAAGCCTGTTTCCCGCGCCTGCCCGTGTAAGATAACGCCTGTTTGTCGCACCTGCCCATGTAAGATAACGGCTGTTTGTCGCGCCTGCCCGTGTAAGATAACGCCTGTTTGTCGCGCCTGCCCGTGTAAGATAACGCCTGTTTGCCGCGCCTGCCCGTGTAAGATAACGCCTGTTTCCAGCGCCTGCCCGTGTAAGATAACGCCTGTTTGTCGCGCCTGCCTGTGTAAGATAACGCCTGTTTCCCGCGCCTGCCCGTGTAAGATAACGCCTGTTTGTCGCGCCTGCCCGTGTAAGATAACGCCTGTTTGTCGCGCCTGCCCGTGTAAGATAACGCCTGTTTGCCGCGCCTGCCCGTGTAAGATAACGCCTGTTTCCAGCGCCTGCCCGTGTAATATAACGTCTGTTTGTCGCGCCTGCCCGTGTAAGATAACGCCTGTTTGCTGCTCCTGCCCGTGTAACATAAAGCCTGTTTCCCGCGCCTGCCCGTGTAAGATAACGCCTGTTTGTCGCGCCTGCCCGTGTAAGATAACGCCTGTTTGCCGCGCCTGCCCGTGTAAGATAACGCCTGTTTCCAGCGCCTGCCCGTGTAAGATAACGCCTGTTTGTCGCGCCTGCCTGTGTAAGATAACGCCTGTTTCCCGCGCCGGCCCGTCTAAGATAACGCCTGTTTCCAGCGCCTGCCCGTGTAAGACAACGCCTGTTTCCCGCGCCTGCCCGTGTAAGACAACGCCTGTTTCCCGCGCCTGCCCGTTTAAAATAACGCCTGTTTCCCACGCCTGCCCGTGTAAGACAACGCCTGTTTGTCGCGCCTGCCCGTGTAAGATAACGCTTATTCGCCGCGCCTGCCCGTGTAAGATAACGCCTGTTCGCCGCGCCTGCCCGTGTAAGACAACGCCTGTTTCCCGCTCCTGCCCGTGTAACATAACGCCTGTTTCCCGCGCCGGCCCGTCTAGGATAACGCCTGTTTCCAGCGCCTGTCCGTGTAAGACAACGCCTGTTTCCCGCGCCTGCCCATGTAAGACAACGCCTGTTTCCCACGCCTGCCCGTGTAAGACAACGCCTGTTTGTTGCGCCTGCCCGTGTAAGATAACGCCTGTTTGTCGCGCCTGCCCGTCTAAGATAACGCATGTTTCCAGCGCCTGCCCGTGTAAGATAACGCCTGTTTGTCGCGCCTGCCCGTGTAAGATAACGCTTGTTCGCCGCGCCTGCCCGTGTAAGATAACGCCTGTTCGCCGCGCCTGCCCGTGTAAGATAACGCCTGTTTCTCGCGCCTGCCCGTGTAAGATAACGCCTGTTTCCCGCTCCTGCCCGTGTAAGATAACGCCTGTTTCCAGCGCCTGCCCGTGTAAGATAACGCCTGTTTCCCGCTCCTGCCCGTGTAAGATAACGCCTGTTTCCAGCGCCTGCCCGTGTAAGATAACGCCTGTTTCCCGCGCCTTCCCGTGTAAGATAACGCCTGTTTGTCGCGCCTGCCCGTCTAAGATAACGCCTGTTCCCAGCGCCTGCCCGTGTAAGATAACGCCTGTTTCCCGCTCCTGCCCGTGTAACATAACGCCTGTTTCCCGCGCCTGCCCGTGTAAGACAACGCCTGTTTCCCGCGCCTGCCAGTGTAAGATAACGCCTGTTTCCGTCTAAGATAACGCCTGTTTCCCGCGCCTGCCCGTGTAAGATAACGGCTGTTTGTCGCGCCTGCCCGTGTAAGATAACGCCTGTTTGTCGCGCCTGCCCGTGTAAGATAACGCCTGTTTGCCGCGCCTGCCCGTGTAAGATAACGCCTGTTTCCAGCGCCTGCCCGTGTAAGATAACGCCTGTTTGTCGCGCCTGCCTGTGTAAGATAACGCCTGTTTCCCGCGCCTGCCCGTGTAAGATAACGCCTGTTTGTCGCGCCTGCCCGTGTAAGATAACGCCTGTTTGTCGCGCCTGCCCGTGTAAGATAACGCCTGTTTGCCGCGCCTGCCCGTGTAAGATAACGCCTGTTTCCAGCGCCTGCCCGTGTAATATAACGTCTGTTTGTCGCGCCTGCCCGTGTAAGATAACGCCTGTTTGCTGCTCCTGCCCGTGTAACATAAAGCCTGTTTCCCGCGCCTGCCCGTGTAAGATAACGCCTGTTTGTCGCGCCTGCCCGTGTAAGATAACGCCTGTTTGCCGCGCCTGCCCGTGTAAGATAACGCCTGTTTCCAGCGCCTGCCCGTGTAAGATAACGCCTGTTTGTCGCGCCTGCCTGTGTAAGATAACGCCTGTTTCCCGCGCCGGCCCATCTAAGATAACGCCTGTTTCCAGCGCCTGCCCGTGTAAGACAACGCCTGTTTCCCGCGCCTGCCCGTGTAAGACAACGCCTGTTTCCCGCGCCTGCCCGTTTAAAATAACGCCTGTTTCCCACGCCTGCCCGTGTAAGACAACGCCTGTTTGTCGCGCCTGCCCGTGTAAGATAACGCTTGTTCGCCGCGCCTGCCCGTGTAAGATAACGCCTGTTCGCCGCGCCTGCCCGTGTAAGACAACGCCTGTTTCCCGCTCCTGCCCGTGTAACATAACGCCTGTTTCCCGCGCCGGCCCGTCTAGGATAACGCCTGTTTCCAGCGCCTGTCCGTGTAAGACAACGCCTGTTTCCCGCGCCTGCCCATGTAAGACAACGCCTGTTTCCCACGCCTGCCCGTGTAAGACAACGCCTGTTTGTTGCGCCTGCCCGTGTAAGATAACGCCTGTTTGTCGCGCCTGCCCGTCTAAGATAACGCATGTTTCCAGCGCCTGCCCGTGTAAGATAAGGCCTGTTTGTCGCGCCTGCCCGTGTAAGATAACGCTTGTTCGCCGCGCCTGCCCGTGTAAGATAACGCCTGTTCGCCGCGCCTGCCCGTGTAAGATAACGCCTGTTTCTCGCGCCTGCCCGTGTAAGATAACGCCTGTTTCCCGCTCCTGCCCGTGTAAGATAACGCCTGTTTCCAGCGCCTGCCCGTGTAAGATAACGCCTGTTTCCCGCTCCTGCCCGTGTAAGATAACGCCTGTTTCCAGCGCCTGCCCGTGTAAGATAACGCCTGTTTCCCGCGCCTTCCCGTGTAAGATAACGCCTGTTTGTCGCGCCTGCCCGTCTAAGATAACGCCTGTTCCCAGCGCCTGCCCGTGTAAGATAACGCCTGTTTCCCGCTCCTGCCCGTGTAACATAACGCCTGTTTCCCGCGCCTGCCCGTGTAAGACAACGCCTGTTTCCCGCGCCTGCCAGTGTAAGATAACGCCTGTTTCCGTCTAAGATAACGCCTGTTTCCCGCGCCTGCCCGTGTAAGACAACGCCTGTTTCACGCGCCTGCCCGTGTAAGATAACGCCTGTTTGTCGCGCCTGCCCGTGTAACATAACGCCTGTTTCCCGCGCCTGCCCGTGTAAGACAACGCCTGTTTCACGCGCCTGCCCGCGTAAGATAACGCCTGTTTGTCGCGCCTGCCCGTGTAAGATAACGCCTGTTTG
The DNA here is from genome assembly GCF_051167445.1 of Perissodus microlepis. Taxonomy (NCBI): domain Eukaryota; kingdom Metazoa; phylum Chordata; class Actinopteri; order Cichliformes; family Cichlidae; genus Perissodus; species Perissodus microlepis. The sequence goes on from NC_140463.1 coordinate 49,036,122, forward strand.
TCGCACCTGCCCGTGTAAGATAACGGCTGTTTCACGCGCCTGCCCGTCTAAGATAGCGACTGTTTCCCGCGCCAGCCCGTGTAAGACAACGCCTGTTTCCCGCGCCTGCCCGTGTAAAATAACGCCTGTTTCCCACGCCTGCCCGTGTAAGACAACGCCTGTTTGTCGCGCCTGTCCGTGTAAGACAACGCCTGTTTCCCGCGCCTGCCCGTGTAAAATAACGCCTGTTTCCCACGCCTGCCCGTGTAAGATAACGCCTGTTTCACGCGCCTGCCCGTGTAAGATAACGCTTGTTTGCTGCTCCTGCCCGTGTAACATAAAGCCTGTTTCCCGCGCCTGCCCGTGTAAGATAACGCCTGTTTCCCGCGCCTGCCCGTGTAAGATAACGCCTGTTTGTCGCGCCTGCCCGTCTAAGATAACGCCTGTTTCCAGCGCCTGCCCGTGTAAGATAATGCCTGTTTGTCGCGCCTTCCCGTGTAAGATAACGCTTGTTCGCCGCACCTGCCCGTGTAAGATAACGCCTGTTTGCCGCGCCTGCCCGTGTAAGATAACGCCTGTTTCCCGCTCCTGCCCGTGTAACATAACGCCTGTTTCCCGCGCCTGCCCGTGTAAGACAACGCCTGTTTCCCGCGCCTGCCAGTGTAAGATAACGCCTGTTTCCGTCTAAGATAACGCCTGTTTCCCGCGCCTGCCCGTGTAAGACAACGCCTGTTTCACGCGCCTGCCCGTGTAAGATAACGCCTGTTTGTCGCGCCTGCCCGTGTGACATAACGCCTGTTTCCCGCGCCTGCCCGTGTAAGACAACGCCTGTTTCCGTCTAAGATAACGCCTGTTTGTCGCGCCTGCCCGTGTAAGATAACGGCTGTTTCACGCGCCTGCCCGTGTAAGATAACGCCTGTTTGCCGCACCTGCCCGTGTAAGATAACGCCTGTTTCCAGCTCCTGCCCGTGTAACATAACGCCTGTTTCCCGCGCCTGCCCGTGTAAGACAACGCCTGTTTCCCGCGCCTGCCCGTGTAAGATAACGCCTGTTTCCGTCTAAGATAACGCCTGTTTCCCGCGCCTGCCCGTGTAAGACAACGCCTGTTTCCCGCTCCTGCCCGTGGAACATAACGCCTGTTTCCCGCGCCTGCCCGTGTAAGACAACGCCTGTTTCCCACGCCTGCCCGTGTAAGATAAGGCCAGTTTGTCGCGCCTGCCCGTGTAAGATAACGCCTGTTTCACGCGCCTGCCCGTGTAAGATAACGCCTTTTTGTCGCGCCTGCCCGTGTAAGATAACTCCTGTTTGCTGCTCCTGCCCGTGTAACATAAAGCCTGTTTCCCGCGCCTGCCCGTGTAAGATAACGCCTGTTTGTCGCACCTGCCCGTGTAAGATAACGGCTGTTTCACGCGCCTGCCCGTGTAAGATAACGCCTGTTTGCTGCTCCTGCCCGTGTAACATAAAGCCTGTTTCCCGCGCCTGCCCGTGTAAGATAACGCCTGTTTGTCGCACCTGCCCATGTAAGATAACGGCTGTTTGTCGCGCCTGCCCGTGTAAGATAACGCCTGTTTGTCGCGCCTGCCTGTGTAAGATAACGCCTGTTTCCCGCGCCTGCCCGTGTAAGATAACGCCTGTTTGTCGCGCCTGCCCGTGTAAGATAACGCCTGTTTGTCGCGCCTGACCGTGTAAGATAACGCCTGTTTGCCGCGCCTGCCCGTGTAAGATAACGCCTGTTTCCAGCGCCTGCCCGTGTAATATAACGTCTGTTTGTCGCGCCTGCCCGTGTAAGATAACGCCTGTTTGCTGCTCCTGCCCGTGTAACATAAAGCCTGTTTCCCGCGCCTGCCCGTGTAAGATAACGCCTGTTTGTCGCGCCTGCCCGTGTAAGATAACGCCTGTTTGCCGCGCCTGCCCGTGTAAGATAACGCCTGTTTCCAGCGCCTGCCCGTGTAAGATAACGCCTGTTTGTCGCGCCTGCCTGTGTAAGATAACGCCTGTTTCCCGCGCCGGCCCATCTAAGATAACGCCTGTTTCCAGCGCCTGCCCGTGTAAGACAACGCCTGTTTCCCGCGCCTGCCCGTGTAAGACAACGCCTGTTTCCCGCGCCTGCCCGTTTAAAATAACGCCTGTTTCCCACGCCTGCCCGTGTAAGACAACGCCTGTTTGTCGCGCCTGCCCGTGTAAGATAACGCTTGTTCGCCGCGCCTGCCCGTGTAAGATAACGCCTGTTCGCCGCGCCTGCCCGTGTAAGACAACGCCTGTTTCCCGCTACTGCCCGTGTAACATAACGCCTGTTTCCCGCGCCGGCCCGTCTAGGATAACGCCTGTTTCCAGCGCCTGTCCGTGTAAGACAACGCCTGTTTCCCGCGCCTACCCATGTAAGACAACGCCTTTTTCCCACGCCTGCCCGTGTAAGACAACGCCTGTTTCCCGCGCCTGCCCGTGTAAGATAACGCCTGTTTGTCGCGCCTGCCCGTCTAAGATAACGCATGTTTCCAGCGCCTGCCCGTGTAAGATAACGCCTGTTTGTCGCGCCTGCCCGTGTAAGATAACGCTTGTTCGCCGCGCCTGCCCGTGTAAGATAACGCCTGTTCGCCGCGCCTGCCCGTGTAAGATAACGCCTGTTTCTCGCGCCTGCCCGTGTAAGATAACGCCTGTTTCCCGCTCCTGCCCGTGTAAGATAACGCCTGTTTCCAGCGCCTGCCCGTGTAAGATAACGCCTGTTTCCCGCGCCTTCCCGTGTAAGATAACGCCTGTTTGTTGCGCCTGCCCGTCTAAGATAACGCCTGTTCCCAGCGCCTGCCCGTGTAAGATAACGCCTGTTTCCCGCTCCTGCCCGCGTAACATAACGCCTGTTTCCCGCGCCTGCCCGTGTAAGACAACGCCTGTTTCCCGCGCCTGCCAGTGTAAGATAACGCCTGTTTCCGTCTAAGATAACGCCTGTTTCCCGCGCCTGCCCGTGTAAGACAACGCCTGTTTCACGCGCCTGCCCGTGTAAGATAACGCCTGTTTGTCGCGCCTGCCCGTGTAAGATAACGGCTGTTTCACGCGCCTGCCCGTGTAAGATAACGCCTGTTTGCCGCACCTGCCCGTGTAAGATAACGCCTGTTTCCAGCTCCTGCCCGTGTAACATAATGCCTGTTTCCCGCGCCTGCCCGTGTAAGACAACGCCCGTTTCCCGCGCCTGCCCGTGTAAGATAACGCCTGTTTCCGTCTAAGATAACGCCTGTTTCCCGCGCCTGCCCGTGTAAGACAACGCCTGTTTCCCGCTCCTGCCCGTGGAACATAACGCCTGTTTCCCGCGCCTGCCCGTGTAAGACAACGCCTGTTTCCCACGCCTGCCCGTGTAAGATAACGCCAGTTTGTCGCGCCTGCCCGTGTAAGATAACGCCTGTTTCACGCGCCTGCCCGTGTAAGATAACGCCTGTTTGTCGCGCCTGCCCGTGTAAGATAACGCCTGTTTGCTGCTCCTGCCCGTGTAACATAAAGCCTGTTTCCCGCGCCTGCCCGTGTAAGATAACGCCTGTTTGTCGCACCTGCCCGTGTAAGATAACGGCTGTTTCACGCGCCTGCCCGTGTAAGATAACGCCTGTTTGCTGCTCCTGCCCGTGTAACATAAAGCCTGTTTCCCGCGCCTGCCCGTGTAAGATAACGCCTGTTTGTCGCACCTGCCCATGTAAGATAACGGCTGTTTGTCGCGCCTGCCCGTGTAAGATAACGCCTGTTTGTCGCGCCTGCCCGTGTAAGATAACGCCGGTTTGCCGCGCCTGCCCGTGTAAGATAACGCCTGTTTCCAGCGCCTGCCCGTGTAAGATAACGCCTGTTTGTCGCGCCTGCCTGTGTAAGATAACGCCTGTTTCCCGCGCCTGCCCGTGTAAGATAACGCCTGTTTGTCGCGCCTGCCCGTGTAAGATAACGCCTGTTTGTCGCGCCTGCCTGTGTAAGATAACGCCTGTTTCCCGCGCCTGCCCGTGTAAGATAACGCCTGTTTGTCGCGCCTGCCCGTGTAAGATAACGCCTGTTTGCTGCTCCTGCCCGTGTAACATAAAGCCTGTTTCCCGCGCCTGCCCGTGTAAGATAACGCCTGTTTGTCGCACCTGCCCATGTAAGATAACGGCTGTTTGTCGCACCTGCCCGTGTAAGATAACGCCTGTTTGTCGCGCCTGCCCGTGTAAGATAACGCCTGTTTGCCGCGCCTGCCCGTGTAAGATAACGCCTGTTTCCCGCGCCTGCCCGTGTAAGATAACGCCTGTTTGTCGCGCCTGCCTGTGAAAGATAACGCCTGTTTCCCGCGCCTGCCCGTGTAAGATAACGCCTGTTTGTCGCGCCTGCCCGTGTAAGATAACGCCTGTTTCCCGCGCCTTCCCGTGTAAGATAACGCCTGTTTGTCGTGCCTGCCCGTCTAAGATAACGCCTGTTTGTCGCGCCTACCCGTGTAAGATAACGCTTGTTTCCCGCTCCTGCCCGTGTAACATAACGCCCGTTCGCCGCGCCTGCCCGTGTAAGACAACGCCTGTTTCCCGCTCCTGCCCGTGTAACATAACGCCTGTTTCCCGCGCCTGCCCGTGTAAGATAACGCCTGTTTCCCGCGCCGGCCAGTCTAAGATAACGCCTGTTTCCAGCGCCTGCCCGTGTAAGACAACGCCTGTTTCCCGCGCCGCCCCGTGTAAGACAACGCCTGTTTCCCGCGCCTGCCCGTGTAAAATAACGCCTGTTTCCCACGCCTGCCCGTGTAAGATAACGCCTGTTTGTCGCGCCTGCCCGTGTAAAATAACGCCTGTTTGTCGCGCCTGCCCGTGTAAGATAACGCCTGTTTCCCGCGCCTGCCCGTGTAAGATAACGCCTGTTTGTCGCACCTGCCCGTGTAAGATAACGCCTGTTTGTCGCGCCGGCCCGTGTGAGATAACGCCTGTTTGTCGCGCCTGCCCGTGTAAGATAACGCCTGTTTGTCGCGCCGGCCCGTCTAAGATAACGCCTGTTTCCAGCGCCTGCCCGTGTAAGACAACGCCTGTTTCCCGCGCCGGCCCGTGTAAGACAACGCCTGTTTCCCGCGCCTGCCCGTGTAAAATAACGCCTGTTTCCCACGCCTGCCAGTGTAAGATAACGCCTGTTTGTCGTGCCTGCCCGTGTAAGACAACGCCTGTTTCCCGCTCCTGCCCGTGTAACCAAACGGCTGTTTCCCGCCCCTGCCCGTGTAAGACAACGCCTGTTTCCCACGCCTGCCCGTGTAAGATAACGCCTGTTTCACGCGCCTGCCCGTGTAAGATAACGCCTGTTTGTCGCGCATGCCCGTGTAAGATAACGCCTGTTTCCTGCGCCTGCCCGTGGAAGACAACGCCTGTTTGCCGCTCCTGCCCGTGTAACATAAAGCCTGTTTCCTGCGCCTGCCCGTGTAAGATAACGCCTGTTTGTCGCACCTGCCCGTGTAAGATAACGGCAGTTTCACGCGCCTGCCCGTGTAAGATAACGCCTGTTTGTCGCACCTGCCCATGTAAGATAACGGCTGTTTGTCGCGCCTGCCCGTGTAAGATAACGCCTGTTTGTCGCGCCTGTCCGTGTAAGATAACGCCTGTTTGCCGCGCCTGCCCGTGTAAGATAACGCCTGTTTCCAGCGCCTGCCCGTGTAAGATAACGCCTGTTTGTCGCGCCTGCCTGTGTAAGATAACGCCTGTTTCCCGCGCCTGCCCGTGTAAGATAACGCCTGTTTGTCGCGCCTGCCCGTGTAAGATAACGCCTGTTTGTCGCGCCTGCCCGTGTAAGATAACGGCTGTTTCACGCGCCTGCCCGTGTAAGATAACGCCTGTTTGTCGCACCTGCCCGTGTAACATAACGCCTGTTTCCCGCGCCTGCCCGTGTAAGACAACGCCTGTTTCCCGCGCCTGCCCGTGTAAGATAACGCCTGTTTCCGTCTAAGATAACGCCTGTTTGCCGCGCCTGCCCGTGTAAGACAACGCCTGTTTCCCGCTCCTGCCCGTGGAACATAACGCCTGTTTCCCGCGCCTGCCCGTGTAAGACAACGCCTGTTTCCCACGCCTGCCCGTGAAAGATAACGCCAGTTTGTCGCGCCTGCCCGTGTAAGATAACGCCTGTTTCACGCGCCTGCCCGTGTAAGATAACGCCTGTTTCCAGCGCCTGCCCGTGTAATATAACGCCTGTTTGTCGCGCCTGCCCGTGTAAGATAACGCCTGTTTGCTGCTCCTGCCCGTGTAACATAAAGCCTGTTTCCCGCGCCTGCCCGTGTAAGATAACGCCTGTTTCCCGCGCCGGCCTGTCTAAGATAACGCCTGTTTCCAGCGCCTGTCCGTGTAAGACAACGCCTGTTTGTCGCGCCTGCCCGTGTAAAATAACGCTTGTTTCCCACGCCTGCCCGTGTAAGACAACGCCTGTTTGTCGCGCCTGCCCGTGTAAGATAACGCCTGTTTCCCGCGCCTGCCCGTCTAAGATAACGCCTGTTTCCCGCGCCAGCCCGTGTAAGACAACGCCTGTTTGTCGCGCCTGCCCGTGTAAGATAACGCCTGTTTGCCGCGCCTGCCCGTGTAAGATAACGCCTGTTTGTCGCGCCTGCCCGTCTAAGATAACGCATGTTTCCAGCGCCTGCCCGTGTAAGATAACGCCTGTTTGTCGCGCCTGCCCGTGTAAGATAACGCTTGTTCGCCGCGCCTGCCCGTGTAAGATAACGCTTGTTCGCCGCGCCTGCCCGTGTAAGATAACGCCTGTTTCCCGCTCCTGCCCGTGTAAGATAACGCCTGTTTCCAGCGCCTGCCCGTGTAAGATAACGCCTGTTTCCCGCGCCTGCCCGTCTAAGATAACGCCTGTTTCCCGCGCCAGCCCGTGTAAGACAACGCCTGTTTGTCGCGCCTGCCCGTGTAAGATAACGCCTGTTTGCCGCGCCTGCCCGTGTAAGATAACGCCTGTTTGTCGCGCCTGCCCGTCTAAGATAACGCATGTTTCCAGCGCCTGCCCGTGTAAGATAACGCCTGTTTCCCGCTCCTGCCCGTGTAACATAACGCCTGTTTCCCGCGCCTGCCCGTGTAAGATAACGCCTGTTTCCCGCGCCGGCCCATCTAAGATAACGCCTGTTTCCAGCGCCTGCCCGTGTAAGACAACGCCTGTTTCCCGCGCCAGCCCGTGTAAGACAACGCCTGTTTCCCGCGCCTGCCCGTGTAAAATAACGCCCTTTTCCCACGCCTGCCCGTGTAAGACAACGCCTGTTTGTCGCGCCTGCCCGTGTAAGATAACGCCTGTTCGCCGCGCCTGCCCGTGTAAGACAACGGCTGTTTCCCGCTCCTGCCCGTGTAACATAACGCCTGTTTCCCGCGCCGGCCCGTCTAAGATAACGCCTGTTTCCAGCGCCTGTCCGTGTAAGACAACGCCTTTTTCCCGCGCCTGCCCGTGTAAGATAACGCCTGTTTGTCGCGCCTGCCCGTCTAAGATAACGCATGTTTCCAGCGCCTGCCCGTGTAAGATAACGCCTGTTTGTCGCGCCTGCCCGTGTAAGATGACGCTTGTTCGCCGCGCCTGCCCGTGTAAGATAACGCCTGTTCGCCGCGCATGCCCGTGTAAGACAACGCCTGTTTCCTGCTCCTGCGCGTGTAACATAACGCCTGTTTCCCGCGCCGGCCCGTCTAAGATAACGCCTGTTTCCAGCGCCTGTCCGTGTAAGACAACGCCTGTTTCCCGCGCCTGCCCGTGTAAAATAACGCCTTTTTGTCGCACCTGCCCGTGTAAGATAACGCCTGTTTGTCGCGCCTGCCCGTGTAAGATAACGCCTGTTTGTCGCGCCTGCCCGTGTAACATAACGCCTGTTTCCCGCTCCTGCCCGTGTAACATAACGCCTGTTTCCCGCGCCTGCCCGTGTAAGACAACGCCTGTTTCCCGCGCCTGCCCGTGTAAGATAACGCCTGATTCTGTGTAAGATAACGCCTGTTTCCTGCGCCTGCCCGTGTAAGATAACGCCTGTTTCCCGCTCCTGCCCGTGTAAGATAACGCCTTTTTCCCGCGCCTGCCCGTGTAAGATAACGCCTGTTTGTCGCGCCTGCCCGTGTAAGATAACGCTTGTTCGCCGCGCCTGCCAGTGTAAGATAACGGCTGTTCGCCGCTCCTGCCCGTGTAAGATAACGCTTGTTTCCTGCTCCTGCCCGTGTAAGATAACGCATGTTTCCAGCGCCTGCCCGTGTAAGATAACGCCTGTTTGTCGCGCCTGCCCGTGTAAGATAACGCTTGTTCGCCGCGCCTGCCAGTGTAAGATAACGGCTGTTCGCCGCTCCTGCCCGTGTAAGATAACGCCTGTTTCCCGCGCCTGCCCGTGTAAGACAACGCCTGTTTCCCACGCCTGCCCGTGTAAGATAACGCCTGTTTCACGCGCCTGCCCGTGTAAGATAACGCCAGTTTGTCGCTCCTGCCCGTGTAAGATAACGCCTGTTTCCCGCGCCTGCCCGTGTAAAATAACGCCTGTTTCCCACGCCTGCCCGTGTAAGACAACGCCTGTTTGTCGCGCCTGCCCGTGTAAGATAACGCCTGTTTGCTGCTCCTGCCCGTGTAACATAAAGCCTGTTTCCTGCGCCTGCCCGTGTAAGATAACGCCTGTTTGTCGCACCTGCCCGTGTAAGATAACGGTTCTTTCACGCGCCTGCCCGTGTAAGATAACGCCTGTTTGTCGCGCCTGCCCGTGTAAGATAACGCCTGTTTCCCGCGCCTGCCCGTGTAAGATAACGCCTGTTTCCCGCGCGTACCCGTGTAAGATAACGCCTGTTTCCAGCGTCTGCCCGTGTAAGATAACGCCTCTTTGTCACGCATGCCCGTGTAAGATAACGCCTGTTTCCAGCGCCTGCCCGTGTAACATAACGCATGTTTCCAGCGCCTGCCCGTGTAAGATAACGCCTGTTTGCCGCGCCTGCCCGTGTAAGATAACGCCTGTTTCCCGCGCCTGTCCGTCTAAGATAACGACTGTTTCCCGCGCCAGCCCGTGTAAGACAACGCCTGTTTCCCGCGCCTGCCCGTCTAAGATAACGACTGTTTCCCGCGCCAGCCCGTGTAAGACAACGCCTTTTCCCGCGCCTGCCCGTGTAAAATAACGCCTGTTTCCCACGCCTGCCCGTGTAAGACAACGCCTGTTTGTCGCGCCTGCCCGTGTAAGATAATGCCTGTTTCACGCGCCTGCCCGTCTAAGATAACGACTGTTTCCCGCGCCAGCCCGTGTAAGACAACGCCTGTTTCCCGCGCCTGCCCGTGTAAAATAACGCCTGTTTGTCGCGCCTGCCCGTCTAAGATAACGCCTGTTTCCAGCGCCTGCCCGTGTAAGATAACGCCTGTTTGTCGCGCCTGCCCGTGTAAGATAACGCTTGTTCGCCGCGCCTGCCCGTGTAACATAACGCCTGTTCGCCGCGCCTGCCCGTGTAAGACAACGCCTGTTTCCCGCTCCTGCCCGTGTAACATAACGCCTGTTTCCCGCACCTGCCCGTGTAAGATAACGCCTGTTTCCCGCGCCGGCCCGTCTAAGATAACGCCTGTTTCCCGCGCCTACCCGTGTAAGATAACGCTTGTTTGCCGCGCCTGCCCGTGTAAGATAACGCCTGTTTCACGCGCCTGCCCGTGTAAGATAACGGCTGTTTGTCGCGCCTGCCCGTGTAAGATAACGCCTGTTTGTCGCGCCTGCCCGTGTAAGATAACGCCTGTTTCACGCGCCTGCCCGTGTAAGATAACGCCTGTTTGTCGCACCTGCCCGTGTAAGATAACGCCAGTTTGTCGCTCCTGCCCGTGTAAGATAATGCCTGTTTCCCGCGCCTGCCCGTGTAAAATAACGCCTGTTTCCCACGCCTGCCCGTGTAACATAACGCCTGTTTCCCGCGCCTGCCCGTGTAAGACAACGCCTGTTTCCCGCGCCTGCCAGTGTAAGATAACGCCTGTTTCCGTCTAAGATAACGCCTGTTTCCCGCGCCTGCCCGTGTAAGATAACGGCTGTTTGTCGCGCCTGCCCGTGTAAGATAACGCCTGTTTGTCGCGCCTGCCCGTGTAAGATAACGCCTGTTTGCCGCGCCTGCCCGTGTAAGATAACGCCTGTTTCCAGCGCCTGCCCGTGTAAGATAACGCCTGTTTGTCGCGCCTGCCTGTGTAAGATAACGCCTGTTTCCCGCGCCTGCCCGTGTAAGATAACGCCTGTTTGTCGCGCCTGCCCGTGTAAGATAACGCCTGTTTGTCGCGCCTGCCCGTGTAAGATAACGCCTGTTTGCCGCGCCTGCCCGTGTAAGATAACGCCTGTTTCCAGCGCCTGCCCGTGTAATATAACGTCTGTTTGTCGCGCCTGCCCGTGTAAGATAACGCCTGTTTGCTGCTCCTGCCCGTGTAACATAAAGCCTGTTTCCCGCGCCTGCCCGTGTAAGATAACGCCTGTTTGTCGCGCCTGCCCGTGTAAGATAACGCCTGTTTGCCGCGCCTGCCCGTGTAAGATAACGCCTGTTTCCAGCGCCTGCCCGTGTAAGATAACGCCTGTTTGTCGCGCCTGCCTGTGTAAGATAACGCCTGTTTCCCGCGCCGGCCCATCTAAGATAACGCCTGTTTCCAGCGCCTGCCCGTGTAAGACAACGCCTGTTTCCCGCGCCTGCCCGTGTAAGACAACGCCTGTTTCCCGCGCCTGCCCGTTTAAAATAACGCCTGTTTCCCACGCCTGCCCGTGTAAGACAACGCCTGTTTGTCGCGCCTGCCCGTGTAAGATAACGCTTGTTCGCCGCGCCTGCCCGTGTAAGATAACGCCTGTTCGCCGCGCCTGCCCGTGTAAGACAACGCCTGTTTCCCGCTCCTGCCCGTGTAACATAACGCCTGTTTCCCGCGCCGGCCCGTCTAGGATAACGCCTGTTTCCAGCGCCTGTCCGTGTAAGACAACGCCTGTTTCCCGCGCCTGCCCATGTAAGACAACGCCTGTTTCCCACGCCTGCCCGTGTAAGACAACGCCTGTTTGTTGCGCCTGCCCGTGTAAGATAACGCCTGTTTGTCGCGCCTGCCCGTCTAAGATAACGCATGTTTCCAGCGCCTGCCCGTGTAAGATAAGGCCTGTTTGTCGCGCCTGCCCGTGTAAGATAACGCTTGTTCGCCGCGCCTGCCCGTGTAAGATAACGCCTGTTCGCCGCGCCTGCCCGTGTAAGATAACGCCTGTTTCTCGCGCCTGCCCGTGTAAGATAACGCCTGTTTCCCGCTCCTGCCCGTGTAAGATAACGCCTGTTTCCAGCGCCTGCCCGTGTAAGATAACGCCTGTTTCCCGCTCCTGCCCGTGTAAGATAACGCCTGTTTCCAGCGCCTGCCCGTGTAAGATAACGCCTGTTTCCCGCGCCTTCCCGTGTAAGATAACGCCTGTTTGTCGCGCCTGCCCGTCTAAGATAACGCCTGTTCCCAGCGCCTGCCCGTGTAAGATAACGCCTGTTTCCCGCTCCTGCCCGTGTAACATAACGCCTGTTTCCCGCGCCTGCCCGTGTAAGACAACGCCTGTTTCCCGCGCCTGCCAGTGTAAGATAACGCCTGTTTCCGTCTAAGATAACGCCTGTTTCCCGCGCCTGCCCGTGTAAGACAACGCCTGTTTCACGCGCCTGCCCGTGTAAGATAACGCCTGTTTGTCGCGCCTGCCCGTGTAACATAACGCCTGTTTCCCGCGCCTGCCCGTGTAAGACAACGCCTGTTTCACGCGCTTGCCCGCGTAAGATAACGCCTGTTTGTCGCGCCTGCCCGTGTAAGATAACGCCTGTTTGTCGCACCTGCCCGTGTAAGATAACGGCTGTTTCACGCGCCTGCCCGTCTAAGATAGCGACTGTTTCCCGCGCCAGCCCGTGTAAGACAACGCCTGTTTCCCGCGCCTGCCCGTGTAAAATAACGCCTGTTTCCCACGCCTGCCCGTGTAAGACAACGCCTGTTTGTCGCGCCTGTCCGTGTAAGACAACGCCTGTTTCCCGCGCCTGCCCGTGTAAAATAACGCCTGTTTCCCACGCCTGCCCGTGTAAGATAACGCCTGTTTCACGCGCCTGCCCGTGTAAGATAACGCTTGTTTGCTGCTCCTGCCCGTGTAACATAAAGCCTGTTTCCCGCGCCTGCCCGTGTAAGATAACGCCTGTTTCCCGCGCCTGCCCGTGTAAGATAACGCCTGTTTGTCGCGCCTGCCCGTCTAAGATAACGCCTGTTTCCAGCGCCTGCCCGTGTAAGATAATGCCTGTTTGTCGCGCCTTCCCGTGTAAGATAACGCTTGTTCGCCGCACCTGCCCGTGTAAGATAACGCCTGTTTGCCGCGCCTGCCCGTGTAAGATAACGCCTGTTTCCCGCTCCTGCCCGTGTAACATAACGCCTGTTTCCCGCGCCTGCCCGTGTAAGACAACGCCTGTTTCCCGCGCCTGCCAGTGTAAGATAACGCCTGTTTCCGTCTAAGATAACGCCTGTTTCCCGCGCCTGCCCGTGTAAGACAACGCCTGTTTCACGCGCCTGCCCGTGTAAGATAACGCCTGTTTGTCGCGCCTGCCCGTGTAACATAACGCCTGTTTCCCGCGCCTGCCCGTGTAAGACAACGCCTGTTTCCGTCTAAGATAACGCCTGTTTGTCGCGCCTGCCCGTGTAAGATAACGGCTGTTTCACGCGCCTGCCCGTGTAAGATAACGCCTGTTTGCCGCACCTGCCCGTGTAAGATAACGCCTGTTTCCAGCTCCTGCCCGTGTAACATAACGCCTGTTTCCCGCGCCTGCCCGTGTAAGACAACGCCTGTTTCCCGCGCCTGCCCGTGTAAGATAACGCCTGTTTCCGTCTAAGATAACGCCTGTTTCCCGCGCCTGCCCGTGTAAGACAACGCCTGTTTCCCGCTCCTGCCCGTGGAACATAACGCCTGTTTCCCGCGCCTGCCCGTGTAAGACAACGCCTGTTTCCCACGCCTGCCCGTGTAAGATAAGGCCAGTTTGTCGCGCCTGCCCGTGTAAGATAACGCCTGTTTCACGCGCCTGCCCGTGTAAGATAACGCCTTTTTGTCGCGCCTGCCCGTGTAAGATAACTCCTGTTTGCTGCTCCTGCCCGTGTAACATAAAGCCTGTTTCCCGCGCCTGCCCGTGTAAGATAACGCCTGTTTGTCGCACCTGCCCGTGTAAGATAACGGCTGTTTCACGCGCCTGCCCGTGTAAGATAACGCCTGTTTGCTGCTCCTGCCCGTGTAACATAAAGCCTGTTTCCCGCGCCTGCCCGTGTAAGATAACGCCTGTTTGTCGCACCTGCCCATGTAAGATAACGGCTGTTTGTCGCGCCTGCCCGTGTAAGATAACGCCTGTTTGTCGCGCCTGCCCGTGTAAGATAACGCCTGTTTGCCGCGCCTGCCCGTGTAAGATAACGCCTGTTTCCAGCGCCTGCCCGTGTAAGATAACGCCTGTTTGTCGCGCCTGCCTGTGTAAGATAACGCCTGTTTCCCGCGCCTGCCCGTGTAAGATAACGCCTGTTTGTCGCGCCTGCCCGTGTAAGATAACGCCTGTTTGTCGCGCCTGCCCGTGTAAGATAACGCCTGTTTGCCGCGCCTGCCCGTGTAAGATAACGCCTGTTTCCAGCGCCTGCCCGTGTAATATAACGTCTGTTTGTCGCGCCTGCCCGTGTAAGATAACGCCTGTTTGCTGCTCCTGCCCGTGTAACATAAAGCCTGTTTCCCGCGCCTGCCCGTGTAAGATAACGCCTGTTTGTCGCGCCTGCCCGTGTAAGATAACGCCTGTTTGCCGCGCCTGCCCGTGTAAGATAACGCCTGTTTCCAGCGCCTGCCCGTGTAAGATAACGCCTGTTTGTCGCGCCTGCCTGTGTAAGATAACGCCTGTTTCCCGCGCCGGCCCATCTAAGATAACGCCTGTTTCCAGCGCCTGCCCGTGTAAGACAACGCCTGTTTCCCGCGCCTGCCCGTGTAAGACAACGCCTGTTTCCCGCGCCTGCCCGTTTAAAATAACGCCTGTTTCCCACGCCTGCCCGTGTAAGACAACGCCTGTTTGTCGCGCCTGCCCGTGTAAGATAACGCTTGTTCGCCGCGCCTGCCCGTGTAAGATAACGCCTGTTCGCCGCGCCTGCCCGTGTAAGACAACGCCTGTTTCCCGCTACTGCCCGTGTAACATAACGCCTGTTTCCCGCGCCGGCCCGTCTAGGATAACGCCTGTTTCCAGCGCCTGTCCGTGTAAGACAACGCCTGTTTCCCGCGCCTACCCATGTAAGACAACGCCTGTTTCCCACGCCTGCCCGTGTAAGACAACGCCTGTTTCCCGCGCCTGCCCGTGTAAGATAACGCCTGTTTGTCGCGCCTGCCCGTCTAAGATAACGCATGTTTCCAGCGCCTGCCCGTGTAAGATAACGCCTGTTTGTCGCGCCTGCCCGTGTAAGATAACGCTTGTTCGCCGCGCCTGCCCGTGTAAGATAACGCCTGTTCGCCGCGCCTGCCCGTGTAAGATAACGCCTGTTTCTCGCGCCTGCCCGTGTAAGATAACGCCTGTTTCCCGCTCCTGCCCGTGTAAGATAACGCCTGTTTCCAGCGCCTGCCCGTGTAAGATAACGCCTGTTTCCCGCGCCTTCCCGTGTAAGATAACGCCTGTTTGTTGCGCCTGCCCGTCTAAGATAACGCCTGTTCCCAGCGCCTGCCCGTGTAAGATAACGCCTGTTTCCCGCTCCTGCCCGCGTAACATAACGCCTGTTTCCCGCGCCTGCCCGTGTAAGACAACGCCTGTTTCCCGCGCCTGCCAGTGTAAGATAACGCCTGTTTCCGTCTAAGATAACGCCTGTTTCCCGCGCCTGCCCGTGTAAGACAACGCCTGTTTCACGCGCCTGCCCGTGTAAGATAACGCCTGTTTGTCGCGCCTGCCCGTGTAAGATAACGGCTGTTTCACGCGCCTGCCCGTGTAAGATAACGCCTGTTTGCCGCACCTGCCCGTGTAAGATAACGCCTGTTTCCAGCTCCTGCCCGTGTAACATAATGCCTGTTTCCCGCGCCTGCCCGTGTAAGACAACGCCCGTTTCCCGCGCCTGCCCGTGTAAGATAACGCCTGTTTCCGTCTAAGATAACGCCTGTTTCCCGCGCCTGCCCGTGTAAGACAACGCCTGTTTCCCGCTCCTGCCCGTGGAACATAACGCCTGTTTCCCGCGCCTGCCCGTGTAAGACAACGCCTGTTTCCCACGCCTGCCCGTGTAAGATAACGCCAGTTTGTCGCGCCTGCCCGTGTAAGATAACGCCTGTTTCACGCGCCTGCCCGTGTAAGATAACGCCTGTTTGTCGCGCCTGCCCGTGTAAGATAACGCCTGTTTGCTGCTCCTGCCCGTGTAACATAAAGCCTGTTTCCCGCGCCTGCCCGTGTAAGATAACGCCTGTTTGTCGCACCTGCCCGTGTAAGATAACGGCTGTTTCACGCGCCTGCCCGTGTAAGATAACGCCTGTTTGCTGCTCCTGCCCGTGTAACATAAAGCCTGTTTCCCGCGCCTGCCCGTGTAAGATAACGCCTGTTTGTCGCACCTGCCCATGTAAGATAACGGCTGTTTGTCGCGCCTGCCCGTGTAAGATAACGCCTGTTTGTCGCGCCTGCCCGTGTAAGATAACGCCGGTTTGCCGCGCCTGCCCGTGTAAGATAACGCCTGTTTCCAGCGCCTGCCCGTGTAAGATAACGCCTGTTTGTCGCGCCTGCCTGTGTAAGATAACGCCTGTTTCCCGCGCCTGCCCGTGTAAGATAACGCCTGTTTGTCGCGCCTGCCCGTGTAAGATAACGCCTGTTTGTCGCGCCTGCCTGTGTAAGATAACGCCTGTTTCCCGCGCCTGCCCGTGTAAGATAACGCCTGTTTGTCGCGCCTGCCCGTGTAAGATAACGCCTGTTTGCTGCTCCTGCCCGTGTAACATAAAGCCTGTTTCCCGCGCCTGCCCGTGTAAGATAACGCCTGTTTGTCGCACCTGCCCATGTAAGATAACGGCTGTTTGTCGCACCTGCCCGTGTAAGATAACGCCTGTTTGTCGCGCCTGCCCGTGTAAGATAACGCCTGTTTGCCGCGCCTGCCCGTGTAAGATAACGCCTGTTTCCCGCGCCTGCCCGTGTAAGATAACGCCTGTTTGTCGCGCCTGCCTGTGAAAGATAACGCCTGTTTCCCGCGCCTGCCCGTGTAAGATAACGCCTGTTTGTCGCGCCAACCCGTGTAAGATAACGCCTGTTTCCCGCGCCTTCCCGTGTAAGATAACGCCTGTTTGTCGTGCCTGCCCGTCTAAGATAACGCCTGTTTGTCGCGCCTACCCGTGTAAGATAACGCTTGTTTCCCGCTCCTGCCCGTGTAACATAACGCCCGTTCGCCGCGCCTGCCCGTGTAAGACAACGCCTGTTTCCCGCTCCTGCCCGTGTAACATAACGCCTGTTTCCCGCGCCTGCCCGTGTAAGATAACGCCTGTTTCCCGCGCCGGCCAGTCTAAGATAACGCCTGTTTCCAGCGCCTGCCCGTGTAAGACAACGCCTGTTTCCCGCGCCGCCCCGTGTAAGACAACGCCTGTTTCCCGCGCCTGCCCGTGTAAAATAACGCCTGTTTCCCACGCCTGCCCGTGTAAGATAACGCCTGTTTGTCGCGCCTGCCCGTGTAAAATAACGCCTGTTTGTCGCGCCTGCCCGTGTAAGATAACGCCTGTTTCCCGCGCCTGCCCGTGTAAGATAACGCCTGTTTGTCGCACCTGCCCGTGTAAGATAACGCCTGTTTGTCGCGCCGGCCCGTGTGAGATAACGCCTGTTTGTCGCGCCTGCCCGTGTAAGATAACGCCTGTTTGTCGCGCCGGCCCGTCTAAGATAACGCCTGTTTCCAGCGCCTGCCCGTGTAAGACAACGCCTGTTTCCCGCGCCGGCCCGTGTAAGACAACGCCTGTTTCCCGCGCCTGCCCGTGTAAAATAACGCCTGTTTCCCACGCCTGCCCGTG
The DNA here is from genome assembly GCF_051167445.1 of Perissodus microlepis. Lineage (NCBI taxonomy): Eukaryota > Metazoa > Chordata > Actinopteri > Cichliformes > Cichlidae > Perissodus > Perissodus microlepis. The sequence continues at coordinate 49,053,010 of NC_140463.1, forward strand.
TAAGATAACGCCTGTTTGTCGTGCCTGCCCGTGTAAGACAACGCCTGTTTCCCGCTCCTGCCCGTGTAACCAAACGGCTGTTTCCCGCCCCTGCCCGTGTAAGACAACGCCTGTTTCCCACGCCTGCCCGTGTAAGATAACGCCTGTTTCACGCGCCTGCCCGTGTAAGATAACGCCTGTTTGTCGCGCATGCCCGTGTAAGATAACGCCTGTTTCCTGCGCCTGCCCGTGGAAGACAACGCCTGTTTGCCGCTCCTGCCCGTGTAACATAAAGCCTGTTTCCTGCGCCTGCCCGTGTAAGATAACGCCTGTTTGTCGCACCTGCCCGTGTAAGATAACGGCAGTTTCACGCGCCTGCCCGTGTAAGATAACGCCTGTTTGTCGCACCTGCCCATGTAAGATAACGGCTGTTTGTCGCGCCTGCCCGTGTAAGATAACGCCTGTTTGTCGCGCCTGTCCGTGTAAGATAACGCCTGTTTGCCGCGCCTGCCCGTGTAAGATAACGCCTGTTTGTCGCGCCTGCCTGTGTAAGATAACGCCTGTTTCCCGCGCCTGCCCGTGTAAGATAACGCCTGTTTGTCGCGCCTGCCCGTGTAAGATAACGCCTGTTTGTCGCGCCTGCCCGTGTAAGATAACGGCTGTTTCACGCGCCTGCCCGTGTAAGATAACGCCTGTTTGTCGCACCTGCCCGTGTAACATAACGCCTGTTTCCCGCGCCTGCCCGTGTAAGACAACGCCTGTTTCCCGCGCCTGCCCGTGTAAGATAACGCCTGTTTCCGTCTAAGATAACGCCTGTTTGCCGCGCCTGCCCGTGTAAGACAACGCCTGTTTCCCGCTCCTGCCCGTGGAACATAACGCCTGTTTCCCGCGCCTGCCCGTGTAAGACAACGCCTGTTTCCCACGCCTGCCCGTGAAAGATAACGCCAGTTTGTCGCGCCTGCCCGTGTAAGATAACGCCTGTTTCACGCGCCTGCCCGTGTAAGATAACGCCTGTTCGCCGCGCCTGCCCGTGTAAGATAACGCCTGTTTGCTGCTCCTGCCCGTGTAACATAAAGCCTGTTTCCCGCGCCTGCCCGTGTAAGATAACGCCTGTTTGTCGCACCTGCCCGTGTAAGATAACGGCTGTTTCACGCGCCTGCCCGTGTAAGATAACGCCTGTTTGTCGCACCTGCCCGTGTAAGATAACGCCTGTTTCCCGCGCCTGCCCGTGTAAGACAACGCCTGTTTCCCGCGCCGGCCCGTGTAAGACAACGCCTGTTTCCCGCTCCTGCCCGTGTAACATAACGCCTGTTTCCCGCGCCTTACCGTGTAAGACAACGCCTGTTTCCCACGCCTGCCCGTGTAAGATAACGCCTGTTTCACGCGCCTGCCCGTGTAAGATAACGCCTGTTTGTCGCGCCTGCCCGTGTAAGATAACGCCTGTTTGCTGCTCCTGCCCGTGTAACATAAAGCCTGTTTCCCGCGCCTGCCCGTGTAAGATAACGCCTGTTTGTCGCACCTGCCCATGTAAGATAACGGCTGTTTGTCGCGCCTGCCCGTGTAAGATAACGCCTGTTTGTCGCGCCTGCCCGTGTAAGATAACGCCTGTTTGCCGCGCCTGCCCGTGTAAGATAACGCCTGTTTCCAGCGCCTGCCCGTGTATGATAACGCCTGTTTGTCGCGCCTGCCTGTGTAAGATAACGCCTGTTTCCCGCGCCTGCCCGTGTAAGATAACGCCTGTTTGTCGCGCCTGCCCGTGTAAGATAACGCCTGTTTGTCGCGCCTGCCCGTGTAAGATAACGCCTGTTTGCCGCGCCTGCCCGTGTAAGATAACGCCTGTTTCCAGCGCCTGCCCGTGTAATATAACGCCTGTTTGTCGCGCCTGCCCGTGTAAGATAACGCCTGTTTGCTGCTCCTGCCCGTGTAACATAAAGCCTGTTTCCCGCGCCTGCCCGTGTAAGATAACGCCTGTTTCCCACGCCTGCCCGTGTAAGATAACGCCTGTTTCCAGCGCCTGCCCGTGTAAGATAACGCCTCTTTGTCGCGCCTGCCCGTGTAACATAAAGCCTGTTTCCCGCGCCTGCCCGTGTAAGATAACGCCTGTTTGTCGCACCTGCCCGTGTAAGATAACGGCTGTTTGTCGCGCCTGCCCGTGTAAGATAACGCCTGTTTGTCGCGCCGGCCCGTGTGAGATAACGCCTGTTTCCCGCCCCTGCCCGTGTAAGATAACACCTGTTTGCCGCTCCTGCCCGTGTAACATAAAGCCTGTTTCCCGCGGCTGCCCGTGTAAGATAACGCCTGTTTGTCGCGCCGGCCCGTGTGAGATAACGCCTGTTTCCCGCCCCTGCCCGTGTAAGATAACGCCTTTTTCCCGCGCCGGCCCGTCTAAGATAACGCCTGTTTCCAGCGCCTGCCCGTGTAAGAACACGCCCGTTTCCCGCTCCTGCCCGTGTAAGATAACGCCTGTTTTTTCGCGCATGCCCGTGTAAGATAACGCCTGTTTCCTGCGCCTGCCCATGGAAGACAACGCCTGTTTGCCGCTCCTGCCCGTGTAACATAAAGCCTGTTTCCTGCGCCTGCCCGTGTAAGATAACGCCTGTTTGTCGCACCTGCCCGTGTAAGATAACGGCAGTTTCACGCGCCTGCCCGTGTAAGATAACGCCTGTTTGTCGCGCCTGCCCGTGTAAGATAACGCCTGTTTCCCGCGCCTGCCCGTGTAAGATAACGCCTGTTTCCCGCGCCTGCCCGTGTAAGATAACGCCTGTTTCCAGCGCCTGCCCGTGTAAGATAACACTTGTTTGTCGCGCCTGCCCGTGTAAGATAACGCCTGTTTGTCGCGCCTGCCCGTCTAAGATAACGCCTGTTTCCAGCGCCTGCCCGTGTAAGATAACGCCTGTTTGTCGCGCCTGCCCGTGTAAGATAACGCTTGTTTCCCGCTCCTGCCCGTGTAAAATAACGCCTGTTCGCCGCGGCTTCCCGTGTAAGACAACGCCTGTTTCCCGCTCCTGCCCGTGTAACATAACGCCTGTTTCCCGCGCCTGCCCGTGTAAGATAACGCCTGTTTCCCGCGCCGGCCCGTCTAAGATAACGCCTGTTTCCAGCGCCTGCCCGTGTAAGACAACGCCTGTTTCCCGCGCCGGCCCGTGTAAGACAACGCCTGTTTCCCGCGCCTGCCCGTGTAAGATAACGCCTGTTTGTCGCGCCTGCCCGTGTAAGATAACGCTTGTTTCCCGCTCCTGCCCGTGTAACATAACGCCTGTTCGCCGCGCCTGCCCGTGTAAGACAACGCCTGTTTCCCGCTCCTGCCCGTGTAACATAACGCCTGTTTCCCGCGCTTGCCCGTGTAAGATAATGCCTGTTTCCCGCGCCGGCCCGTCTAAGATAACGCCTGTTTCCAGCGCCTGCCCGTGTAAGACAACGCCTGTTTCCCGCGCCGGCCCGTGTAAGACAACGCCTGTGTCCCGCGCCTGCCCGTGTAAAATAACGCCTGTTTCCCGCGCCTGCCCGTGTAAGATAACGCCTGTTTGTCGCGCCTGCCCGTGTAAAATAACGCCTGTTTGTCGCGCCTGCCCGTGTAAGATAACGCCTGTTTCCCGCGCCTGCACGTGTAAGATAACGCCTGTTTGTCGCACCTGCCCGTGTAAGATAACGCCTGTTTGTCGCGCCGGCCCGTGTGAGATAACGCCTGTTTCCCGCCCCTGCCCGTGTAAGATAACACCTGTTTGCCGCTCCTGCCCGTGTAACATAAAGCCTGTTTCCCGCGCCTGCCCGTGTAAGATAACGCCTGTTTGTCGCGCCGGCCCGTGTGAGATAACGCCTGTTTCCCGCCCCTGCCCGTGTAAGATAACGCCTGTTTCCCGCGCCGGCCCGTCTAAGATAACGCCTGTTTCCAGCGCCTGCCCGTGTAAGAACACGCCCGTTTCCCGCTCCTGCCCGTGTAAGGTAACGCCTGTTTCCCGCGCCTGCCCTTGGAAGATAACGCCTGTTTGTCGCGCCTGCCCGTGTAAGATAACGCCTGTTTGTCGCGCCGGCCCGTGTGAGATAACGCCTGTTTTCTGCCCCTGCCCGTGTAAGGTAACGCCTGTTTCCCGCTCCTGCCCGTGTAACATAACGCCTGTTTCCCGCGCCTGCCCGTGTAAGACAACGCCTGTTTCCCGCGCCGGCCCATCTAAGATAATGCCTGTTTCCAGCGCCTGCCCGTGTAAGACAACGCCTGTTTCCCACGCCAGCCCGTGTAAGACGACGCCTGTTTCCCGCGCCTGCCCGTTTAAAATAAGGCCTGTTTCCCACGCCTGCCCGTGTAAGACAACGCCTGTTTGTCGCGCCTGCCCGTGTAAGATAACGCCTGTTTCCCGCGCCTGCCCGTGTGAGACAACGCCTGTTTCCCGCTCCTGCCCGTGTAACATAACGCCTATTTCCCGCGCCGGCCCGTCTAAGATAACGCCTGTTTCCAGCGCCGGCCCGTGTAAGATAACGCCTGTTTGTCGCGCCTGCCCGTGTAAGATAACGCCTGTTTGCTGCGCCTGCTCGTGTAAGATAACGCCTGTTTCCCGCGCCTGCCCGTGTAAGATAACGCCTGTTTGTCGCGCCTGCCCGTCTAAGATAACGCCTGTTTCCAGCGCCTGCCCGTGTAAGATAACGCCTGTTTGTCGCGTCTGCCCGTGTAAGATAACGCTTGTTCGCCGCGCCTGCCCGTGTAAGATAACGCCTGTTCGCCGCGCCTGCCCGTGTAAGACAACGCCTGTTTCCCGCTCCTGCCCGTGTAACATAACGCCTGTTTCCCGCGCCGGCCCATCTAAGATAACGCCTGTTTCCAGCGTCTGCACGTGTAAGACAACGCCTGTTTCCCGCGCCTGCCCGTGTAAGACAACGCCTGTTTCCCGCTCCTGCCCGTGTAACATAACGCCTGTTTCCCGCGCCGGCCCGTCTAAGATAACGCCTGTTTCCAGCGCCTGCCCGGGTAAGACAACGCCTGTTTCCCGCGCCTGCCCGTGTAAGACAACGCCTGTTTCCCGCTCCTGCCCGTGTAACATAACGCCTGTTTCCCGCGCCGGCCCGTCTAAGATAACGCCTGTTTCCCGCGCCGGCCCATCTAAGATAACGCCTGTTTCCAGCGTCTGCACGTGTAAGACAACGCCTGTTTCCCGCGCCTGCCCGTGTAAGACAACGCCTGTTTCCCGCTCCTGCCCGTGTAACATAACGCCTGTTTCCCGCGCCGGCCCGTCTAAGATAACGCCTGTTTCCAGCGCCTGCCCGTGTGAGATAACGCCTGTTTCCCGCTCCTGCCCGTGTAAGATAACGCCTGTTTCCCGCCCCTGCCCGTGTAAGATAACGCCTGTTTGCCGCTCCTGCCCGTGTAACATAAAGCCTGTTTCCCGCGCCTGCCCGTGTAAGATAACGCCTGTTTGTCGCGCCGGCCCGTGTGAGATAACGCCTGTTTCCCGCTCCTGCCCGTGTAAGATAACGCCTGTTTGTCGCGCCTGCCCGTGTAAGATAACGCCTGTTTCCCGCGCCTGCCCGTGTAAGATAACGCCTGTTTCCCGCTCCTGCCCGTGTAAGATAACGCCTGTTTCCAGCGCCTGCCCGTTTAAGATAACGCCTGTTTCCCGCGCCTGCCCGTGTAAGATAACGCCTGTTTGTCGAGCCTGCCCGTCTAAGATAACGCCTGTTTCCAGCGCCTGCCCGTGTAAGATAACGCCTGTTTGTCGCGTCTGCCCGTGTAAGATAACGCTTGTTTCCCGCGCCGGCCCGTCTAAGATAACGCCTGTTTCCAGCGCCTGCCCGTGTAAGACAACGCCTGTTTCCCGCGCCGGCCCGTGTAAGACAACGCCTGTTTCCCGCGCCTGCCCGTGTAAAATAACGCCTGTTTCCCACGCCTGCACGTGTAAGATAACGCCTGTTTGTCGCACCTGCCCGTGTAAGATAACGCCTGTTTGTCACGCCGGCCCGTGTGAGATAACGCCTGTTTCCCGCCCCTGCCCGTGTAAGATAACGCCTGTTTGCCGCTCCTGCCCGTGTAACATAAAGCCTGTTTCCCGCGCCTGCCCGTGTAAGATAACGCCTGTTTGTCGCGCCGGCCCGTGTGAGATAACGCCTGTTTCCCGCCCCTGCCCGTGTAAGATAACGCCTGTTTCCCGCGCCGGCCCGTCTAAGATAACGCCTGTTTCCCGCGCCTGCCCGTGTAAAATAACGCCTGTTTGTCGCGCCTGCCCGTGTAAGATAACGCCTGTTTCCAGCTCCTGCCCGTGTAAGATAACGCCTGTTTGTCGCGCCTGCCCGTGTAAGATAACGCTTTTTCGCCGCGCCTGCCCGTGTAAGATAACGCCTGTTTCCCGCGCCAGCCCGTGTAAGAACACGCCCGTTTCCCGCTCCTGCCCGTGTAAGATAACGCCTGTTCGCCGCGCCTGCCCGTGTAAGACAACGCCTGTTTCCCGCTCCTGCCCGTGTAACATAACGCCTGTTTCCCGCGCCGGCCCATCTAAGATAACGCCTGTTTCCAGCGTCTGCACGTGTAAAACAACGCCTGTTTCCCGCGCCAGCCCGTGTAAGACAACGCCTGTTTCCCGCGCCTGCCCGTGTAAAATAACGCCTGTTTCCCACGCCTGCCCGTGTAAGACAACGCCTGTTTGTCGCGCCTGCCCGTGTAAGATAAGGCCTGTTTCCCGCGCCTGCCCGTGTAAGACAACGCCTGTTTCCCGCTCCTGCCCGTGTAACATAACGCCTGTTTCCCGCGCCGGCCCGTCTAAGATAACGCCTGTTTCCAGCGCCTGCCCGGGTAAGACAACGCCTGTTTCCCGCTCCTGCCCGTGTAAGATAACGTCTGTTTGTCGCGGCGGCCCGTGTGAGATAACGCCTGTTTCCCGCTCCTGCCCGTGTAAGATAACGCCTGTTTCCCGCCCCTGCCCGTGTAAGATAACGCCTGTTTGTCGCGTCTGCCCGTGTAAGATAACGCTTGTTTCCCGCTCCTGCCCGTGTAACATAACGCCTGTTCGCCGCGCCTGCCCATGTAAGACAACGCCTGTTTCCCGCTCCTGCCCGTGTAACATAACGCCTGTTTCCCGCGCCTGCCCGTGTAAGATAACGCCTGTTTGTCGCGCCTGCCCGTGTAAGATAACGCCTGTTTCCCGCGCCTCCCGTGTAAGACAACGCCTGTTTCCCGCTCCTGCCCGTGTAAGAACACGCCCGTTTCCCGCTCCTGCCCGTGTAAGATAACGCCTGTTCGCCGCGCCTGCCCGTGTAAGACAACGCCTGTTTCCCGCTCCTGCCCGTGTAACATAACGCCTGTTTCCCGCGTCGGCCCATCTAAGATAACGCCTGTTTCCAGCGTCTGCACGTGTAAGACAACGCCTGTTTCCCGCGCCAGCCCGTGTAAGACAACGCCTGTTTCCCGCGCCTGCCCGTGTAAAATAACGCCTGTTTCCCACGCCTGCCCGTGTAAGACAACGCCTGTTTGTCGCGCCTGCCCGTGTAAGATAAGGCCTGTTTGTCCCGCGCCTGCCCGTGTAAGACAACGCCTGTTTCCCGCTCCTGCCCGTGTAACATAACGCCTGTTTCCCACGCCGGCCCGTCTAAGATAACGCCTGTTTCCAGCGCCTGCCCGGGTAAGACAACGCCTGTTTCCCGCTCCTGCCCGTGTAAGATAACGCCTGTTTGTCGCACCGGCCCGTGTGAGATAACGCCTGTTTCCCGCCACTGCCCGTGTAAGATAACGCCTGTTTCCCGCCCCTGCCCGTGTAAGATAACGTCTGTTTGTCGCTCCTGCCCGTGTAACACAAAGCCTGTTTCCCGCGCCTGCCCGTGTAAGATAACGCCTGTTTGTCGCGCCGGCCCGTGTGAGATAACGCCTGTTTCCCGCTCCTGCCCGTGTAAGATAACGTCTGTTTGTCGCGCCTGCCCGTGTAAGATAACGCCTGTTTCCCGCGCCTGCCCGTGTAAGATAACGCCTGTTTCCCGCTCCTGCCCGTGTAAGATAACGCCTGTTTCCAGCGCCTGCCCGTGTAAGATAACGCCTGTTTGTCGCGCCTGCCCGTGTAAGATAACGCCTGTTTGCCGCGCCTGCCCGTGTAAGATAACGCCTGTTTCCCGCTCCTGCCCGTGTAACATAACGCCTGTTTCCCGCGCCTGCCCGTGTAAGACAACGCCTGTTTCCCGCGCCTGCCCGTGTAAGATAACGCCTGTTTCCGTCTAAGATAACGCCTGTTTCCCGCGCCTGCCCGTGTAAGACAACGCCTGTTTCCCGCTCCTGCCCGTGGAACATAACGCCTGTTTCCCGCGCCTGCCCGTGTAACATAACGCCTGTTTCCAGCGCCTGCCCGTGTAAGATAACGCCTGTTTCCCGCGCCTGCCCGTGTAAGACAACGCCTGTTTTCCGCGCCTGCCCGTGTAAGACAACGCCTGTTTCCCGCTCCTGCCCGTGTAACATAACGCCTGTTTCCCGCGCCTGCCCGTGTAAGACAACGCCTGTTTCCCGCTCCTGCCCGTGTAAGATAACGCCCGTTTCCCGCCCCTGCCCGTGTAGGATAACGCCTGTTTCCCGCGCCTGCCCGTGTAAGATAACGCCTGTTTGTCGCGCCTGCCCGTGTAAGATAACGCCTGTTTCCCGCGCCTGCCCGTGTAAGACAACGCCTGTTTCCCACTCCTGCCCGTGTAAGAACACGCCCGTTTCCCGCTCCTGCCCGTGTAAGATAACGCCTGTTCGCCGCGCCTGCCCGTGTAAGACAACGCCTGTTTCCCGCTCCTGCCCGTGTAACATAACGCCTGTTTCCCGCGTCGGCCCATCTAAGATAACGCCTGTTTCAAGCGTCTGCACGTGTAAGACAACGCCTGTTTCCCGCGCCAGCCCGTATAAGACAACGCCTGTTTCCCGCGCCTGCCCGTGTAAAATAACGCCTGTTTCCCACGCCTGCCCGTGTAAGACAACGCCTGTTTGTCGCGCCTGCCCGTGTAAGATAAGGCCTGTTTCCCGCGCCTGCCCGTCTAAGATAACGCCTGTTTCCAGCGCCTACCCGTGTAAGATAACGCCTGTTTGTCGCGCCTGCCCGTGTAAGATAACGCCTGTTTGCTGCTCCTGCCCGTGTAACATAAAGCCTGTTTCCCGCGCCTGCCCGTGTAAGATAACGCCTGTTTGTCGCACCTGCCCGTGTAAGATAACGGCTGTTTGTCGCGCCTGCCCGTGTAAGATAACGCCTGTTTGTCGCGCCTGCCCGTGTAAGATAACGCCTGTTTGCCGCGCCTGCCCGTGTAAGACAACGCCTGTTTGTCGCGCCTGCCCGTGTAAGATAAGGCCTGTTTCCCGCGCCTGCCCGTGTAAGACAACGCCTGTTTCCCGCTCCTGCCCGTGTAACATAACGCCTGTTTCCCGCGCCGGCCCGTCTAAGATAACGCCTGTTTCCAGCGCCTGCCCGGGTAAGACAACGCCTGTTTCCCGCTCCTGCCCGTGTAAGATAACGCCTGTTTGTCGCGCCGGCCCGTGTGAGATAACGCCTGTTTCCCGCTCCTGCCCGTGTAAGATAACGCCTGTTTCCCGCCCCTGCCCGTGTAAGATAACGTCTGTTTGTCGCTCCTGCCCGTGTAACATAAAGCCTGTTTCCCGCGCCTGCCCGTGTAAGATAACGCCTGTTTGTCGCGCCGGCCCGTGTGAGATAACGCCTGTTTCCCGCTCCTGCCCGTGTAAGATAACGTCTGTTTGTCGCGCCTGCCCGTGTAAGATAACGCCTGTTTCCCGCGCCTGCCCGTGTAAGATAACGCCTGTTTCCCGCTCCTGCCCGTGTAAGATAACGCCTGTTTCCAGCGCCTGCCCGTGTAAGATAACGCCTGTTTGTCGCGCCTGCCCGTGTAAGATAACGCCTGTTTGCCGCGCCTGCCCGTGTAAGATAACGCCTGTTTCCCGCTCCTGCCCGTGTAACATAACGCCTGTTTCCCGCGCCTGCCCGTGTAAGACAACGCCTGTTTCCCGCGCCTGCCCGTGTAAGATAACGCCTGTTTCCGTCTAAGATAACGCCTGTTTCCCGCGCCTGCCCGTGTAAGACAACGCCTGTTTCCCGCTCCTGCCCGTGGAACATAACGCCTGTTTCCCGCGCCTGCCCGTGTAACATAACGCCTGTTTCCAGCGCCTGCCCGTGTAAGATAACGCCTGTTTCCCGCGCCTGCCCGTGTAAGACAACGCCTGTTTTCCGCGCCTGCCCGTGTAAGACAACGCCTGTTTCCCGCTCCTGCCCGTGTAACATAACGCCTGTTTCCCGCTCCTGCCCGTGTAAGACAACGCCTGTTTCCCACGCCTGCCCGTGTAAGATAACGCCTGTTTCACGCGCCTGCCCGTGTAAGATAACGCCTGTTTGTCGCGCCTGCCCGTGTAAGATAACGCCTGTTTGCTGCTCCTGCCCGTGTAACATAAAGCCTGTTTCCCGCGCCTGCCCGTGTAAGATAACGCCTGTTTGTCGCACCTGCCCATGTAAGATAACGGCTGTTTGTCGCGCCTGCCCGTGTAAGATAACGCCTGTTTTTCGCGCCTGCCCGTGTAAGATAACGCCTGTTTGCCGCGCCTGCCCGTGTAAGATAACGCCTGTCTCCAGCGCCTGCCCGTGTAAGATAACGCCTGTTTACTCGCGCCTGCCAGTGTAAGATAACGCCTGTTTCCCGCGCCTGCCCGTGTAAGATAACGCCTGTTTGTCGCGCCTGCCCGTGTAAGATAACGCCTGTTTGTCGCGCCTGCCCGTGTAACATAACGCCTGTTTGTCGCGCCTGCCCGTGTAAGATAACGCTTTTTCGCCGCGCCTGCCCGTGTAAGATAACGCCTGTTTCCCGCGCCAGCCCGTGTAAGAACACGCCCGTTTCCCGCTCCTGCCCGTGTAAGATAACGCCTGTTCGCCGCGCCTGCCCGTGTAAGACAACGCCTGTTTCCCGCTCCTGCCCGTGTAACATAACGCCTGTTTCCCGCGCCGGCCCATCTAAGATAACGCCTGTTTCCAGCGTCTGCACGTGTAAAACAACGCCTGTTTCCCGCGCCAGCCCGTGTAAGACAACGCCTGTTTCCCGCGCCTGCCCGTGTAAAATAACGCCTGTTTCCCACGCCTGCCCGTGTAAGACAACGCCTGTTTGTCGCGCCTGCCCGTGTAAGATAAGGCCTGTTTCCCGCGCCTGCCCGTGTAAGACAACGCCTGTTTCCCGCTCCTGCCCGTGTAACATAACGCCTGTTTCCCGCGCCGGCCCGTCTAAGATAACGCCTGTTTCCAGCGCCTGCCCGGGTAAGACAACGCCTGTTTCCCGCTCCTGCCCGTGTAAGATAACGTCTGTTTGTCGCGGCGGCCCGTGTGAGATAACGCCTGTTTCCCGCTCCTGCCCGTGTAAGATAACGCCTGTTTCCCGCCCCTGCCCGTGTAAGATAACGCCTGTTTGTCGCGTCTGCCCGTGTAAGATAACGCTTGTTTCCCGCTCCTGCCCGTGTAACATAACGCCTGTTCGCCGCGCCTGCCCATGTAAGACAACGCCTGTTTCCCGCTCCTGCCCGTGTAACATAACGCCTGTTTCCCGCGCCTGCCCGTGTAAGATAACGCCTGTTTGTCGCGCCTGCCCGTGTAAGATAACGCCTGTTTCCCGCGCCTCCCGTGTAAGACAACGCCTGTTTCCCGCTCCTGCCCGTGTAAGAACACGCCCGTTTCCCGCTCCTGCCCGTGTAAGATAACGCCTGTTCGCCGCGCCTGCCCGTGTAAGACAACGCCTGTTTCCCGCTCCTGCCCGTGTAACATAACGCCTGTTTCCCGCGTCGGCCCATCTAAGATAACGCCTGTTTCCAGCGTCTGCACGTGTAAGACAACGCCTGTTTCCCGCGCCAGCCCGTGTAAGACAACGCCTGTTTCCCGCGCCTGCCCGTGTAAAATAACGCCTGTTTCCCACGCCTGCCCGTGTAAGACAACGCCTGTTTGTCGCGCCTGCCCGTGTAAGATAAGGCCTGTTTGTCCCGCGCCTGCCCGTGTAAGACAACGCCTGTTTCCCGCTCCTGCCCGTGTAACATAACGCCTGTTTCCCACGCCGGCCCGTCTAAGATAACGCCTGTTTCCAGCGCCTGCCCGGGTAAGACAACGCCTGTTTCCCGCTCCTGCCCGTGTAAGATAACGCCTGTTTGTCGCACCGGCCCGTGTGAGATAACGCCTGTTTCCCGCCACTGCCCGTGTAAGATAACGCCTGTTTCCCGCCCCTGCCCGTGTAAGATAACGTCTGTTTGTCGCTCCTGCCCGTGTAACACAAAGCCTGTTTCCCGCGCCTGCCCGTGTAAGATAACGCCTGTTTGTCGCGCCGGCCCGTGTGAGATAACGCCTGTTTCCCGCTCCTGCCCGTGTAAGATAACGTCTGTTTGTCGCGCCTGCCCGTGTAAGATAACGCCTGTTTCCCGCGCCTGCCCGTGTAAGATAACGCCTGTTTCCCGCTCCTGCCCGTGTAAGATAACGCCTGTTTCCAGCGCCTGCCCGTGTAAGATAACGCCTGTTTGTCGCGCCTGCCCGTGTAAGATAACGCCTGTTTGCCGCGCCTGCCCGTGTAAGATAACGCCTGTTTCCCGCTCCTGCCCGTGTAACATAACGCCTGTTTCCCGCGCCTGCCCGTGTAAGACAACGCCTGTTTCCCGCGCCTGCCCGTGTAAGATAACGCCTGTTTCCGTCTAAGATAACGCCTGTTTCCCGCGCCTGCCCGTGTAAGACAACGCCTGTTTCCCGCTCCTGCCCGTGGAACATAACGCCTGTTTCCCGCGCCTGCCCGTGTAACATAACGCCTGTTTCCAGCGCCTGCCCGTGTAAGATAACGCCTGTTTCCCGCGCCTGCCCGTGTAAGACAACGCCTGTTTTCCGCGCCTGCCCGTGTAAGACAACGCCTGTTTCCCGCTCCTGCCCGTGTAACATAACGCCTGTTTCCCGCGCCTGCCCGTGTAAGACAACGCCTGTTTCCCGCTCCTGCCCGTGTAAGATAACGCCCGTTTCCCGCCCCTGCCCGTGTAGGATAACGCCTGTTTCCCGCGCCTGCCCGTGTAAGATAACGCCTGTTTGTCGCGCCTGCCCGTGTAAGATAACGCCTGTTTCCCGCGCCTGCCCGTGTAAGACAACGCCTGTTTCCCACTCCTGCCCGTGTAAGAACACGCCCGTTTCCCGCTCCTGCCCGTGTAAGATAACGCCTGTTCGCTGCGCCTGCCCGTGTAAGACAACGCCTGTTTCCCGCTCCTGCCCGTGTAACATAACGCCTGTTTCCCGCGTCGGCCCATCTAAGATAACGCCTGTTTCAAGCGTCTGCACGTGTAAGACAACGCCTGTTTCCCGCGCCAGCCCGTATAAGACAACGCCTGTTTCCCGCGCCTGCCCGTGTAAAATAACGCCTGTTTCCCACGCCTGCCCGTGTAAGACAACGCCTGTTTGTCGCGCCTGCCCGTGTAAGATAAGGCCTGTTTCCCGCGCCTGCCCGTCTAAGATAACGCCTGTTTCCAGCGCCTACCCGTGTAAGATAACGCCTGTTTGTCGCGCCTGCCCGTGTAAGATAACGCCTGTTTGCTGCTCCTGCCCGTGTAACATAAAGCCTGTTTCCCGCGCCTGCCCGTGTAAGATAACGCCTGTTTGTCGCACCTGCCCGTGTAAGATAACGGCTGTTTGTCGCGCCTGCCCGTGTAAGATAACGCCTGTTTGTCGCGCCTGCCCGTGTAAGATAACGCCTGTTTGCCGCGCCTGCCCGTGTAAGACAACGCCTGTTTGTCGCGCCTGCCCGTGTAAGATAAGGCCTGTTTCCCGCGCCTGCCCGTGTAAGACAACGCCTGTTTCCCGCTCCTGCCCGTGTAACATAACGCCTGTTTCCCGCGCCGGCCCGTCTAAGATAACGCCTGTTTCCAGCGCCTGCCCGGGTAAGACAACGCCTGTTTCCCGCTCCTGCCCGTGTAAGATAACGCCTGTTTGTCGCGCCGGCCCGTGTGAGATAACGCCTGTTTCCCGCTCCTGCCCGTGTAAGATAACGCCTGTTTCCCGCCCCTGCCCGTGTAAGATAACGTCTGTTTGTCGCTCCTGCCCGTGTAACATAAAGCCTGTTTCCCGCGCCTGCCCGTGTAAGATAACGCCTGTTTGTCGCGCCGGCCCGTGTGAGATAACGCCTGTTTCCCGCTCCTGCCCGTGTAAGATAACGTCTGTTTGTCGCGCCTGCCCGTGTAAGATAACGCCTGTTTCCCGCGCCTGCCCGTGTAAGATAACGCCTGTTTCCCGCTCCTGCCCGTGTAAGATAACGCCTGTTTCCAGCGCCTGCCCGTGTAAGATAACGCCTGTTTGTCGCGCCTGCCCGTGTAAGATAACGCCTGTTTGCCGCGCCTGCCCGTGTAAGATAACGCCTGTTTCCCGCTCCTGCCCGTGTAACATAACGCCTGTTTCCCGCGCCTGCCCGTGTAAGACAACGCCTGTTTCCCGCGCCTGCCCGTGTAAGATAACGCCTGTTTCCGTCTAAGATAACGCCTGTTTCCCGCGCCTGCCCGTGTAAGACAACGCCTGTTTCCCGCTCCTGCCCGTGGAACATAACGCCTGTTTCCCGCGCCTGCCCGTGTAACATAACGCCTGTTTCCAGCGCCTGCCCGTGTAAGATAACGCCTGTTTCCCGCGCCTGCCCGTGTAAGACAACGCCTGTTTTCCGCGCCTGCCCGTGTAAGACAACGCCTGTTTCCCGCTCCTGCCCGTGTAACATAACGCCTGTTTCCCGCTCCTGCCCGTGTAAGACAACGCCTGTTTCCCACGCCTGCCCGTGTAAGATAACGCCTGTTTCACGCGCCTGCCCGTGTAAGATAACGCCTGTTTGTCGCGCCTGCCCGTGTAAGATAACGCCTGTTTGCTGCTCCTGCCCGTGTAACATAAAGCCTGTTTCCCGCGCCTGCCCGTGTAAGATAACGCCTGTTTGTCGCACCTGCCCATGTAAGATAACGGCTGTTTGTCGCGCCTGCCCGTGTAAGATAACGCCTGTTTTTCGCGCCTGCCCGTGTAAGATAACGCCTGTTTGCCGCGCCTGCCCGTGTAAGATAACGCCTGTCTCCAGCGCCTGCCCGTGTAAGATAACGCCTGTTTACTCGCGCCTGCCAGTGTAAGATAACGCCTGTTTCCCGCGCCTGCCCGTGTAAGATAACGCCTGTTTGTCGCGCCTGCCCGTGTAAGATAACGCCTGTTTGTCGCGCCTGCCCGTGTAACATAACGCCTGTTTGCCGCGCCTGCCCGTCTAAGATAACGCCTGTTTCCAGCGCCTGCCCGTGTAAGATAACGCCTGTTTGTCGCGCCTGCCCGTGTAAGATAACGCCTGTTTGCTGCTCCTGCCCGTGTAACATAAAGCCTGTTTCCCGCGCCTGCCCGTGTAAGATAACGCCTGTTTGCCGCTCCTGCCCGTGTAACATAAAGCCTGTTTCCCGCGCCTGCCCGTGTAAGATAACGCCTGTTTGTCGCGCCGGCCCGTGTGAGATAACGCCTGTTTCCCGCTCCTGCCCGTGTAAGATAACGCCTGTTTGTCGCGCCTGCCCGTGTAAGATAACGCCTGTTTCCCGCGCCTGCCCGTGTAAGATAACGCCTGTTTCCCGCTCCTGCCCGTGTAAGATAACGCCTGTTTCCAGCGCCTGCCCGTTTAAGATAACGCCTGTTTCCCGCGCCTGCCCGTGTAAGATAACGCCTGTTTGTCGAGCCTGCCCGTCTAAGATAACGCCTGTTTCCAGCGCCTGCCCGTGTAAGATAACGCCTGTTTGTCGCGTCTGCCCGTGTAAGATAACGCTTGTTTCCCGCGCCGGCCCGTCTAAGATAACGCCTGTTTCCAGCGCCTGCCCGTGTAAGACAACGCCTGTTTCCCGCGCCGGCCCGTGTAAGACAACGCCTGTTTCCCGCGCCTGCCCGTGTAAAATAACGCCTGTTTCCCACGCCTGCACGTGTAAGATAACGCCTGTTTGTCGCACCTGCCCGTGTAAGATAACGCCTGTTTGTCACGCCGGCCCGTGTGAGATAACGCCTGTTTCCCGCCCCTGCCCGTGTAAGATAACGCCTGTTTGCCGCTCCTGCCCGTGTAACATAAAGCCTGTTTCCCGCGCCTGCCCGTGTAAGATAACGCCTGTTTGTCGCGCCGGCCCGTGTGAGATAACGCCTGTTTCCCGCCCCTGCCCGTGTAAGATAACGCCTGTTTCCCGCGCCGGCCCGTCTAAGATAACGCCTGTTTCCCGCGCCTGCCCGTGTAAAATAACGCCTGTTTGTCGCGCCTGCCCGTGTAAGATAACGCCTGTTTCCAGCTCCTGCCCGTGTAAGATAACGCCTGTTTGTCGCGCCTGCCCGTGTAAGATAACGCTTTTTCGCCGCGCCTGCCCGTGTAAGATAACGCCTGTTTCCCGCGCCAGCCCGTGTAAGAACACGCCCGTTTCCCGCTCCTGCCCGTGTAAGATAACGCCTGTTCGCCGCGCCTGCCCGTGTAAGACAACGCCTGTTTCCCGCTCCTGCCCGTGTAACATAACGCCTGTTTCCCGCGCCGGCCCATCTAAGATAACGCCTGTTTCCAGCGTCTGCACGTGTAAAACAACGCCTGTTTCCCGCGCCAGCCCGTGTAAGACAACGCCTGTTTCCCGCGCCTGCCCGTGTAAAATAACGCCTGTTTCCCACGCCTGCCCGTGTAAGACAACGCCTGTTTGTCGCGCCTGCCCGTGTAAGATAAGGCCTGTTTCCCGCGCCTGCCCGTGTAAGACAACGCCTGTTTCCCGCTCCTGCCCGTGTAACATAACGCCTGTTTCCCGCGCCGGCCCGTCTAAGATAACGCCTGTTTCCAGCGCCTGCCCGGGTAAGACAACGCCTGTTTCCCGCTCCTGCCCGTGTAAGATAACGTCTGTTTGTCGCGGCGGCCCGTGTGAGATAACGCCTGTTTCCCGCTCCTGCCCGTGTAAGATAACGCCTGTTTCCCGCCCCTGCCCGTGTAAGATAACGCCTGTTTGTCGCGTCTGCCCGTGTAAGATAACGCTTGTTTCCCGCTCCTGCCCGTGTAACATAACGCCTGTTCGCCGCGCCTGCCCATGTAAGACAACGCCTGTTTCCCGCTCCTGCCCGTGTAACATAACGCCTGTTTCCCGCGCCTGCCCGTGTAAGATAACGCCTGTTTGTCGCGCCTGCCCGTGTAAGATAACGCCTGTTTCCCGCGCCTCCCGTGTAAGACAACGCCTGTTTCCCGCTCCTGCCCGTGTAAGAACACGCCCGTTTCCCGCTCCTGCCCGTGTAAGATAACGCCTGTTCGCCGCGCCTGCCCGTGTAAGACAACGCCTGTTTCCCGCTCCTGCCCGTGTAACATAACGCCTGTTTCCCGCGTCGGCCCATCTAAGATAACGCCTGTTTCCAGCGTCTGCACGTGTAAGACAACGCCTGTTTCCCGCGCCAGCCCGTGTAAGACAACGCCTGTTTCCCGCGCCTGCCCGTGTAAAATAACGCCTGTTTCCCACGCCTGCCCGTGTAAGACAACGCCTGTTTGTCGCGCCTGCCCGTGTAAGATAAGGCCTGTTTGTCCCGCGCCTGCCCGTGTAAGACAACGCCTGTTTCCCGCTCCTGCCCGTGTAACATAACGCCTGTTTCCCACGCCGGCCCGTCTAAGATAACGCCTGTTTCCAGCGCCTGCCCGGGTAAGACAACGCCTGTTTCCCGCTCCTGCCCGTGTAAGATAACGCCTGTTTGTCGCACCGGCCCGTGTGAGATAACGCCTGTTTCCCGCCACTGCCCGTGTAAGATAACGCCTGTTTCCCGCCCCTGCCCGTGTAAGATAACGTCTGTTTGTCGCTCCTGCCCGTGTAACACAAAGCCTGTTTCCCGCGCCTGCCCGTGTAAGATAACGCCTGTTTGTCGCGCCGGCCCGTGTGAGATAACGCCTGTTTCCCGCTCCTGCCCGTGTAAGATAACGTCTGTTTGTCGCGCCTGCCCGTGTAAGATAACGCCTGTTTCCCGCGCCTGCCCGTGTAAGATAACGCCTGTTTCCCGCTCCTGCCCGTGTAAGATAACGCCTGTTTCCAGCGCCTGCCCGTGTAAGATAACGCCTGTTTGTCGCGCCTGCCCGTGTAAGATAACGCCTGTTTGCCGCGCCTGCCCGTGTAAGATAACGCCTGTTTCCCGCTCCTGCCCGTGTAACATAACGCCTGTTTCCCGCGCCTGCCCGTGTAAGACAACGCCTGTTTCCCGCGCCTGCCCGTGTAAGATAACGCCTGTTTCCGTCTAAGATAACGCCTGTTTCCCGCGCCTGCCCGTGTAAGACAACGCCTGTTTCCCGCTCCTGCCCGTGGAACATAACGCCTGTTTCCCGCGCCTGCCCGTGTAACATAACGCCTGTTTCCAGCGCCTGCCCGTGTAAGATAACGCCTGTTTCCCGCGCCTGCCCGTGTAAGACAACGCCTGTTTTCCGCGCCTGCCCGTGTAAGACAACGCCTGTTTCCCGCTCCTGCCCGTGTAACATAACGCCTGTTTCCCGCGCCTGCCCGTGTAAGACAACGCCTGTTTCCCGCTCCTGCCCGTGTAAGATAACGCCCGTTTCCCGCCCCTGCCCGTGTAGGATAACGCCTGTTTCCCGCGCCTGCCCGTGTAAGATAACGCCTGTTTGTCGCGCCTGCCCGTGTAAGATAACGCCTGTTTCCCGCGCCTGCCCGTGTAAGACAACGCCTGTTTCCCACTCCTGCCCGTGTAAGAACACGCCCGTTTCCCGCTCCTGCCCGTGTAAGATAACGCCTGTTCGCCGCGCCTGCCCGTGTAAGACAACGCCTGTTTCCCGCTCCTGCCCGTGTAACATAACGCCTGTTTCCCGCGTCGGCCCATCTAAGATAACGCCTGTTTCAAGCGTCTGCACGTGTAAGACAACGCCTGTTTCCCGCGCCAGCCCGTATAAGACAACGCCTGTTTCCCGCGCCTGCCCGTGTAAAATAACGCCTGTTTCCCACGCCTGCCCGTGTAAGACAACGCCTGTTTGTCGCGCCTGCCCGTGTAAGATAAGGCCTGTTTCCCGCGCCTGCCCGTCTAAGATAACGCCTGTTTCCAGCGCCTACCCGTGTAAGATAACGCCTGTTTGTCGCGCCTGCCCGTGTAAGATAACGCCTGTTTGCTGCTCCTGCCCGTGTAACATAAAGCCTGTTTCCCGCGCCTGCCCGTGTAAGATAACGCCTGTTTGTCGCACCTGCCCGTGTAAGATAACGGCTGTTTGTCGCGCCTGCCCGTGTAAGATAACGCCTGTTTGTCGCGCCTGCCCGTGTAAGATAACGCCTGTTTGCCGCGCCTGCCCGTGTAAGACAACGCCTGTTTGTCGCGCCTGCCCGTGTAAGATAAGGCCTGTTTCCCGCGCCTGCCCGTGTAAGACAACGCCTGTTTCCCGCTCCTGCCCGTGTAACATAACGCCTGTTTCCCGCGCCGGCCCGTCTAAGATAACGCCTGTTTCCAGCGCCTGCCCGGGTAAGACAACGCCTGTTTCCCGCTCCTGCCCGTGTAAGATAACGCCTGTTTGTCGCGCCGGCCCGTGTGAGATAACGCCTGTTTCCCGCTCCTGCCCGTGTAAGATAACGCCTGTTTCCCGCCCCTGCCCGTGTAAGATAACGTCTGTTTGTCGCTCCTGCCCGTGTAACATAAAGCCTGTTTCCCGCGCCTGCCCGTGTAAGATAACGCCTGTTTGTCGCGCCGGCCCGTGTGAGATAACGCCTGTTTCCCGCTCCTGCCCGTGTAAGATAACGTCTGTTTGTCGCGCCTGCCCGTGTAAGATAACGCCTGTTTCCCGCGCCTGCCCGTGTAAGATAACGCCTGTTTCCCGCTCCTGCCCGTGTAAGATAACGCCTGTTTCCAGCGCCTGCCCGTGTAAGATAACGCCTGTTTGTCGCGCCTGCCCGTGTAAGATAACGCCTGTTTGCCGCGCCTGCCCGTGTAAGATAACGCCTGTTTCCCGCTCCTGCCCGTGTAACATAACGCCTGTTTCCCGCGCCTGCCCGTGTAAGACAACGCCTGTTTCCCGCGCCTGCCCGTGTAAGATAACGCCTGTTTCCGTCTAAGATAACGCCTGTTTCCCGCGCCTGCCCGTGTAAGACAACGCCTGTTTCCCGCTCCTGCCCGTGGAACATAACGCCTGTTTCCCGCGCCTGCCCGTGTAACATAACGCCTGTTTCCAGCGCCTGCCCGTGTAAGATAACGCCTGTTTCCCGCGCCTGCCCGTGTAAGACAACGCCTGTTTTCCGCGCCTGCCCGTGTAAGACAACGCCTGTTTCCCGCTCCTGCCCGTGTAACATAACGCCTGTTTCCCGCTCCTGCCCGTGTAAGACAACGCCTGTTTCCCACGCCTGCCCGTGTAAGATAACGCCTGTTTCACGCGCCTGCCCGTGTAAGATAACGCCTGTTTGTCGCGCCTGCCCGTGTAAGATAACGCCTGTTTGCTGCTCCTGCCCGTGTAACATAAAGCCTGTTTCCCGCGCCTGCCCGTGTAAGATAACGCCTGTTTGTCGCACCTGCCCATGTAAGATAACGGCTGTTTGTCGCGCCTGCCCGTGTAAGATAACGCCTGTTTTTCGCGCCTGCCCGTGTAAGATAACGCCTGTTTGCCGCGCCTGCCCGTGTAAGATAACGCCTGTCTCCAGCGCCTGCCCGTGTAAGATAACGCCTGTTTACTCGCGCCTGCCAGTGTAAGATAACGCCTGTTTCCCGCGCCTGCCCGTGTAAGATAACGCCTGTTTGTCGCGCCTGCCCGTGTAAGATAACGCCTGTTTGTCGCGCCTGCCCGTGTAACATAACGCCTGTTTGTCGCGCCTGCCCGTGTAAGATAACGCTTTTTCGCCGCGCCTGCCCGTGTAAGATAACGCCTGTTTCCCGCGCCAGCCCGTGTAAGAACACGCCCGTTTCCCGCTCCTGCCCGTGTAAGATAACGCCTGTTCGCCGCGCCTGCCCGTGTAAGACAACGCCTGTTTCCCGCTCCTGCCCGTGTAACATAACGCCTGTTTCCCGCGCCGGCCCATCTAAGATAACGCCTGTTTCCAGCGTCTGCACGTGTAAAACAACGCCTGTTTCCCGCGCCAGCCCGTGTAAGACAACGCCTGTTTCCCGCGCCTGCCCGTGTAAAATAACGCCTGTTTCCCACGCCTGCCCGTGTAAGACAACGCCTGTTTGTCGCGCCTGCCCGTGTAAGATAAGGCCTGTTTCCCGCGCCTGCCCGTGTAAGACAACGCCTGTTTCCCGCTCCTGCCCGTGTAACATAACGCCTGTTTCCCGCGCCGGCCCGTCTAAGATAACGCCTGTTTCCAGCGCCTGCCCGGGTAAGACAACGCCTGTTTCCCGCTCCTGCCCGTGTAAGATAACGTCTGTTTGTCGCGGCGGCCCGTGTGAGATAACGCCTGTTTCCCGCTCCTGCCCGTGTAAGATAACGCCTGTTTCCCGCCCCTGCCCGTGTAAGATAACGCCTGTTTGTCGCGTCTGCCCGTGTAAGATAACGCTTGTTTCCCGCTCCTGCCCGTGTAACATAACGCCTGTTCGCCGCGCCTGCCCATGTAAGACAACGCCTGTTTCCCGCTCCTGCCCGTGTAACATAACGCCTGTTTCCCGCGCCTGCCCGTGTAAGATAACGCCTGTTTGTCGCGCCTGCCCGTGTAAGATAACGCCTGTTTCCCGCGCCTCCCGTGTAAGACAACGCCTGTTTCCCGCTCCTGCCCGTGTAAGAACACGCCCGTTTCCCGCTCCTGCCCGTGTAAGATAACGCCTGTTCGCCGCGCCTGCCCGTGTAAGACAACGCCTGTTTCCCGCTCCTGCCCGTGTAACATAACGCCTGTTTCCCGCGTCGGCCCATCTAAGATAACGCCTGTTTCCAGCGTCTGCACGTGTAAGACAACGCCTGTTTCCCGCGCCAGCCCGTGTAAGACAACGCCTGTTTCCCGCGCCTGCCCGTGTAAAATAACGCCTGTTTCCCACGCCTGCCCGTGTAAGACAACGCCTGTTTGTCGCGCCTGCCCGTGTAAGATAAGGCCTGTTTGTCCCGCGCCTGCCCGTGTAAGACAACGCCTGTTTCCCGCTCCTGCCCGTGTAACATAACGCCTGTTTCCCACGCCGGCCCGTCTAAGATAACGCCTGTTTCCAGCGCCTGCCCGGGTAAGACAACGCCTGTTTCCCGCTCCTGCCCGTGTAAGATAACGCCTGTTTGTCGCACCGGCCCGTGTGAGATAACGCCTGTTTCCCGCCACTGCCCGTGTAAGATAACGCCTGTTTCCCGCCCCTGCCCGTGTAAGATAACGTCTGTTTGTCGCTCCTGCCCGTGTAACACAAAGCCTGTTTCCCGCGCCTGCCCGTGTAAGATAACGCCTGTTTGTCGCGCCGGCCCGTGTGAGATAACGCCTGTTTCCCGCTCCTGCCCGTGTAAGATAACGTCTGTTTGTCGCGCCTGCCCGTGTAAGATAACGCCTGTTTCCCGCGCCTGCCCGTGTAAGATAACGCCTGTTTCCCGCTCCTGCCCGTGTAAGATAACGCCTGTTTCCAGCGCCTGCCCGTGTAAGATAACGCCTGTTTGTCGCGCCTGCCCGTGTAAGATAACGCCTGTTTGCCGCGCCTGCCCGTGTAAGATAACGCCTGTTTCCCGCTCCTGCCCGTGTAACATAACGCCTGTTTCCCGCGCCTGCCCGTGTAAGACAACGCCTGTTTCCCGCGCCTGCCCGTGTAAGATAACGCCTGTTTCCGTCTAAGATAACGCCTGTTTCCCGCGCCTGCCCGTGTAAGACAACGCCTGTTTCCCGCTCCTGCCCGTGGAACATAACGCCTGTTTCCCGCGCCTGCCCGTGTAACATAACGCCTGTTTCCAGCGCCTGCCCGTGTAAGATAACGCCTGTTTCCCGCGCCTGCCCGTGTAAGACAACGCCTGTTTTCCGCGCCTGCCCGTGTAAGACAACGCCTGTTTCCCGCTCCTGCCCGTGTAACATAACGCCTGTTTCCCGCGCCTGCCCGTGTAAGACAACGCCTGTTTCCCGCTCCTGCCCGTGTAAGATAACGCCCGTTTCCCGCCCCTGCCCGTGTAGGATAACGCCTGTTTCCCGCGCCTGCCCGTGTAAGATAACGCCTGTTTGTCGCGCCTGCCCGTGTAAGATAACGCCTGTTTCCCGCGCCTGCCCGTGTAAGACAACGCCTGTTTCCCACTCCTGCCCGTGTAAGAACACGCCCGTTTCCCGCTCCTGCCCGTGTAAGATAACGCCTGTTCGCCGCGCCTGCCCGTGTAAGACAACGCCTGTTTCCCGCTCCTGCCCGTGTAACATAACGCCTGTTTCCCGCGTCGGCCCATCTAAGATAACGCCTGTTTCAAGCGTCTGCACGTGTAAGACAACGCCTGTTTCCCGCGCCAGCCCGTATAAGACAACGCCTGTTTCCCGCGCCTGCCCGTGTAAAATAACGCCTGTTTCCCACGCCTGCCCGTGTAAGACAACGCCTGTTTGTCGCGCCTGCCCGTGTAAGATAAGGCCTGTTTCCCGCGCCTGCCCGTCTAAGATAACGCCTGTTTCCAGCGCCTACCCGTGTAAGATAACGCCTGTTTGTCGCGCCTGCCCGTGTAAGATAACGCCTGTTTGCTGCTCCTGCCCGTGTAACATAAAGCCTGTTTCCCGCGCCTGCCCGTGTAAGATAACGCCTGTTTGTCGCACCTGCCCGTGTAAGATAACGGCTGTTTGTCGCGCCTGCCCGTGTAAGATAACGCCTGTTTGTCGCGCCTGCCCGTGTAAGATAACGCCTGTTTGCCGCGCCTGCCCGTGTAAGACAACGCCTGTTTGTCGCGCCTGCCCGTGTAAGATAAGGCCTGTTTCCCGCGCCTGCCCGTGTAAGACAACGCCTGTTTCCCGCTCCTGCCCGTGTAACATAACGCCTGTTTCCCGCGCCGGCCCGTCTAAGATAACGCCTGTTTCCAGCGCCTGCCCGGGTAAGACAACGCCTGTTTCCCGCTCCTGCCCGTGTAAGATAACGCCTGTTTGTCGCGCCGGCCCGTGTGAGATAACGCCTGTTTCCCGCTCCTGCCCGTGTAAGATAACGCCTGTTTCCCGCCCCTGCCCGTGTAAGATAACGTCTGTTTGTCGCTCCTGCCCGTGTAACATAAAGCCTGTTTCCCGCGCCTGCCCGTGTAAGATAACGCCTGTTTGTCGCGCCGGCCCGTGTGAGATAACGCCTGTTTCCCGCTCCTGCCCGTGTAAGATAACGTCTGTTTGTCGCGCCTGCCCGTGTAAGATAACGCCTGTTTCCCGCGCCTGCCCGTGTAAGATAACGCCTGTTTCCCGCTCCTGCCCGTGTAAGATAACGCCTGTTTCCAGCGCCTGCCCGTGTAAGATAACGCCTGTTTGTCGCGCCTGCCCGTGTAAGATAACGCCTGTTTGCCGCGCCTGCCCGTGTAAGATAACGCCTGTTTCCCGCTCCTGCCCGTGTAACATAACGCCTGTTTCCCGCGCCTGCCCGTGTAAGACAACGCCTGTTTCCCGCGCCTGCCCGTGTAAGATAACGCCTGTTTCCGTCTAAGATAACGCCTGTTTCCCGCGCCTGCCCGTGTAAGACAACGCCTGTTTCCCGCTCCTGCCCGTGGAACATAACGCCTGTTTCCCGCGCCTGCCCGTGTAACATAACGCCTGTTTCCAGCGCCTGCCCGTGTAAGATAACGCCTGTTTCCCGCGCCTGCCCGTGTAAGACAACGCCTGTTTTCCGCGCCTGCCCGTGTAAGACAACGCCTGTTTCCCGCTCCTGCCCGTGTAACATAACGCCTGTTTCCCGCTCCTGCCCGTGTAAGACAACGCCTGTTTCCCACGCCTGCCCGTGTAAGATAACGCCTGTTTCACGCGCCTGCCCGTGTAAGATAACGCCTGTTTGTCGCGCCTGCCCGTGTAAGATAACGCCTGTTTGCTGCTCCTGCCCGTGTAACATAAAGCCTGTTTCCCGCGCCTGCCCGTGTAAGATAACGCCTGTTTGTCGCACCTGCCCATGTAAGATAACGGCTGTTTGTCGCGCCTGCCCGTGTAAGATAACGCCTGTTTTTCGCGCCTGCCCGTGTAAGATAACGCCTGTTTGCCGCGCCTGCCCGTGTAAGATAACGCCTGTCTCCAGCGCCTGCCCGTGTAAGATAACGCCTGTTTACTCGCGCCTGCCAGTGTAAGATAACGCCTGTTTCCCGCGCCTGCCCGTGTAAGATAACGCCTGTTTGTCGCGCCTGCCCGTGTAAGATAACGCCTGTTTGTCGCGCCTGCCCGTGTAACATAACGCCTGTTTGCCGCGCCTGCCCGTCTAAGATAACGCCTGTTTCCAGCGCCTGCCCGTGTAAGATAACGCCTGTTTGTCGCGCCTGCCCGTGTAAGATAACGCCTGTTTGCTGCTCCTGCCCGTGTAACATAAAGCCTGTTTCCCGCGCCTGCCCGTGTAAGATAACGCCTGTTTGTCGCACCTGCCCGTGTAAGATAACGGCTGTTTGTCGCGCCTGCCCGTGTAAGATAACGCCTGTTTGTCGCGCCTGCCCGTGTAAGATAACGCCTGTTTGCCGCGCCTGCCCGTGTAAGATAACGCCTGTTTCCAGCGCCTGCCCGTGTAAGATAACGCCTGTTTGTCGCGCCTGCCTGTGTAAGATAACGCCTGTTTCCCACTCCTGCCCGTGTAAGAACACGCCCGTTTCCCGCTCCTGCCCGTGTAAGATAACGCCTGTTCGCCGCGCCTGCCCGTGTAAGACAACGCCTGTTTCCCGCTCCTGCCCGTGTAACATAACGCCTGTTTCCCGCGTCGGCCCATCTAAGATAACGCCTGTTTCCAGCGTCTGCACGTGTAAGACAACGCCTGTTTCCCGCGCCAGCCCGTGTAAGACAACGCCTGTTTCCCGCGCCTGCCCGTGTAAAATAACGCCTGTTTCCCACGCCTGCCCGTGTAAGACAACGCCTGGTTGTCGCGCCTGCCCGTGTAAGATAAGGCCTGTTTCCCGCGCCGGCCCGTCTAAGATAACGCCTGTTTCCAGCGCCTGCCCGGGTAAGACAACGCCTTTTTCCCGCTCCTGCCCGTGTAAGATAACGCCTGTTTGTCGCGCCGGCCCGTGTGAGATAACGCCTGTTTCCCGCTCCTGCCCGTGTAAGATAACGCCTGTTTCCCGCCCCTGCCCGTGTAAGATAACGTCTGTTTGTCGCTCCTGCCCGTGTAACATAAAGCCTGTTTCCCGCGCCTGCCCGTGTAAGATAACGCCTGTTTGTCGCGCCGGCCCGTGTGAGATAACGCCTGTTTCCCGCTCCTGCCCGTGTAAGATAACGTCTGTTTGTCGCGCCTGCCCGTGTAAGATAACGCCTGTTTCCCGCGCCTGCCCGTGTAAGATAACGCCTGTTTCCCGCTCCTGCCCGTGTAAGATAACGCCTGTTTCCAGCGCCTGCCCGTGTAAGATAACGCCTGTTTGTCGCGCCTGCCCGTGTAAGATAACGCCTGTTTGCCGCGCCTGCCCGTTTAAGATAACGCCTGTTTCCCGCTCCTGCCCGTGTAACATAACGCCTGTTTCCCGCGCCTGCCCGTGTAAGACAACGCCTGTTTCCCGCGCCTGCCCGTGTAAGATAACGCCTGTTTCCGTCTAAGATAACGCCTGTTTCCCGCGCCTGCCCGTGTAAGACAACGCCTGTTTCCCGCTCCTGCCCGTGGAACATAACGCCTGTTTCCCGCGCCTGCCCGTGTAACATAACGCCTGTTTCCAGCGCCTGCCCGTGTAAGATAACGCCTGTTTCCCGCGCCTGCCCGTGTAAGACAACGCCTGTTTTCCGCGCCTGCCCGTGTAAGACAACGCCTGTTTCCCGCTCCTGCCCGTGTAACATAACGCCTGTTTCCCGCGCCTGCCCGTGTAAGACAACGCCTGTTTCCCACGCCTGCCCGTGTAAGATAACGCCTGTTTCACGCGCCTGCCCGTGTAAGATAACGCCTGTTTGTCGCGCCAGCCCGTGTAAGACAACGCCTGTTTGCAGCTCCTGCCCGTGTAACATAAAGCCTGTTTCCCGCACCTGCCCATGTAAGATAACGGCTGTTTGTCGCGCCTGCCCGTGTAAGATAACGCCTGTTTTTCGCACCTGCCCGTGTAAGATAACGCCTGTTTGCCGCGCCTGCCCGTGTAAGATAACGCCTGTTTCCAGCGCCTGCCCGTGTAAGATAACGCCTGTTTGTCGCGCCTGCCTGTGTAAGATAACGCCTGTTTCCCGCGCCTGCCCGTGTAAGGTAACGCCTGTTTGTCGCGCCTGCCCGTGTAAGATAACGCCTGTTTGTCGCGCCTGCCCGTGTAAGATAACGCCTGTTTCCAGCGCCTGCCCGTGTAAGACAACGCCTGTTTCCCGCGCCTGCCCGTGTAAGACAACGCCTGTTTCCCGCGCCTGCCCGTGTAAAATAACGCCTGTTTCCCACGCCTGCCCGTGTAAGACAACGCCTGTTTGTCGCGCCTGCCCGTGTAAGATAACGCTTGTTCGCCGCGCCTGCCCGTGTAAGATAACGCCTGTTCGCCCCGCCTGCCCGTGTAAGACAACGCCTGTTTCCCGCGCCGGCCCGTGTAAGATAACGCCTGTTTCCAGCGCCTGTCCGTGTAAGACAACGCCTGTTTCCCGCGCCTGCCCATGTAAGACAACGCCTGTTTCCCACGCCTGCCCGTGTAAGACAACGCCTGTTTGTTGCGCCTGCCCGTGTAAGATAACGCCTGTTTGTCGCGCCTGCCCGTCTAAGATAACGCATGTTTCCAGCGCCTGCCCGTGTAAGATAACGCCTGTTTGTCGCGCCTGCCCGTGTGAGATAACGCTTGTTCGCCGCGCCTGCCCGTGTAAGATAACGCCTGTTCGCCGCGCCTGCCCGTGTAAGATAACGCCTGTTTCTCGCGCCTGCCCGTGTAAGATAACGCCTGTTTGTCGCGCCTGCCCGTGTAAGATAACGCCTGTTTGCTGCTCCTGCCCGTGTAACATAAAGCCTGTTTCCCGCGCCTGCCCGTGTAAGATAACGCCTGTTTGTCGCGCCTGCCCGTGTAAGATAACGCCTGTTTGCCGCGCCTGCCCGTGTAAGATAACGCCTGTTTCCAGCGCCTGCCCGTGTAAGATAACGCCTGTTTGTCGCGCCTGCCTGTGTAAGATAACGCCTGTTTCCCACTCCTGCCCGTGTAAGAACACGCCCGTTTCCCGCTCCTGCCCGTGTAAGATAACGCCTGTTCGCCGCGCCTGCCCGTGTAAGACAACGCCTGTTTCCCGCTCCTGCCCGTGTAACATAACGCCTGTTTCCCGCGTCGGCCCATCTAAGATAACGCCTGTTTCCAGCGTCTGCACGTGTAAGACAACGCCTGTTTCCCGCGCCAGCCCGTGTAAGACAACGCCTGTTTCCCGCGCCTGCCCGTGTAAAATAACGCCTGTTTCCCACGCCTGCCCGTGTAAGACAACGCCTGGTTGTCGCGCCTGCCCGTGTAAGATAAGGCCTGTTTCCCGCGCCGGCCCGTCTAAGATAACGCCTGTTTCCAGCGCCTGCCCGGGTAAGACAACGCCTTTTTCCCGCTCCTGCCCGTGTAAGATAACGCCTGTTTGTCGCGCCGGCCCGTGTGAGATAACGCCTGTTTCCCGGTCCTGCCCGTGTAAGATAACGCCTGTTTCCCGCCCCTGCCCGTGTAAGATAACGTCTGTTTGTCGCTCCTGCCCGTGTAACATAAAGCCTGTTTCCCGCGCCTGCCCGTGTAAGATAACGCCTGTTTGTCGCGCCGGCCCGTGTGAGATAACGCCTGTTTCCCGCTCCTGCCCGTGTAAGATAACGTCTGTTTGTCGCGCCTGCCCGTGTAAGATAACGCCTGTTTCCCGCGCCTGCCCGTGTAAGATAACGCCTGTTTCCCGCTCCTGCCCGTGTAAGATAACGCCTGTTTCCAGCGCCTGCCCGTGTAAGATAACGCCTGTTTGTCGCGCCTGCCCGTGTAAGATAACGCCTGTTTGCCGCGCCTGCCCGTTTAAGATAACGCCTGTTTCCCGCTCCTGCCCGTGTAACATAACGCCTGTTTCCCGCGCCTGCCCGTGTAAGACAACGCCTGTTTCCCGCGCCTGCCCGTGTAAGATAACGCCTGTTTCCGTCTAAGATAACGCCTGTTTCCCGCGCCTGCCCGTGTAAGACAACGCCTGTTTCCCGCTCCTGCCCGTGGAACATAACGCCTGTTTCCCGCGCCTGCCCGTGTAACATAACGCCTGTTTCCAGCGCCTGCCCGTGTAAGATAACGCCTGTTTCCCGCGCCTGCCCGTGTAAGACAACGCCTGTTTTCCGCGCCTGCCCGTGTAAGACAACGCCTGTTTCCCGCTCCTGCCCGTGTAACATAACGCCTGTTTCCCGCGCCTGCCCGTGTAAGACAACGCCTGTTTCCCACGCCTGCCCGTGTAAGATAACGCCTGTTTCACGCGCCTGCCCGTGTAAGATAACGCCTGTTTGTCGCGCCAGCCCGTGTAAGACAACGCCTGTTTGCAGCTCCTGCCCGTGTAACATAAAGCCTGTTTCCCGCACCTGCCCATGTAAGATAACGGCTGTTTGTCGCGCCTGCCCGTGTAAGATAACGCCTGTTTTTCGCACCTGCCCGTGTAAGATAACGCCTGTTTGCCGCGCCTGCCCGTGTAAGATAACGCCTGTTTCCAGCGCCTGCCCGTGTAAGATAACGCCTGTTTGTCGCGCCTGCCTGTGTAAGATAACGCCTGTTTCCCGCGCCTGCCCGTGTAAGGTAACGCCTGTTTGTCGCGCCTGCCCGTGTAAGATAACGCCTGTTTGTCGCGCCTGCCCGTGTAAGATAACGCCTGTTTCCAGCGCCTGCCCGTGTAAGACAACGCCTGTTTCCCGCGCCTGCCCGTGTAAGACAACGCCTGTTTCCCGCGCCTGCCCGTGTAAAATAACGCCTGTTTCCCACGCCTGCCCGTGTAAGACAACGCCTGTTTGTCGCGCCTGCCCGTGTAAGATAACGCTTGTTCGCCGCGCCTGCCCGTGTAAGATAACGCCTGTTCGCCCCGCCTGCCCGTGTAAGACAACGCCTGTTTCCCGCGCCGGCCCGTGTAAGATAACGCCTGTTTCCAGCGCCTGTCCGTGTAAGACAACGCCTGTTTCCCGCGCCTGCCCATGTAAGACAACGCCTGTTTCCCACGCCTGCCCGTGTAAGACAACGCCTGTTTGTTGCGCCTGCCCGTGTAAGATAACGCCTGTTTGTCGCGCCTGCCCGTCTAAGATAACGCATGTTTCCAGCGCCTGCCCGTGTAAGATAACGCCTGTTTGTCGCGCCTGCCCGTGTGAGATAACGCTTGTTCGCCGCGCCTGCCCGTGTAAGATAACGCCTGTTCGCCGCGCCTGCCCGTGTAAGATAACGCCTGTTTCTCGCGCCTGCCCGTGTAAGATAACGCCTGTTTGTCGCGCCTGCCCGTGTAAGATAACGCCTGTTTGCTGCTCCTGCCCGTGTAACATAAAGCCTGTTTCCCGCGCCTGCCCGTGTAAGATAACGCCTGTTTGTCGCACCTGCCCGTGTAAGATAACGGCTGTTTGTCGCGCCTGCCCGTGTAAGATAACGCCTGTTTGTCGCGCCTGCCCGTGTAAGATAACGCCTGTTTGCCGCGCCTGCCCGTGTAAGATAACGCCTGTTTCCAGCGCCTGCCCGTGTAAGACAACGCCTGTTTGTCGCGCCTGCCTGTGTAAGATAACGCCTGTTTCCCGCGCCTGCCCGTGTAAGATAACGCCTGTTTGTCGCGCCTGCCCGTGTAAGATAACGCCTGTTTGTCGCGCCTGCCCGTGTAAGATAACGCCTGTTTGCCGCGCCTGCCCGTGTAAGATAACGCCTGTTTCCAGCGCCTGCCCGTGTAAGATGACGCCTGTTTGTCGCGCCTGCCCGTGTAAGATAACGCCTGTTTGCTGCTCCTGCCCGTGTAACATAAAGCCTGTTTCCCGCGCCTGCCCGTGTAAGATAACGCCTGTTTGTCGCACCTGCCCGTGTAAGATAACGGCTGTTTGTCGCGCCTGCCCGTGTAAGATAACGCCTGTTTGCCGCGCCTGCCCGTGTAAGATAACGCCTGTTTGCCGCGCCTGCCCGTGTAAGATAACGCCTGTTTCCAGCGCCTGACCGTGTAAGATAACGCCTGTTTGTCGCGCCTGCCTGTGTAAGATAACGCCTGTTTCCCGCGCCTGCCCGTGTAAGATAACGCCTGTTTGTCGCGCCTGCCCGTGTAAGATAACGCCTGTTTCCCGCGCCGGCCCATCTAAGATAACGCCTGTTTCCAGCGCCTGCCCGTGTAAGACAACGCCTGTTTCCCGCGCCTGCCCGTGTAAGACAACGCCTGTTTCCCGCGCCTGCCCGTGTAAAATAACGCCTGTTTCCCACGCCTGCCCGTGTAAGACAACGCCTGTTTGTCGCGCCTGCCCGTGTAAGATAACGCTTGTTCGCCGCGCCTGCCCGTGTAAGATAACGCCTGTTCGCCCCGCCTGCCCGTGTAAGACAACGCCTGTTTCCCGCGCCGGCCCGTGTAAGATAACGCCTGTTTCCAGCGCCTGTCCGTGTAAGACAACGCCTGTTTCCCGCGCCTGCCCATGTAAGACAACGCCTGTTTCCCACGCCTGCCCGTGTAAGAAAACGCCTGTTTGTTGCGCCTTCCCGTGTAAGATAACGCCTGTTTGTCGCGCCTGCCCGTCTAAGATAACGCATGTTTCCAGCGCCTGCCCGTGTAAGATAACGCCTGTTTGTCGCGCCTGCCCGTGTGAGATAACGCTTGTTCGCCGCGCCTGCCCGTGTAAGATAACGCCTGTTCGCCGCGCCTGCCCGTGTAAGATAACGCCTGTTTCTCGCGCCTGCCCGTGTAAGATAACGCCTGTTTCCCGCTCCTGCCCGTGTAAGATAACGCCTGTTTCCAGCGCCTGCCCGTGTAAGATAACGCCTGTTTGTCGCGCCTGCCCGTGTAAGATAACGCCTGTTTGCCGCGCCTGCCCGTGTAAGATAACGCCTGTTTCCCGCGCCTGCCCGTGTAAGATAACGCCTGTTTCCAGCGCATGCCCGGGTAAGACAACGCCTGTTTCCCGCTCCTGCCCGTGTAAGATAACGCCTGTTTGTCGCGCCGGCCCGTGTGAGATAACGCCTGTTTCCCGCTCCTGCCCGTGTAAGATAACGCCTGTTTCCCGCCCCTGCCCGTGTAAGATAACGCCTGTTTGCCGCTCCTGCCCGTGTAACATAAAGCCTGTTTCCCGCGCCTGCCCATGTAAGATAACGCCTGTTTGTCGCTCCTGCCCGTCTAAGATAACGCCTGTTTCCAGCGCCTGCCCGTGTAAGATAACGCCTGTTTGTCGCGTCTGCCCGTGTAAGATAACGCTTGTTTCCCGCTCCTGCCCGTGTAACATAACGCCTGTTCGCCGCGCCTGACCATGTAAGACAACGCCTGTTTCCCGCGCCTACCCGTGTAAAATAACGCCTGTTTCCCACGCCTGCCCGTCTAAGATAACGCCTGTTTGTCGCGCCTGCCCGTGTAAAATAACGCCTGTTTGTCGCGCCTGCCCGTGTAAGATAACGCCTGTTTCCCGCGCCTGCCCGTGTAAGATAACGCCTGTTTGTCGCACCTGCCCGTGTAAGATAACGCCTGTTTGTCGCGCCGGCCCGTGTGAGATAACGCCTGTTTCCCGCCCCTGCCCGTGTAAGATAACGCCTGTTTCCAGCGCCTGCCCGTGTAAGATAACGCCTGTTTGTCGCGCCTGCCAGTGTAAGATAACGCCTGTTTCCCGCGCCTGCCCGTGTAAGATAACGCCTGTTTCCAGCGCCTGCCCGTGTAAGATAACGCCTGTTTGTCGCGCCTGCCCGTGTAAGATAACGCCTGTTTGCTGCTCCTGCCCGTGTAACATAAAGCCTGTTTCCCGCGCCTGCCCGTGTAAGATAACGCCTGTTTGTCGCACCTGCCCGTGTAAGATAACGGCTGTTTGTCGCGCCTGCCCGTGTAAGATAACGCCTGTTTGTCGCGCCTGCCCGTGTAAGATAACGCCTGTTTGCCGCGCCTGCCCGTGTAAGATAACGCCTGTTTCCAGCGCCTGCCCGTGTAAGATAACGCCTGTTTGTCGCGCCTGCCTGTGTAAGATAACGCCTGTTTCCCACTCCTGCCCGTGTAAGAACACGCCCGTTTCCCGCTCCTGCCCGTGTAAGATAACGCCTGTTCGCCGCGCCTGCCCGTGTAAGACAACGCCTGTTTCCCGCTCCTGCCCGTGTAACATAACGCCTGTTTCCCGCGTCGGCCCATCTAAGATAACGCCTGTTTCCAGCGTCTGCACGTGTAAGACAACGCCTGTTTCCCGCGCCAGCCCGTGTAAGACAACGCCTGTTTCCCGCGCCTGCCCGTGTAAAATAACGCCTGTTTCCCACGCCTGCCCGTGTAAGACAACGCCTGTTTGTCGCGCCTGCCCGTGTAAGATAAGGCCTGTTTCCCGCGCCTGCCCGTGTAAGACAACGCCTGTTTCCCGCTCCTGCCCGTGTAACATAACGCCTGTTTCCCGCGCCGGCCCGTCTAAGATAACGCCTGTTTCCAGCACCTGCCCGGGTAAGACAACGCCTGTTTCCCGCTCCTGCCCGTGTAAGATAACGCCTGTTTGTCGCGCCGGCCCGTGTGAGATTACGCCTGTTTCCCGCTCCTGCCCGTGTAAGATAACGCCTGTTTCCCGCCCCTGCCCGTGTAAGATAACGTCTGTTTGTCGCTCCTGCCCGTGTAACATAAAGCCTGTTTCCCGCGCCTGCCCGTGTAAGATAACGCCTGTTTGTCGCGCCGGCCCGTGTGAGATAACGCCTGTTTCCCGCTCCTGCCCGTGTAAGATAACGTCTGTTTGTCGCGCCTGCCCGTGTAAGATAACGCCTGTTTCCCGCGCCTGCCCGTGTAAGATAACGCCTGTTTCCCGCTCCTGCCCGTGTAAGATAACGCCTGTTTCCAGCGCCTGCCCGTGTAAGATAACGCCTGTTTGTCGCGCCTGCCCGTGTAAGATAACGCCTGTTTGCCGCGCCTGCCCGTGTAAGATAACGCCTGTTTCCCGCTCCTGCCCGTGTAACATAACGCCTGTTTACCGCGCCTGCCCGTGTAAGACAACGCCTGTTTCCCGCGCCTGCCCGTGTAAGATAACGCCTGTTTCCGTCTAAGATAACGCCTGTTTCCCGCGCCTGCCCGTGTAAGACAACGCCTGTTTCCCGCTCCTTCCCGTGGAACATAACGCCTGTTTCCCGCGCCTGCCCGTGTAACATAACGCCTGTTTCCAGCGCCTGCCCGTGTAAGATAACGCCTGTTTCCCGCGCCTGCCCGTGTAAGACAACGCCCGTTTTCCGCGCCTGCCCGTGTAAGATAACGCCTGTTTGTCGCACCTGCCCATGTAAGATAACGGCTGTTTGTCGCGCCTGCCCGTGTAAGACAACGCCTGTTTTCCGCGCCTGCCCGTGTAAGACAACGCCTGTTTCCCGCTCCTGCCCGTGTAACATAACGCCTGTTTCCCGCGCCTGCCCGTGTAAGACAACGCCTGTTTCCCACGCCTGCCCGTGTAAGATAACGCCTGTTTGTCGCGCCTGCCCGTGTAAGATAACGCCTGTTTGCTGCTCCTGCCCGTGTAACATAAAGCCTGTTTCCCGCGCCTGCCCGTGTAAGATAACGCCTGTTTGTCGCACCTGCCCATGTAAGATAACGGCTGTTTGTCGCGCCTGCCCGTGTAAGATAACGCCTGTTTGCCGCGCCTGCCCGTGTAAGATAACGCCTGTTTCCAGCGCCTGCCCGTGTAAGATAACGCCTGTTTGTCGCGCCTGCCCGTGTAAGATAACGCCTGTTTGCTGCTCCTGCCCGTGTAACATAAAGCCTGTTTCCCGCGCCTGCCCGTGTAAGATAACGCCTGTTTGTCGCACCTGCCCGTGTAAGATAACGGCTGTTTGTCGCGCCTGCCCGTGTAAGATAACGCCTGTTTCCCGCGCCTGCCCGTGTAAGATAACGCCTGTTTGCCGCGCCTGCCCGTGTAAGATAACGCCTGTTTCCAGCGCCTGCCCGTGTAAGATAACGCCTGTTTGTCGCGCCTGCCTGTGTAAGATAACGCCTGTTTCCCGCGCCTGCCCGTGTAAGATAACGCCTGTTTGTCGCGCCTGCCCGTGTAAGATAACGTCTGTTTCCCGCGCCGGCCCATCTAAGATAACGCCTGTTTCCAGCGCCTGCCCGTGTAAGACAACGCCTGTTTCCCGCGCCTGCCCGTGTAAGACAACGCCTGTTTCCCGCGCCTGCCCGTGTAAAATAACGCCTGTTTCCCACGCCTGCCCGTGTAAGACAACGCCTGTTTGTCGCGCCTGCCCGTGTAAGATAACGCTTGTTCGCCGCGCCTGCCCGTGTAAGATAACGCCTGTTCGCCCCGCCTGCCCGTGTAAGACAACGCCTGTTTCCCGCGCCGGCCCGTGTAAGATAACGCCTGTTTCCAGCGCCTGTCCGTGTAAGACAACGCCTGTTTCCCGCGCCTGCCCATGTAAGACAACGCCTGTTTCCCACGCCTGCCCGTGTAAGACAACGCCTGGTTGTTGCGCCTGCCCGTGTAAGATAACGCCTGTTTGTCGCGCCTGCCCGTCTAAGATAACGCATGTGTCCAGCGCCTGCCCGTGTAAGATAACGCCTGTTTGTCGCGCCTGCCCGTGTGAGATAACGCTTGTTCGCCGCGCCTGCCCGTGTAAGATAACGCCTGTTCGCCGCGCCTGCCCATGTAAGATAACGCCTGTTTCTCGCGCCTGCCCGTGTAAGATAACGCCTGTTTCCCGCTCCTGCCCGTGTAAGATAACGCCTGTTTCCAGCGCCTGCCCGTGTAAGATAACGCCTGTTTGTCGCGCCTGCCCGTGTAAGATAACGCCTGTTTGCCGCGCCTGCCCGTGTAAGATAACGCCTGTTTCCCGCGCCTGCCGTGTAAGATAACGCCTGTTTCCAGCGCATGCCCGGGTAAGACAACGCCTGTTTCCCGCTCCTGCCCGAGTAAGATAACGCCTGTTTGTCGCGCCGGCCCGTGTGAGATAACGCCTGTTTCCCGCTCCTGCCCGTGTAAGATAACGCCTGTTTCCCGCTCCTGCCCGTGTAAGATAACGCCTGTTTCCCGCCCCTGCCCGTGTAAGATAACGTCTGTTTGTCGCTCCTGCCCGTGTAACATAAAGCCTGTTTCCCGCGCCTGCCCGTGTAAGATAACGCCTGTTTGTCGCGCCGGCCCGTGTGAGATAACGCCTGTTTCCCGCTCCTGCCCGTGTAAGATAACGTCTGTTTGTCGCGCCTGCCCGTGTAAGATAACGCCTGTTTGTCGCTCCTGCCCGTGTAAGATAACGCCTGTTTCCAGCGCCTGCCCGTGTAAGATAACGCCTGTTTGTCGCGCCTGCCCGTGTAAGATAACGCCTGTTTGCCGCGCCTGCCCGTGTAAGATAACGCCTGTTTCCCGCTCCTGCCCGTGTAATATAACGCCTGTTTCCCGCGCCTGCCCGTGTAAGACAACGCCTGTTTCCCGCGCCTGCCCGTGTAAGATAACGCCTGTTTCCGTCTAAGATAACGCCTGTTTCCCGCGCCTGCCCGTGTAAGACAACGCCTGTTTCCCGCTCCTGCCCGTGGAACATAACGCCTGTTTGTCGCGCCTGCCCGTGTAAGATAACGCCTGTTTCCCGCGCCTGCCCGTGTAAGATAACGCCTGTTTCCCGCGCGCACCCGTGTAAGATAACGCCTGTTTCCGTCTAAGATAACGCCTGTTTCCCGCGCCTGCCCTTGTAAGACAACGCCTGTTTCCCGCTCCTGCCCGTGTAAGATAACGCCTGTTTGTCGCGCCTGCCCGTGTAAGATAACGCCTGTTTCCCGCGCCTGCCCGTGTAAGATAACGCCTGTTTCCCGCGCGTACCCGTGTAAGATAACGCCTGTTTCCAGCGTCTGCCCGTGTAAGACAACGCCTGTTTCCCGCTCCTGCCCGTGTAAGATAACGCCTGTTTCCCGCTCCTGCCCGTGTAAGATAACGCCTGTTTCCCGCTCCTGCCCGTGTAACATAACGCCTGTTTCCCGCGCCTGCCCGTGTAAGACAACGCCTGTTTCCCGCGCCTGCCCGTGTAAGATAACGCCTGTTTCCCGCTCCTGCCCGTGTAACATAACGCCTGTTTCCCGCGCCTGCCCGTGTAAGACAACGCCTGTTTCCCGCGCCTGCCCGTGTAAGATAACGCCTGTTTGTCGCACCTGCCCGTGTAAGATAACGGCTGTTTCACGCGCCTGCCCGTGTAAGATAACGCCTGTTTGTCGCACCTGCCCGTGTAAGATAACGCCTTTTTCCAGCGCCTGCCCGTGTAAGATAACGCCTGTTTCCCGCGCCTGCCCGTGTAAGACAACGCCTGTTTCCCGCGCCTGCCCGTGTAAGACAACGCCTCTTTCCCGCTCCTGCCCGTGGAACACAATGCCTGTTTCCCGCGCCTGCCCGTGTAAGACAACGCCTGTTTCCCACGCCTGCCCGTGTAAGATAACGCCTGTTTCACGCGCCTGCCCGTGTAAGATAACGCCTGTTTGTCGCGCCTGCCCGTGTAAGATAACGCCTGTTTGCTGCTCCTGCCCGTGTAACATAAAGCCTGTTTCCCGCGCCTGCCCGTGTAAGATAACGCCTGTTTGTCGCACCTGCCCATGTAAGATAACGGCTGTTTGTCGCGCCTGCCCGTGTAAGATAACGCCTGTTTGTCGCGCCTGCCCGTGTAAGATAACGCCTGTTTGCCGCGCCTGCCCGTGTAAGATAACGCCTGTTTCCAGCGCCTGCCCGTGTAAGATAACGCCTGTTTGTCGCGCCTGCCTGTGTAAGATAACGCCTGTTTCCCGCGCCTGCCCGTGTAAGATAACGCCCGTTTGTCGCGCCTGCCCGTGTAAGATAACGCCTGTTTGTCGCGCCTGCCCGTGTAAGATAACGCCTGTTTGCCGCGCCTGCCCGTGTAAGATAACGCCTGTTTCCAGCGCCTGCCCGTGTAAGATAACGCCTGTTTGTCGCGCCTGCCCGTGTAAGATAACGCCTGTTTGCTGCTCCTGCCCGTGTAACATAAAGCCTGTTTCCCGCGCCTGCCCGTGTAAGATAACGCCTGTTTGTCGCGCCTGCCCGTGTAAGATAACGCCTGTTTGCTGCTCCTGCCCGTGTAACATAAAGCCTGTTTCCCGCGCCTGCCCGTGTAAGATAACGCCTGTTTGTCGCACCTGCCCGTGTAAGATAACGGCTGTTTGTCGCGCCTGCCCGTGTAAGATAACGGCTGTTTGTCGCGCCTGCCCGTGTAAGATAACGCCTGTTTGTCGCGCCTGCCCATCTAAGATAACGCCTGTTTCCAGCGCCTGCCCGTGTAAGACAACGCCTGTTTCCCGCGCCTGCCCGTGTAAGACAACGCCTGTTTCCCGCGCCTGCCCGTGTAAAATAACGCCTGTTTCCCACGCCTGCCCGTGTAAGACAACGCCTGTTTGTCGCGCCTGCCCGTGTAAGATAACGCTTGTTCGCCGCGCCTGCCCGTGTAAGATAACGCCTGTTCGCCGCGCCTGCCCGTGTAAGACAACGCCTGTTTCCCGCTCCTGCCCGTGTAACATAACGCCTGTTTCCCGCGCCGGCCCGTGTAAGATAACGCCTGTTTCCAGCGCCTGTCCGTGTAAGACAACGCCTGTTTCCCGCGCCTGCCCATGTAAGACAACGCCTGTTTCCCGCGCCTGCCCGTGTAAGACAACGCCTGTTTGTTGCGCCTGCCCGTGTAAGATAACGCCTGTTTGTCGCGCCTGCCCGTCTAAGATAACGCATGTTTCCAGCGCCTGCCCGTGTAAGATAACGCCTGTTTGTCGCGCCTGCCCGTGTAAGATAACGCTTGTTCGCCGCGCCTGCCCGTGTAAGATAACGCTTGTTCGCCGCGCCTGCCCGTGTAAGATAACGCCTGTTTCTCGCGCCTGCCCGTGTAAGATAACGCCTGTTTGCCGCTCCTGCCCGTGTAAGATAACACCTGTTTCCAGCGCCTGCCCGTGTAAGATAACGCCTGTTTGTCGCGCCTGCCCGTGTAAGATAACGCCTGTTTGCCGCGCCTGCCCGTGTAAGAAAACGCCTGTTTCCCGCGCCTGCCCGTGTAAGATAACGCCTGTTTCCAGCGCATGCCCGGGTAAGACAACGCCTGTTTCCCGCTCCTGCCCGTGTAAGATAACGCCTGTTTGTCGCGCCGGCCCGTGTGAGATAACGCCTGTTTCCCGCTCCTGCCCGTGTAAGATAACGCCTGTTTCCCGCCCCTGCCCGTGTAAGATAACGCCTGTTTGCCGCTCCTGCCCGTGTAACATAAAGCCTGTTTCCCGCGCCTGCCCGTGTAAGATAACGCCTGTTTGTCGCTCCTGCCCGTCTAAGATAACGCCTGTTTCCAGCGCCTGCCCGTGTAAGATAACGCCTGTTTGTCGCGTCTGCCCGTGTAAGATAACGCTTGTTTCCCGCTCCTGCCCGTGTAACATAACGCCTGTTCGCCGCGCCTGACCATGTAAGACAACGCCTGTTTCCCGCGCCTGCCCGTGTAAAATAACGCCTGTTTCCCACGCCTGCCCGTGTAAGATAACGCCTGTTTGTCGCGCCTGCCCGTGTAAAATAACGCCTGTTTGTCACGCCTGCCCGTGTAAGATAACGCCTGTTTCCCGCGCCTGCCCGTGTAAGATAACGCCTGTTTGTCGCACCTGCCCGTGTAAGATAACGCCTGTTTGTCGCGCCGGCCCGTGTGAGATAACGCCTGTTTCCCGCCCCTGCCCGTGTAAGATAACGCCTGTTTGCTGCTCCTGCCCGTGTAACATAAAGCCTGTTTCCCGCGCCTGCCCGTGTAAGATAACGCCTGTTTGTCGCGCCGGCCCGTGTGAAATAACGCCTGTTTCCCGCCCCTGCCCGTGTAAGACAACGCCTGTTTCCCGCGCCTGCCCATGTAAGACAACGCCTGTTTCCCACGCCTTCCCGTGTAAGACAACGCCTGTTTGTTGCGCCTGCCCGTGTAAGATAAAGCCTGTTTGTCGCGCCTGCCCGTCTAAGATAACGCATGTTTCCAGCGCCTGCCCGTGTAAGATAACGCCTGTTTGTCGCGCCTGCCCGTGTAAGATAACGCTTGTTCGCCGCGCCTGCCCGTGTAAGATAACGCCTGTTCGCCGCGCCTGCCCGTGTAAGATAACGCCTGTTTCTCGCGCCTGCCCGTGTAAGATAACGCCTGTTTCCAGCGCCTGCCTGTGTAAGATAACGCCTGTTTGTCGCGTCTGCCCGTGTAAGATAACGCTTGTTTCCCGCTCCTGCCCGTGTAACATAACGCCTGTTCGCCGCGCCTGCCCATGTAAGACAACCCCTGTTTCCCGCTCCTGCCCGTGTAACATAACGCCTGTTTCCCGCGCCGGCCCATCTAAGATAACGCCTGTTTCCAGCGTCTGCCCGTGTAAGACAACGCCTGTTTCCCGCGCCAGCCCGTGTAAGACAACGCCTGTTTCCCACGCCTGTTTCCCACGCCTGTTTCCCACGCCTGTTTCCCACGCCTGCCCGTGTAAGACAACGCCTTTTTTTCGCGCCTGCCCGTGTAAGATAACGCCTGTTTCCCGCACCTGCCCGTGTAAGAACACGCCCGTTTCCCGCTCCTGCCCGTGTAAGATAACGCCTGTTCGCCGCGCCTGCCCGTGTAAGACAACGCCTGTTTCCCGCTCCTGCCCGTGTAACATAACGCCTGTTTCCCGCGCCGGCCCATCTAAGATAACGCCTGTTTCCAGCGTCTGCACGTGTAAGACAACGCCTGTTTCCCGCACCAGCCCGTGTAAGACAACGCCTGTTTCCCGCGCCTGCCCGTGTAAAATAACGCCTGTTTCCCACGCCTGCCCGTGTAAGACAACGCCTGTTTGTCGCGCCTGCCCGTGTAAGATAAGGCCTGTTTCCCGCGCCTGCCCGTGTAAGACAACGCCTGTTTCCCGCTCCTGCCCGTGTAACATAACGCCTGTTTCCCGCGCCTGCCCGTGTAAGACAACGCCTGTTTCCCGCTCCTGCCCGTGTAAGATAACGCCTGTTTCACGCTCCTGCCCGTGTAAGATAACGCCTGTTTGTCGCGCCTGCCCGTGTAAGATAACGGCTGTTTCACGCGCCTGCCCGTGTAAGATAACGCCTGTTTGTCGCGCCTGCCCGTGTAAGATAACGCATGTTTCCCGCGCCTGCCCGTGTAAGATAACGCCTGTTTCCCGCTCCTGCCCGTGTAAGATAACGCCTGTTTGTCGCGCCTGCCCGTGTAAGATAACGCCTGTTTCCCGCGCCTGCCCGTGTAAGATAACGCCTGTTTGCCGCGCCTGCCCGTGTAAGATAACGCCTGTTTCCCGCGCCTGCCCGTGTAAGATAACGCCTGTTTGTCGCGCCTGCCCGTCTAAGATAACGCCTGTTTCCCGCGCCGGCCCGTCTAAGACAACGCCTGTTTCCTGCTCCTGCCCGTGTAACATAACGCCTGTTTCCCGCGCCGGCCCATCTAAGATAACGCCTGTTTCCAGCGTCTGCCCGTGTAAGACAACGCCTGTTTCCCGCGCCTGCCCGTGTAAAATAACGGCTGTTTCCAGCGCCTGCCTGTGTAAGACAACGCCTGTTTGTCGCGCCTGCCCGTGTAAAATAACGCCTGTTCGCCGCGCCTGCCCGTGTAAGA
The DNA here is from genome assembly GCF_051167445.1 of Perissodus microlepis. Classification (NCBI taxonomy): domain Eukaryota; kingdom Metazoa; phylum Chordata; class Actinopteri; order Cichliformes; family Cichlidae; genus Perissodus; species Perissodus microlepis. The sequence continues at coordinate 49,094,587 of NC_140463.1, forward strand.
CAACGCCTGTTTCCCGCTCCTGCCCGTGTAAGATAACGCCTGTTTCACGCTCCTGCCCGTGTAAGATAAAGCCTGTTTGTCGCGCCTGCCCGTGTAAGATAACGCCTGTTTCACGCTCCTGCCCGTGTAAGATAACGCCTGTTTGTCGCGCCTGCCCGTGTAAGATAACGCCTGTTTGCCGTGCCTACCCGTGTAAGATAACGGCATTTTCACGCGCCTGCCCATGTAAGATAACGCCTGTTTGTCGCGCCTGCCCGTGTAAGATAACGCCTGTTTCCCGCGCCTGCCCGTGTAAGATAACGCCTGTTTCCAGCGCCTGCCCGTGTAAGATAACGCCTGTTTGTCGCGCCTGCCTTTGTAAGATAACGCCTGTTTCCCGCGCCTGCCCGTGTAAGATAACGCCTGTTTGTCGCGCCTGCCCGTGTAAGATAACGCCTGTTTGTCGCGCCTGCCCGTCTAAGATAACGCCTGTTTCCAGCGCCTGCCCGTGTAAGATAACGCCTGTTTGTCGCGCCGGCCCGTTTGAGATAACGCCTGTTTCCCGCCCCTGCCCGTGTAAGATAACGCCTGTTTCCAGCGCCTGCCCGTGTAAGATAACGCCTGTTTGTCGCGTCTGCCCGTGTAAGATAACGCTTGTTTCCCGCTCCTGCCCGTGTAACATAACGCCTGTTCGCCGCGCCTGCCCATGTAAGAAAACGCCTGTTTCCCGCTCCTGCCCGTGTAACATAACGCCTGTTTCCCGCGCCTGCCCGTGTAAGATAACGCCTTTTTCCCGCGCCGGCCCGTGTAAGATAACGCCTGTTTCCCGCGCCTGCCCGTGTAAGACAACGCCTGTTTCCCACTCCTGCCCGTGTAAGAACACGCCCGTTTGTCGCGTCTGCCCGTGTAAGACAACGCCTGTTTGTCGCGCCTGCCCGTGTAAGATAACGCTTGTTCGCCGCGCCTGCCCGTGTAAGACAACGCTTGTTTCCCGCTCCTGCCCGTGTAAGATAACGCCTGTTTCCAGCGTCTGCACGTGTAAGACAACGCCTGTTTCCCGCACCAGCCCGTGTAAGACAACGCCTTTTTCCCACTCCTGCCCGTGTAAGAACACGCCCGTTTGTCGCGTCTGCCCGTGTAAGACAACGCCTGTTTGTCGCGCCTGCCCGTGTAAGATAACGCTTGTTCGCCGCGCCTGCCCGTGTAAGATAACGCCTGTTCGCCGCGCCTGCCCGTGTAAGACAACGCCTGTTTCCCGCTCCTGCCCGTGTAACATAACGCCTGTTTCCCGCGCCGGCCCATCTAAGATAACGCCTGTTTCCAGCGTCTGCCCGTGTAAGACAACGCCTGTTTCCCGCGCCAGCCCGTGTAAGACAACGCCTGTTTGTAAGATAACGCCTGTTTCCCGCGCCTGCCCGTGTAAGATAACGCCTGTTTCCCGCTCCTGCCCGTGTAAGATAACGGCTGTTTGTCGCGCCTGCCCGTGTAACATAACGCCTGTTCGCCGCGCCTGCCCATGTAAGACAACGCCTGTTTCCCGCGCCTTCCCGTGTAAGATAACGCCTGTTTGTCGCTCCTGCCCGTCTAAGATAACGCCTTTTTCCAGCGCCTGCCCGTGTAAGATAACGCCTGTTTGTCGCGTCTGCCCGTGTAAGATAACGCTTGTTTCCCGCTCCTGCCCGTGTAACATAACGCCTGTTCGCCGCGCCTGCCCATGTAAGAAAACGCCTGTTTCCCGCTCCTGCCCGTGTAACATAACGCCTGTTTCCCGCGCCTGCCCGTGTAAGATAACGCCTGTTTCCCGCGCCGGCCCGTGTAAGATAACGCCTGTTTCCCGCGCCTGCCCGTGTAAGACAACGCCTGTTTCCCACTCCTGCCCGTGTAAGAACACGCCCGTTTGTCGCGTCTGCCCGTGTAAGACAACGCCTGTTTGTCGCGCCTGCCCGTGTAAGATAACGCTTGTTCGCCGCGCCTGCCCGTGTAAGATAACGCCTGTTCGCCGCGCCTGCCCGTGTAAGACAACGCTTGTTTCCCGCTCCTGCCCGTGTAAGATAACGCCTGTTTCCAGCGTCTGCACTTGTAAGACAACGCCTGTTTCCCGCACCAGCCCGTGTAAGACAACGCCTTTTTCCCACTCCTGCCCGTGTAAGAACACGCCCGTTTGTCGCGTCTGCCCGTGTAAGACAACGCCTGTTTGTCGCGCCTGCCCGTGTAAGATAACGCTTGTTCGCCGCGCCTGCCCGTGTAAGATAACGCCTGTTCGCCGCGCCTGCCCGTGTAAGACAACGCCTGTTTCCCGCTCCTGCCCGTGTAAGATAACGCCTGTTTGTCGCGCCTGCCCGTCTAAGATAACGCCTGTTTCCAGCGCCTGCCCGTGTAAGATAACGCCTGTTTGTCGCGCCGGCCCGTTTGAGATAACGCCTGTTTCCCGCCCCTGCCCGTGTAAGATAACGCCTGTTTCCAGCGCCTGCCCGTGTAAGATAACGCCTGTTTGTCGCGTCTGCCCGTGTAAGATAACGCTTGTTTCCCGCTCCTGCCCGTGTAACATAACGCCTGTTCGCCGCGCCTGCCCATGTAAGAAAACGCCTGTTTCCCGCTCCTGCCCGTGTAACATAACGCCTGTTTCCCGCGCCTGCCCGTGTAAGATAACGCCTTTTTCCCGCGCCGGCCCGTGTAAGATAACGCCTGTTTCCCGCGCCTGCCCGTGTAAGACAACGCCTGTTTCCCACTCCTGCCCGTGTAAGAACACGCCCGTTTGTCGCGTCTGCCCGTGTAAGACAACGCCTGTTTGTCGCGCCTGCCCGTGTAAGATAACGCTTGTTCGCCGCGCCTGCCCGTGTAAGATAACGCCTGTTCGCCGCGCCTGCCCGTGTAAGACAACGCTTGTTTCCCGCTCCTGCCCGTGTAAGATAACGCCTGTTTCCAGCGTCTGCACGTGTAAGACAACGCCTGTTTCCCGCACCAGCCCGTGTAAGACAACGCCTTTTTCCCACTCCTGCCCGTGTAAGAACACGCCCGTTTGTCGCGTCTGCCCGTGTAAGACAACGCCTGTTTGTCGCGCCTGCCCGTGTAAGATAACGCTTGTTCGCCGCGCCTGCCCGTGTAAGATAACGCCTGTTCGCCGCGCCTGCCCGTGTAAGACAACGCCTGTTTCCCGCTCCTGCCCGTGTAACATAACGCCTGTTTCCCGCGCCGGCCCATCTAAGATAACGCCTGTTTCCAGCGTCTGCCCGTGTAAGACAACGCCTGTTTCCCGCGCCAGCCCGTGTAAGACAACGCCTGTTTGTAAGATAACGCCTGTTTCCCGCGCCTGCCCGTGTAAGATAACGCCTGTTTCCCGCTCCTGCCCGTGTAAGATAACGGCTGTTTGTCGCGCCTGCCCGTGTAACATAACGCCTGTTCGCCGCGCCTGCCCATGTAAGACAACGCCTGTTTCCCGCGCCTTCCCGTGTAAGATAACGCCTGTTTGTCGCTCCTGCCCGTCTAAGATAACGCCTTTTTCCAGCGCCTGCCCGTGTAAGATAACGCCTGTTTGTCGCGTCTGCCCGTGTAAGATAACGCTTGTTTCCCGCTCCTGCCCGTGTAACATAACGCCTGTTCGCCGCGCCTGCCCATGTAAGAAAACGCCTGTTTCCCGCTCCTGCCCGTGTAACATAACGCCTGTTTCCCGCGCCTGCCCGTGTAAGATAACGCCTGTTTCCCGCGCCGGCCCGTGTAAGATAACGCCTGTTTCCCGCGCCTGCCCGTGTAAGACAACGCCTGTTTCCCACTCCTGCCCGTGTAAGAACACGCCCGTTTGTCGCGTCTGCCCGTGTAAGACAACGCCTGTTTGTCGCGCCTGCCCGTGTAAGATAACGCTTGTTCGCCGCGCCTGCCCGTGTAAGATAACGCCTGTTCGCCGCGCCTGCCCGTGTAAGACAACGCTTGTTTCCCGCTCCTGCCCGTGTAAGATAACGCCTGTTTCCAGCGTCTGCACTTGTAAGACAACGCCTGTTTCCCGCACCAGCCCGTGTAAGACAACGCCTTTTTCCCACTCCTGCCCGTGTAAGAACACGCCCGTTTGTCGCGTCTGCCCGTGTAAGACAACGCCTGTTTGTCGCGCCTGCCCGTGTAAGATAACGCTTGTTCGCCGCGCCTGCCCGTGTAAGATAACGCCTGTTCGCCGCGCCTGCCCGTGTAAGACAACGCCTGTTTCCCGCTCCTGCCCGTGTAACATAACGCCTGTTTCCCGCGCCGGCCCATCTAAGATAACGCCTGTTTCCAGCGTCTGCCCGTGTAAGACAACGCCTGTTTCCCGCGCCAGCCCGTGTAAGACAACGCCTGTTTCCCACGCCTGTTTCCCACGCCTGCCCGTGTAAGAGAACGCCTTTTTTTCGCGCCTGCCCGTGTAAGATAACGCCTGTTTCCCGCGCCTGCCCGTGTAAGACAACGCCTGTTTCCCACTCCTGCCCGTGTAAGAACACGCCCGTTTCCCGCTCCTGCCCGTGTAAGATAACGCCTGTTCGCCGCGCCTGCCCGTGTAAGACAACGCCTGTTTCCCGCTCCTGCCCGTGTAACATAACGCCTGTTTCCCGCGCCGGCCCATCTAAGATAACGCCTGTTTCCAGCGTCTGCACGTGTAAGACAACGCCTGTTTCCCGCACCAGCCCGTGTAAGACAACGCCTGTTTCCCACGCCTGCCCGTGTAAAATAACGCCTGTTTCCCACGCCTGCCCGTGTAAGACAACGCCTGTTTGTCGCGCCTGCCCGTGTAAGATAAGGCCTGTTTCCCGCGCCTGCCCGTGTAAGACAACGCCTGTTTCCCGCTCCTGCCCGTGTAACATAACGCCTGTTTCCCGCGCCTGCCCGTGTAAGACAACGCCTGTTTCCCGCTCCTGCCCGTGTAAGATAACGCCTGTTTCACGCTCCTGCCCGTGTAAGATAACGCCTGTTTGTCGCGCCTGCCCGTGTAAGATAACGCCTGTTTCACGCTCCTGCCCGTGTAAGATAACGCCTGTTTGTCGCGCCTGCCCGTGTAAGATAACGCCTGTTTGCCGCGCCTACCCGTGTAAGATAACGGCTCTTTCACGCGCCTGCCCGTGTAAGATAACGCCTGTTTGTCGCGCCTGCCCGTGTAAGATAACGCCTGTTTCCCGCGCCTGCCCGTGTAAGATAACGCCTGTTTCCCGCTCCTGTCCGTGTAAGATAACGCCTGTTTCCAGCGCCTGCCCGTGTAAGATAACGCCTGTTTGTCGCGCCTGCCCGTGTAAGATAACGCCTGTTTGCCGCGCCTGCCCGTGTAAGATAACGCCTGTTTCCCGCGCCTGCCCGTGTAAGATAACGCCTGTTTGTCGCGCCTGCCCGTCTAAGATAACGCCTGTTTCCCGCGCCTGCCCGTCTAAGACAACGCCTGTTTCCCGCTCCTGCCCGTGTAACATAACGGCTGTTTCCCACGCCTGCCTGTGTAAGACAACGCCTGTTTGTCGCGCCTGCCCGTGTAAAATAACGCCTGTTCGCCGCGCCTGCCCGTGTAAGACAACGCCTGTTTCCCGCTCCTGCCCGTGTAAGATAACGCCTGTTTCACGCTCCTGCCCGTGTAAGATAACGCCTGTTTGTCGCGCCTGCCCGTGTAAGATAACGCCTGTTTCACGCTCCTGCCCGTGTAAGATAACGCCTGTTTGTCGCGCCTGCCCGTGTAAGAAAACGCCTGTTTGCCGCGCCTACCCGTGTAAGATAACGGCAGTTTCACGCGCCTGCCCGTGTAAGACAACGCCTGTTTCCCACTCCTGCCCGTGTAAGAACACGCCCGTTTCCCGCTCCTGCCCGTGTAAGATAACGCCTGTTCGCCGCGCCTGCCCGTGTAAGACAACGCCTGTTTCCCGCTCCTGCCCGTGTAACATAACGCCTGTTTCCCGCGCCGGCCCATCTAAGATAACGCCTGTTTCCAGCGTCTGCACGTGTAAGACAACGCCTGTTTCCCGCACCAGCCCGTGTAAGACAACGCCTGTTTCCCGCGCCTGCCCGTGTAAAATAACGCCTGTTTCCCACGCCTGCCCGTGTAAGATAACGCCTGTTTCCCGCGCCTGCCCGTGTAAGATAACGCCTGTTTCCCGCTCCTGTCCGTGTAAGATAACGCCTGTTTCCAGCGCCTGCCCGTGTAAGATAACGCCTGTTTGTCGCGCCTGCCCGTGTAAGATAACGCCTGTTTCCCGCGCCTGCCCGTGTAAGATAACGCCTGTTTCCCGCTCCTGCCCGTGTAAGATAACGGCTGTTTGTCGCGCCTGCCCGTGTAAGATAACGCCTGTTTGTCGCGCCTGCCCGTGTAAGATAACGCCTGTTTGCCGCGCCTGCCCGTGTAAGATAACGCCTGTTTCCAGCGCCTGCCCGTGTAAGATAACGCCTGTTTGTCGCGCCTGCCTGTGTAAGATAACGCCTGTTTCCCGCGCCTGCCCGTGTAAGATAACGCCTGTTTGTCGCGCCTGCCCGTGTAAGATAACGCCTTTTTGTCGCGCCTGCCCGTGTAAGATAACGCCTGTTTGTCGCGCCTGCCCGTCTAAGATAACGCCTGTTTCCAGCGCCTGCCCGTGTAAGATAACGCCTGTTTGTCGCGCCGGCCCGTGTGAGATAACGCCTGTTTCCCGCCCCTGCCCGTGTAAGATAACGCCTGTTTGCCGCTCCTGCCCGTTTAACATAAAGCCCGTTTCCCGCGCCTGCCCGTGTAAGATAACGCCTTTTTGTCGCGCCGGCCCGTGTGAGATAACGCCTGTTTCCCGCCCCTGCCCGTGTAAGATAACGCCTGTTTCCCGCGCCAGCCCGTGTAAGACAACGCCTGTTTCCCACGCCTGTTTCCCACGCCTGTTTCCCACGCCTGCCCGTGTAAGACAACGCCTGTTTGTCGCGCCTGCCCGTGTAAGATAACGCCTGTTTCCCGCGCCTGCCCGTGTAAGACAACGCCTGTTTCCCACTCCTGCACGTGTAAGAACACGCCCGTTTCCCGCTCCTGCCCGTGTAAGATAACGCCTGTTCGCCGCGCCTGCCCGTGTAAGACAACGCCTGTTTCCCGCTCCTGCCCGTGTAACATAACGCCTGTTTCCCGTGCCGGCCCATCTAAGATAACGCCTGTTTCCAGCGTCTGCACGTGTAAGACAACGCCTGTTTCCCGCACCAGCCCGTGTAAGACAACGCCTGTTTCCCGCGCCTGCCCGTGTAAAATAACGCCTGTTTCCCACGCCTGCCCGTGTAAGACAACGCCTGTTTGTCGCGCCTGCCCGTGTAAGATAAGGCCTGTTTCCCGCGCCTGCCCGTGTAAGACAACGCCTGTTTCCCGCTCCTGCCCGTGTAACATAACGCCTGTTTCCTGCGCCGGCCCGTCTAAGATAACGCCTGTTTCCAGCGCCTGCCCGGGTAAGACAACGCCTGTTTCCCGCTCCTGCCCGTGTAAGATAACGCCTGTTTGTCGCGCCGGCCCGTGTGAGATAACGCCTGTTTCCCGCTCCTGCCCGTGTAAGATAACGCCTGTTTCCCGCCCCTGCCCGTATACGATAACGCCTGTTTGCCGCTCCTGCCCGTGTAACATAAAGCCTGTTTCCCGCGCCTTCCCGTGTAAGATAACGCCTGTTTGTCGCTCCTGCCCGTCTAAGATAACGCCTGTTTCCAGCGCCTGCCCGTGTAAGATAACGCCTGTTTGTCGCGTCTGCCCGTGTAAGATAACGCTTGTTTCCCGCTCCTGCCCGTGTAACATAACGCCTGTTCGCCGCGCCTGCCCATGTAAGACAACGCCTGTTTCCCGCTCCTGCCCGTGTAACATAACGCCTGTTTCCCGCGCCTGCCCGTGTAAGATAACGCCTGTTTCCCGCGCCGGCCCGTGTAAGATAACGCCTGTTTCCCGCGCCTGCCCGTGTAAGACAACGCCTGTTTCCCACTCCTGCCCGTGTAAGAACACGCCCGTTTGTCGCGTCTGCCCGTGTAAGATAACGCCTGTTTCCCGCGCCAGCCCGTGTAAGACAACGCCTGTTTCCCACGCCTGTTTCCCACGCCTGTTTCCCACGCCTGCCCGTGTAAGACAACGCCTGTTTGTCGCGCCTGCCCGTGTAAGATAACGCCTGTTTCCCGCGCCTGCCCGTGTAAGACAACGCCTGTTTCCCACTCCTGCACGTGTAAGAACACGCCCGTTTCCCGCTCCTGCCCGTGTAAGATAACGCCTGTTCGCCGCGCCTGCCCGTGTAAGACAACGCCTGTTTCCCGCTCCTGCCCGTGTAACATAACGCCTGTTTCCCGTGCCGGCCCATCTAAGATAACGCCTGTTTCCAGCGTCTGCACGTGTAAGACAACGCCTGTTTCCCGCACCAGCCCGTGTAAGACAACGCCTGTTTCCCGCGCCTGCCCGTGTAAAATAACGCCTGTTTCCCACGCCTGCCCGTGTAAGACAACGCCTGTTTGTCGCGCCTGCCCGTGTAAGATAAGGCCTGTTTCCCGCGCCTGCCCGTGTAAGACAACGCCTGTTTCCCGCTCCTGCCCGTGTAACATAACGCCTGTTTCCTGCGCCGGCCCGTCTAAGATAACGCCTGTTTCCAGCGCCTGCCCGGGTAAGACAACGCCTGTTTCCCGCTCCTGCCCGTGTAAGATAACGCCTGTTTGTCGCGCCGGCCCGTGTGAGATAACGCCTGTTTCCCGCTCCTGCCCGTGTAAGATAACGCCTGTTTCCCGCCCCTGCCCGTATACGATAACGCCTGTTTGCCGCTCCTGCCCGTGTAACATAAAGCCTGTTTCCCGCGCCTTCCCGTGTAAGATAACGCCTGTTTGTCGCTCCTGCCCGTCTAAGATAACGCCTGTTTCCAGCGCCTGCCCGTGTAAGATAACGCCTGTTTGTCGCGTCTGCCCGTGTAAGATAACGCTTGTTTCCCGCTCCTGCCCGTGTAACATAACGCCTGTTCGCCGCGCCTGCCCATGTAAGACAACGCCTGTTTCCCGCTCCTGCCCGTGTAACATAACGCCTGTTTCCCGCGCCTGCCCGTGTAAGATAACGCCTGTTTCCCGCGCCGGCCCGTGTAAGATAACGCCTGTTTCCCGCGCCTGCCCGTGTAAGACAACGCCTGTTTCCCACTCCTGCCCGTGTAAGAACACGCCCGTTTGTCGCGTCTGCCCGTGTAAGACAACGCCTGTTTGTCGCGCCTGCCCGTGTAAGATAACGCTTGTTCGCCGCGCCTGCCCGTGTAAGATAACGCCTGTTCGCCGGGCCTGCCCGTGTAAGACAACGCTTGTTTCCCGCTCCTGCCCGTGTAACATAACGCCTGTTTCCCGCGCCGGCCCATCTAAGATAACGCCTGTTTCCAGCGTCTGCCCGTGTAAGACAACGCCTGTTTCCCGCGCCAGCCCGTGTAAGACAACGCCTGTTTCCCACGCCTGCCCGTGTAAGACAACGCCTTTTTTTCGCGCCTGCCCGTGTAAGATAACGCCTGTTTCCCGCGCCGGCCCGTCTAAGACAACGCCTGTTTCCCGCTCCTGCCCGTGTAACATAACGGCTGTTTCCCACGCCTGCCTGTGTAAGACAACGCCTGTTTGTCGCGCCTGCCCGTGTAAAATAACGCCTGTTCGCCGCGCCTGCCCGTGTAAGACAACGCCTGTTTCCCGCTCCTGCCCGTGTAAGATAACGCCTGTTTCACGCTCCTGCCCGTGTAAGATAACGCCTGTTTGTCGCGCCTGCCCGTGTAAGATAACGCCTGTTTGTCGCGCCTGCCCGTGTAAGATAACGCCTGTTTGCCGCGCCTACCCGTGTAAGATAACGGCAGTTTCACGCGCCTGCCCGTGTAAGACAACGCCTGTTTCCCACTCCTGCCCGTGTATGAACACGCCCGTTTCCCGCTCCTGCCCGTGTAAGATAACGCCTGTTCGCCGCGCCTGCCCGTGTAAGACAACGCCTGTTTCCCGCTCCTGCCCGTGTAACATAACGCCTGTTTCCCGCGCCGGCCCATCTAAGATAACGCCTGTTTCCAGCGTCTGCACGTGTAAGACAACGCCTGTTTCCCGCACCAGCCCGTGTAAGACAACGCCTGTTTCCCGCGCCTGCCCGTGTAAAATAACGCCTGTTTCCCACGCCTGCCCGTGTAAGACAACGCCTGTTTGTCGCGCCTGCCCGTGTAAGATAAGGCCTGTTTCCCGCGCCTGCCCGTGTAAGACAACGCCTGTTTCCCGCTCCTGCCCGTGTAACATAACGCCTGTTTCCCGCGCCTGCCCGTGTAAGACAACGCCTGTTTCCCGCTCCTGCCCGTGTAAGATAACCCCTTTTTCACGCTCCTGCCCGTGTAAGATAACGCCTGTTTGTCGCGCCTGCCCGTGTAAGATAACGCCTGTTTCACGCTCCTGCCCGTGTAAGATAACGCCTGTTTGTCGCGCCTGCCCGTGTAAGATAACGCCTGTTTGCCGCGCCTACCCGTGTAAGATAACGGCTGTTTCACGCGCCTGCCCGTGTAAGATAACGCCTGTTTGTCGCGCCTGCCCGTGTAAGATAACGCCTGTTTCCCGCGCCTGCCCGTGTAAGATAACGCCTGTTTCCCGCTCCTGCCCGTGTAAGATAACGCCTGTTTCCAGCGCCTGCCCGTGTAAGATAACGCCTGTTTGTCGCGCCTGCCCGTGTAAGATAACGCCTGTTTGCCGCGCCTGCCCGTGTAAGATAACGCCTGTTTCCCGCGCCTGCCCGTGTAAGATAACGCCTGTTTGTCGCGCCTGCCCGTCTAAGATAACGCCTGTTTCCCGCGCCGGCCCGTCTAAGATAACGCCTGTTTCCAGCGCCTGCCCGTGTAAGACAACGCCTGTTTCCCGCGCCGGCCCGTGTAAGACAACGCCTGTTTCCCGCGCCTGCCCGTGTAAAATAACGCCTGTTTCCCGCTCCTGCCCGTGTAACATAACGCCTGTTTCCCGCGCCGGCCCATCTAAGATAACGCCTGTTTCCAGCGTCTGCCCGTGTAAGACAACGCCTGTTTCCCGCGCCTGCCCGTGTAAAATAACGGCTGTTTCCCACGCCTGCCTGTGTAAGACAACGCCTGTTTGTCGCGCCTGCCCGTGTAAAATAACGCCTGTTCGCCGCGCCTGCCCGTGTAAGACAACGCCTGTTTCCCGCTCCTGCCCGTGTAAGATAACGCCTGTTTGTCGCGCCTGCCCTTGTAAGATAACGCCTGTTTGCCGCGCCTACCCGTGTAAGATAACGGCAGTTTCACGCGCCTGCCCGTGTAAGATAACGCCTGTTTGTCGCGCCTGCCCGTGTAAGATAACGCCTGTTTCCCGCGCCTGCCCGTGTAAGATAACGCCTGTTTCCCGCTCCTGCCCGTGTAAGATAACGGCTGTTCGTCGCGCCTGCCCGTGTAAGATAACGCCTGTTTGTCGCGCCTGCCCGTGTAAGATAACGCCTGTTTGCCGCGCCTGCCCGTGTAAGATAACGCCTGTTTCCAGCGCCTGCCCGTGTAAGATAACGCCTGTTTGTCGCGCCTGCCTGTGTAAGATAACGCCTGTTTCCCGCGCCTGCCCGTGTAAGATAACGCCTGTTTGTCGCGCCTGCCCGTGTAAGATAACGCCTTTTTGTCGCGCCTGCCCGTGTAAGATAACGCCTGTTTGTCGCGCCTGCCCGTCTAAGATAACGCCTGTTTCCAGCGCCTGCCCGTGTAAGATAACGCCTGTTTGTCGCGCCGGCCCGTGTGAGATAACGCCTGTTTCCCGCCCCTGCCCGTGTAAGATAACGCCTGTTTCACGCTCCTGCCCGTGTAACATAAAGCCCGTTTCCCGCGCCTGCCCGTGTAAGATAACGCCTTTTTGTCGCGCCGGCCCGTGTGAGATAACGCCTGTTTCCCGCCCCTGCCCGTGTAAGATAACGCCTGTTTCCCGCGCCAGCCCGTGTAAGACAACGCCTGTTTCCCACGCCTGTTTCCCACGCCTGCCCGTGTAAGACAACGCCTGTTTGTCGCGCTTTCCCGTGTAAGATAACGCCTGTTTCCCGCGCCTGCCCGTGTAAGACAACGCCTGTTTCCCGCGCCTGCACGTGTAAGAACACGCCCGTTTCCCGCTCCTGCCCGTGTAAGATAACGCCTGTTCGCCGCGCCTGCCCGTGTAAGACAACGCCTGTTTCCCGCTCCTGCCCGTGTAACATAACGCCTGTTTCCCGCGCCGGCCCATCTAAGATAACGCCTGTTTCCAGCGTCTGCACGTGTAAGACAACGCCTGTTTCCCGCACCAGCCCGTGTAAGACAACGCCTGTTTCCCGCGCCTGCCCGTGTAAAATAACGCCTGTTTCCCAAGCCTGCCCGTGTAAGACAACGCCTGTTTGTCGCGCCTGCCCGTGTAAGATAAGGCCTGTTTCCCGCGCCTGCCCGTGTAAGACAACGCCTGTTTCCCGCTCCTGCCCGTGTAACATAACGCCTGTTTCCTGCTCCGGCCCGTCTAAGATAACGCCTGTTTCCAGCGCATGCCCGGGTAAGACAACGCCTGTTTCCCGCTCCTGCCCGTGTAAGATAACGCCTGTTTGTCGCGCCGGCCCGTGTGAGATAACGCCTGTTTCCCGCTCCTGCCCGTGTAAGATAACGCCTGTTTCCCGCCCCTGCCCGTATACGATAACGCCTGTTTGCCGCTCCTGCCCGTGTAACATAAAGCCTGTTTCCCGCGCCTTCCCGTGTAAGATAACGCCTGTTTGTCGCTCCTGCCTGTCTAAGATAACGCCTGTTTCCAGCGCCTGCCCGTGTAAGATAACGCCTGTTTGTCGCGTCTGCCCGTGTAAGATAACGCTTGTTTCCCGCTCCTGCCCGTGTAACATAACGCCTGTTCGCCGCGCCTGCCCATGTAAGACAACGCCTGTTTCCCGCTCCTGCCCGTGTAACATAACGCCTGTTTCCCGCGCCTGCCCGTGTAAGATAACGCCTGTTCGCCGCGCCTGCCCGTGTAAGACAACGCCTGTTTCCCGCTCCTGCCCGTGTAACATAACGCCTGTTTCCCGCGCCGGCCCATCTAAGATAACGCCTGTTTCCAGCGTCTGCCCGTGTAAGACAACGCCTGTTTCCCGCGCCAGCCCGTGTAAGACAACGCCTGTTTCCCACGCCTGTTTCCCACGCCTGCCCGTGTAAGACAACGCCTTTTTTTCGCGCCTGCCCGTGTAAGATAACGCCTGTTTCCCGCGCCTGCCCGTGTAAGACAACGCCTGTTTCCCACTCCTGCCCGTGTAAGAACACGCCCGTTTCCCGCTCCTGCCCGTGTAAGATAACGCCTGTTCGCCGCGCCTGCCCGTGTAAGACAACGCCTGTTTCCCGCTCCTGCCCGTGTAACATAACGCCTGTTTCCCGCGCCGGCCCATCTAAGATAACGCCTGTTTCCAGCGTCTGCACGTGTAAGATAACGCCTGTTTGTCGCGCCTGCCCTTGTAAGATAACGCCTGTTTGCCGCGCCTACCCGTGTAAGATAACGGCAGTTTCACGCGCCTGCCCGTGTAAGATAACGCCTGTTTGTCGCGCCTGCCCGTGTAAGATAACGCCTGTTTCCCGCGCCTGCCCGTGTAAGATAACGCCTGTTTCCCGCTCCTGCCCGTGTAAGATAACGGCTGTTTGTCGCGCCTGCCCGTGTAAGATAACGCCTGTTTGTCGCGCCTGCCCGTGTAAGATAACGCCTGTTTGCCGCGCCTGCCCGTGTAAGATAACGCCTGTTTCCAGCGCCTGCCCGTGTAAGATAACGCCTGTTTGTCGCGCCTGCCTGTGTAAGATAACGCCTGTTTCCCGCGCCTGCCCGTGTAAGATAACGCCTGTTTGTCGCGCCTGCCCGTGTAAGATAACGCCTTTTTGTCGCGCCTGCCCGTGTAAGATAACGCCTGTTTGTCGCGCCTGCCCGTCTAAGATAACGCCTGTTTCCAGCGCCTGCCCGTGTAAGATAACGCCTGTTTGTCGCGCCGGCCCGTGTGAGATAACGCCTGTTTCCCGCCCCTGCCCGTGTAAGATAACGCCTGTTTCACGCTCCTGCCCGTGTAACATAAAGCCCGTTTCCCGCGCCTGCCCGTGTAAGATAACGCCTTTTTGTCGCGCCGGCCCGTGTGAGATAACGCCTGTTTCCCGCCCCTGCCCATGTAAGATAACGCCTGTTTCCCGCGCCAGCCCGTGTAAGACAACGCCTGTTTCCCACGCCTGTTTCCCACGCCTGCCCGTGTAAGACAACGCCTGTTTGTCGCGCTTTCCCGTGTAAGATAACGCCTGTTTCCCGCGCCTGCCCGTGTAAGACAACGCCTGTTTCCCACTCCTGCACGTGTAAGAACACGCCCGTTTCCCGCTCCTGCCCGTGTAAGATAACGCCTGTTCGCCGCGCCTGCCCGTGTAAGACAACGCCTGTTTCCCGCTCCTGCCCGTGTAACATAACGCCTGTTTCCCGCGCCGGCCCATCTAAGATAACGCCTGTTTCCAGCGTCTGCACGTGTAAGACAACGCCTGTTTCCCGCACCAGCCCGTGTAAGACAACGCCTGTTTCCCGCGCCTGCCCGTGTAAAATAACGCCTGTTTCCCAAGCCTGCCCGTGTAAGACAACGCCTGTTTGTCGCGTCTGCCCGTGTAAGATAACGCTTGTTTCCCGCTCCTGCCCGTGTAACATAACGCCTGTTCGCCGCGCCTGCCCATGTAAGACAACGCCTGTTTCCCGCTCCTGCCCGTGTAACATAACGCCTGTTTCCCGCGCCTGCCCGTGTAAGATAACGCCTGTTCGCCGCGCCTGCCCGTGTAAGACAACGCCTGTTTCCCGCTCCTGCCCGTGTAACATAACGCCTGTTTCCCGCGCCGGCCCATCTAAGATAACGCCTGTTTCCAGCGTCTGCCCGTGTAAGACAACGCCTGTTTCCCGCGCCAGCCCGTGTAAGACAACGCCTGTTTCCCACGCCTGTTTCCCACGCCTGCCCGTGTAAGACAACGCCTTTTTTTCGCGCCTGCCCGTGTAAGATAACGCCTGTTTCCCGCGCCTGCCCGTGTAAGACAACGCCTGTTTCCCACTCCTGCCCGTGTAAGAACACGCCCGTTTCCCGCTCCTGCCCGTGTAAGATAACGCCTGTTCGCCGCGCCTGCCCGTGTAAGACAACGCCTGTTTCCCGCTCCTGCCCGTGTAACATAACGCCTGTTTCCCGCGCCGGCCCATCTAAGATAACGCCTGTTTCCAGCGTCTGCACGTGTAAGACAACGCCTGTTTCCCGCACCAGCCCGTGTAAGACAACGCCTGTTTCCCACGCCTGCCCGTGTAAAATAACGCCTGTTTCCCACGCCTGCCCGTGTAAGACAACGCCTGTTTGTCGCGCCTGCCCGTGTAAGATAAGGCCTGTTTCCCGCGCCTGCCCGTGTAAGACAACGCCTGTTTCCCGCTCCTGCCCGTGTAACATAACGCCTGTTTCCCGCGCCTGCCCGTGTAAGACAACGCCTGTTTCCCGCTCCTGCCCGTGTAAGATAACGCCTGTTTCACGCTCCTGCCCGTGTAAGATAACGCCTGTTTGTCGCGCCTGCCCGTGTAAGATAACGCCTGTTTGCCGCGCCTACCCGTGTAAGATAACGGCTGTTTCACGCGCCTGCCCGTGTAAGATAACGCCTGTTGGTCGCGCCTGCCCGTGTAAGATAACGCCTGTTTCCCGCGCCTGCCCGTGTAAGATAACGCCTGTTTCCCGCTCCTGCCCGTGTAAGATAACGCCTGTTTCCAGCGCCTGCCCGTGTAAGATAACGCCTGTTTGTCGCGCCTGCCCGTGTAAGATAACGCCTGTTTGCCGCGCCTGCCCGTGTAAGATAACGCCTGTTTCCCGCGCCTGCCCGTGTAAGATAACGCCTGTTTGTCGCGCCTGCCCGTCTAAGATAACGCCTGTTTCCCGCGCCGGCCCGTCTAAGACAACGCCTGTTTCCCGCTCCTGCCCGTGTAACATAACGGCTGTTTCCCACGCCTGCCTGTGTAAGACAACGCCTGTTTGTCGCGCCTGCCCGTGTAAAATAACGCCTGTTCGCCGCGCCTGCCCGTGTAAGACAACGCCTGTTTCCCGCTCCTGCCCGTGTAAGATAACGCCTGTTTGTCGCGCCTGCCCGTGTAAGATAACGGTTGTTCGCCGCGCCTGCCCGTGTAAGATAACGCCTGTTTCACGCGCCTACCCGTGTAAGATAACGGCTGTTTCACGCGCCTGCCCGTGTGAGATAACGCCTGTTTCCCGTCCCTGCCCGTGTAAGATAACGCCTGTTTCCCGCGCCGGCCCGTGTAAGATAATGCCTGTTTGTCGCGCCGGCCCGTGTGAGATAACGCCTGTTTCCCGCCCCTGCCCGTGTAAGATAACGCCTTTTTCCCGCGCCGGCCCGTCTAAGATAACGCCTGTTTCCCGTGCCTGCCCGTGTAAAATAACGCCTGTTTGTCGCGCCTGCCCGTGTAAGATAACGCCTTTTTCCAGCGCCTGCCCGTGTAAGATAACGCCTGTTCGTCGCGCCTGCCCGTGTAAGATAACGCTTGTTCGCCGCGCCTGCCCGTGTAAGATAACGCCTGTTCGCCGCGCCTGCCCGTGTAAGACAACGCCTGTTTCCCGCTCCTGCCCGTGTAACATAACGCCTGTTTCCCGCGCCGGCCCATCTAAGATAACGCCTGTTTCCAGCGTCTGCCCGTGTAAGACAACGCCTGTTTCCCGCGCCAGCCCGTGTAAGACAACGCCTGTTTCCCGCGCCGGCCCGTGTAAGACAACGCCTGTTTCCCGCGCCAGCCCGTGTAAGACAACGCCTGTTTGTCGCGCCTGCCCGTGTAAGATAACGCCTGTTTGTCGCGCCTGCCCGTGTAAGATAACGCCTGTTTGCCGCGCCTGCCCGTGTAAGATAACGCCTGTTTCCCGCGCCTGCCCGTGTAAGATAACGCCTGTTTGTCGCGCCTGCCCGTCTAAGATAACGCCTGTTTCCAGCGCCTGCCCGTGTAAGATAACGCCTGTTTGTCGCGTCTGCCCATGTAAGATAACGCTTGTTTCCCGCTCCTGCCCGTGTAACATAACGCCTGTTCGCCGCGCCTTCCCGTGTAAGATAACGCCTGTTTCCCGCTCCTGCCCGTGTAACATAACGCCTGTTTCCCGCGCCTGCCCGTGTAAGATAACGCCTGTTTCCCGCGCCGGCCCGTCTAAGATAACGCCTGTTTCCAGCGCCTGCCCGTGTAAGACAACGCCTGTTTCCCGCGCCGGCCCGTGTAAGACAACGCCTGTTTCCCGCTCCTGCCCGTGTAAGATAACGCCTGTTTCCAGCGCCTGCCCGTGTAAGATAACGCCTGTTTGTCGCGCCTGCCCGTGTAAGATAACGCCTGTTTGCCGCGCCTGCCCGTGTAAGATAACGCCTGTTTCCCGCGCCTGCCCGTGTAAGATAACGCCTGTTTGTCGCGCCTGCCCGTCTAAGATAACGCCTGTTTCCAGCGCCTGCCCGTGTAAGATAACGCCTGTTTGTCGCGTCTGCCCGTGTAAGATAACGCTTGTTTCCCGCTCCTGCCCGTGTAACATAACGCCTGTTCGCCGCGCCTGCCCGTGTAACATAAAGCCTGTTTCCCGCTCCTGCCCGTGTAACATAACGCCTGTTTCCCGCGCCTGCCCGTGTAAGATAACGCCTGTTTCCCGCGCCGGCCCGTCTAAGATAACGCCTGTTTCCAGCGCCTGCCCGTGTAAGACAGCGCCTGTTTCCCGCGCCGGCCCGTGTAAGACAACGCCTGTTTCCCGTGCCTGCCCGTGTAAAATAACGCCTGTTTCCCACGCTTGCCCGTGTAAGATAACGCCTGTTTGTCGCGCCTGCCCGTGTAAGATAACGCCTGTTTGTCGCGCCGGCCCGTCTAAGATAACGCCTGTTTCCCGCGCCTGCCCGTGTAAAATAACGCGTGTTTGTCGCGCCTGCCCGTGTAAGATAACGCCTGTTTCCAGCGCCTGCCCGTGTAAGATAACGCCTGTTTGTCGCGCCTGCCCGTGTAAGATAACGCTTGTTCGCCGCGCCTGCCCGTGTAAGATAACGCCTGTTTGTCGCGTCTGCCCGTGTAAGATAACGCTTGTTTCCCGCTCCTGCCCGTGTAACATAACGCCTGTTCGCCGCGCCTGCCCGTGTAAGACAACGCCTGTTTCCCGCTCCTGCCCGTGTAACAAAACGCCTGTTTCCCGCGCCTGCCCGTGTAAGATAACACCTGTTTCCCGCGCCGGCCCGTCTAAGATAACGCCTGTTTCCAGCGCCTGCCCGTGTAAGACAACGCCTGTTTCCCGCGCCGGCCCGTGTAAGACAACGCCTGTTTCCCGCTCCTGCCCGTGTAAGATAACGCCTGTTTCCAGCGCCTGCCCGTGTAAGATAACGCCTGTTTGTCGCGCCTGCCCGTGTAAGATAACGCCTGTTTGCCGCGCCTGCCCGTGTGAGATAACGCCTGTTTCCCGCGCCTGCCCGTGTAAGATAACGCCTGTTTGTCGCGCCTGCCCGTCTAAGATAACGCCTGTTTCCAGCGCCTGCCCGTGTAAGATAACGCCTGTTTGTCGCGTCTGCCCGTGTAAGATAACGCTTGTTTCCCGCTCCTGCCCGTGTAACATAACGCCTGTTCGCCGCGCCTGCCCGTGTAAGACAACGCCTGTTTCCCGCTCCTGCCCGTGTAACATAACGCCTGTTTCTCGCGCCTGCCCGTGTAAGATAACGCCTGTTTCCCGCGCCGGCCCGTCTAAGATAACGCCTGTTTCCAGCGCCTGCCCGTGTAAGACAGCGCCTGTTTCCCGCGCCGGCCCGTGTAAGACAACGCCTGTTTCCCGCGCCTGCCCGTGTAAAATAACGCCTGTTTCCCACGCTTGCCCGTGTAAGATAACGCCTGTTTGTCGCGCCTGCCCGTGTAAGATAACGCCTGTTTGTCGCGCCGGCCCGTCTAAGATAACGCCTGTTTCCCGCGCCTGCCCGTGTAAAATAACGCCTGTTTGTCGCGCCTGCCCGTGTAAGATAACGCCTGTTTCCAGCGCCTGCCCGTGTAAGATAACGCCTGTTTGTCGCGCCTGCCCGTGTAAGATAACGCTTGTTCGCCGCGCCTGCCCGTGTAAGATAACGCCTGTTCGCCGCGCCTGCCCTTGTAAGACAACGCCTGTTTCCCGCTCCTGCCCGTGTAACATAACGCCTGTTTCCCGCGCCGGCCCATCTAAGATAACGCCTGTTTCCAGCGTCTGCCCGTGTAAGACAACGCCTGTTTCCCGCGCCAGCCCGTGTAAGACAACGCCTGTTTCCCGCGCCTGCCCGTGTAAAATAACGCCTGTTTCTCACGCCTGCCCGTGTAAGACAACGCCTGTTTGTCGCGCCTGCCCGTGTAAGATAACGCCTGTTTGTCGCGCCTGCCCGTGTAAGACAACGCCTGTTTCCCGCGCCTGCCCGTGTAAGATAACGCCTGTTTCCCGCGCCTGCCCGTGTAAGATAACGCCTGTTTGTCGCACCTGCCCGTGTAAGATAACGCCTGTTTGTCGCGCCGGCCCGTGTGAGATAACGCCTGTTTCCCGCCCCTGCCCGTGTAAGATAACGCCTGTTTGCCGCTCCTGCCCGTGTGACATAAAGCCTGTTTCCCGCGCCTGCCCGTGTAAGATAACGCCTGTTTGTCGCGTCTGCCCGTGTAAGATAACGCTTGTTTCCCGCTCCTGCCCGTGTAACATAACGCCTGTTCACCGCGCCTGCCCGTGTAAGACAACGCCTGTTTCCCGCTCCTGCCCGTGTAACATAACGCCTTTTTCCCGCGCCTGCCCGTGTAAGATAACGCCATTTTCCCGCGCCGGCCCGTCTAAGATAACGCCTGTTTCCAGCGCCTGCCCGTGTAAGACAGCGCCTGTTTCCCGCGCCGGCCCGTGTAAGACAACGCCTGTTTCCCGCGCCTGCCCGTGTAAAATAACGCCTGTTTCCCACGCCTGCCCGTGTAAGATAACGCCTGTTTGTCGCGCCTGCCCGTGTAAAATAACGCCTGTTTGTCGCGCCTGCCCGTGTAAGATAACGCCTTTTTTTCCGCGCCTGCCCGTGTAAGATAACGCCTGTTTGTCGCACCTGCCCGTGTAAGATAACGCCTGTTTGTCGCGCCGGCCCGTGTGAGATAACGCCTGTTTCCCGCCCCTGCCCGTGTAAGATAACGCCTGTTTGCCGCTCCTGCCCGTGTAACATAAAGCCTGTTTCCCGCGCCTGCCCGTGTAAGATAACGCCTGTTTGTCGCGCCGGCCCGTGTGAGATAACGCCTGTTTCCCGCTCCTGCCCGTGTAACATAACGCCTGTTTCCCGCGCCGGCCCTTCTAAGATAACGCCTGTTTCCAGCGTCTGCCCGTGTAAGACAACGCCTGTTTCCCGCGCCAGCCCGTGTAAGACAACGCCTGTTTCCCGCGCCTGCCCGTGTAAAATAACGCCTGTTTCCCACGCCTGCCCGTGTAAGACAACGCCTGTTTGTCGCGCCTGCCCGTGTAAGATAACGCCTGTTTCCCGCGCCTGCCCGTGTAAGACAACGCCTGTTTGCCGCGCCTGCCCGTGTAAAATAACGCCTGTTTCCCACGCCTGCCCGTGTAAGACAACGCCTGTTTGTCGCGCCTGCCCGTGTAAGATAACGCCTGTTTCCCGCGCCTGCCCGTGTAAGACAACGCCTGTTTGCCGCTCCTGCCCGTGTAAGAACACGCCCGTTTCCCGCTCCTGACCGTGTAAGATAATGCCTGTTTCACGCTCCTGCCCGTGTTAGATAACGCCTGTTTGTCGCGCCAGCCCGTGTAAGATAACGCCTGTTTCACGCTCCTGCCCGTGTAAGACAACGCCTGTTTCCCGCGCCTGCCCGTGTAAAATAACGCCTGTTTCCCACGCCTGCCCGTGTAAGACAACGCCTGTTTGTCGCGCCTGCCCGTGTAAGATAACGCCTGTTTCCCGCGCCTGCCCGTGTAAGACAACGCCTGTTTGCCGCGCCTGCCCGTGTAAAATAACGCCTGTTTCCCACGCCTGCCCGTGTAAGACAACGCCTGTTTGTCGCGCCTGCCCGTGTAAGATAACGCCTGTTTCCCGCGCCTGCCCGTGTAAGACAACGCCTGTTTGCCGCTCCTGCCCGTGTAAGAACACGCCCGTTTCCCGCTCCTGACCGTGTAAGATAATGCCTGTTTCACGCTCCTGCCCGTGTTAGATAACGCCTGTTTGTCGCGCCAGCCCGTGTAAGATAACGCCTGTTTCACGCTCCTGCCCGTGTAAGATAACGCCTGTTTGTCGCGCCTGCCCGTGTAAGATAACGCCTGTTTCACGCTCCTGCCCGTGTAAGATAACGCCTGTTTGTCGCGCCTGCCCGTGTAAGATAACGCCTGTTTGCCGCGCCTACCCGTGTAAGATAACGGCTGTTTCACGCGCCTGCCCGTGTAAGATAACGCCTGTTATTCGCGCCTGCCCGTGTAAGATAACGCTTGTTTCCCGCTCCTGCCCGTGTAACATAACGCCTGTTCGCCGCGCCTGCCCGTGTAAGACAACGCCTGTTTCCCGCTCCTGCCCGTGTAACATAACGCCTGTTTCCCGCGTCTGCCCGTGTAAGATAACGCCTGTTTCCCGCGCCGGCCCGTCTAAGATAACGCCTGTTTCCAGCGCCTGCCCGTGTAAGACAGCGCCTGTTTCCCGCGCCGGCCCGTGTAAGACAACGCCTGTTTCCCGCACCTGCCCGTGTAAAATAACGCCTGTTTCCCACGCCTGCCCGTGTAAGATAACGCCTGTTTGTCGCGCCTGCCCGTGTAAGATAACGCCTGTTTGTCGCGCCTGCCCGTGTAAGATAACGCCTGTTTCCCGCGCCTGCCCGTGTAAGATAACGCCTGTTTGTCGCACCTGCCCGTGTAAGATAACGCCTGTTTGTCGCGCCGGCCCGTGTGAGATAACGCCTGTTTCCCGCCCCTGCCCGTGTAAGATAACGCCTGTTTGCCGCTCCTGCCCGTGTAACATCAAGCCTGTTTCCCGCGCCTGCCCGTGTAAGATAACGCCTGTTTGTCGCGTCTGCCCGTGTAAGATAACGCTTGTTTCCCGCTCCTGCCCGTGTAACATAACGTCTGTTTCCCGCGCCTGCCCGTGTAAGAGAACGCCTGTTTCCCGCGCCTGCCCGTGTAAGACAACGCCTGTTTCCCGCTCCTGCCCGTGTAAGACAACGCCTGTTTCCCGCTCCTGCCCGTGTAAGAGAACGCCTGTTTCCCGCGCCGGCCCGTCTAAGATAACGCCTGTTTCCAGCGCCTGCCCGTGTAAGACAACGCCTGTTTCCCGCGCCGGCCCGTGTAAGACAACGCCTGTTTCCCGCTCCTGCCCGTGTAAGATAACGCCTGTTTCCAGCGCCTGCCCGTGTAAGATAACGCCTGTTTGTCGCGCCTGCCCGTGTAAGATAACGCCTGTTTGCCGCGCCTGCCCGTGTAAGATAACGCCTGTTTCCCGCGCCTGCCCGTGTAAGATAACGCCTGTTTGTCGCGCCTGCCCGTCTAAGATAACGCCTGTTTCCAGCGCCTGCCCGTGTAAGATAACGCCTGTTTGTCGCGTCTGCCCGTGTAAGATAACGCTTGTTTCCCGCTCCTGCCCGTGTAACATAACGCCTGTTCGCCGCGCCTGCCCGTGTAAAACAACGCCTGTTTCCCGCTCCTGCCCGTGTAACATAACGCCTGTTTCCCGCTCCTGCCCGTGTAAGATAACGCCTGTTTCCCGCGCCGGCCCGTCTAAGATAACGCCTGTTTCCAGCGCCTGCCCGTGTAAGACAGCGCCTGTTTCCCGCGCCGGCCCGTGTAAGTCAACACCTGTTTCCCGCGCCTGCCCGTGTAAAATAACGCCTGTTTCCCACGCCTGCCCGTGTAAGATAACGCCTGTTTGTCGCGCCTGCCCGTGTAAGATAACGCCTGTTTGTCGCGCCTGCCCGTGTAAGATAACGCCTGTTTGCCGCGCCTACCCGTGTAAGATAACGGCTTTTTCCCGCGCCGGCCCGTCTAAGATAACGCCTGTTTCCAGCGCCTGCCCGTGTAAGACAACGCCTGTTTCCCGCGCCGGCCCGTGTAAGACAACGCCTGTTTCCCGCTCCTGCCCGTGTAACATAACGCCTCTTTCCCGCGCCTGCCCGTGTAAGATAACGCCATTTTCCCGCGCCGGCCCGTCTAAGATAACGCCTGTTTCCAGCGCCTGCCCGTGTAAGACAGCGCCTGTTTCCCGCGCCGGCCCGTGTAAGACAACGCCTGTTTGTCGCGCCTGCCCGTGTAAGATAACGCCTGTTTCCCGCGCCTGCCCGTGTAAGACAACGCCTGTTTGCCGCGCCTGCCCGTGTAAAATAACGCCTGTTTCCCACGCCTGCCCGTGTAAGACAACGCCTGTTTGTCGCGCCTGCCCGTGTAAGATAACGCCTGTTTCCCGCGCCTGCCCGTGTAAGACAACGCCTGTTTGCCGCTTCTGCCCGTGTAAGAACACGCCCGTTTCCCGCTCCTGCCCGTGTAAGATAATGCCTGTTTCACGCTCCTGCCCGTGTTAGATAACGCCTGTTTGTCGCGCCAGCCCGTGTAAGATAACGCCTGTTTCACGCTCCTGCCCGTGTAAGATAACGCCTGTTTGTCGCGCCTGCCCGTGTAAGATAACGCCTGTTTCACGCTCCTGCCCGTGTAAGATAACGCCTGTTTGTCGCGCCTGCCCGTGTAAGATAACGCCTGTTTGCCGCGCCTACCCGTGTAAGATAACGGCTGATTCACGCGCCTGCCCGTGTAAGATAACGCCTGTTTGTCGCGCCTGCCCGTGTAAGATAACGCCTGTTTGTCGCGCCTGCCCGTGTAAGATAACGCCTGTTTGCCGCGCCTGCCCGTGTAAGATAACGCCTGTTTGTCGCACCTGCCCGTGTAAGATAACGCCTGTTTGTCGCGCCGGCCCGTGTGAGATAACGCCTGTTTCCCGCCCCTGCCCGTGTAAGATAACGCCTGTTTGCCGCTCCTGCCCGTGTAACATAAAGCCTGTTTCCCGCGCCTGCCCGTGTAAGATAACGCCTGTTTGTCGCGCCGGCCCGTGTGAGATAACGCCTGTTTCCCGCTCCTGCCCGTGTAACATAACGCCTGTTTCCCGCGCCGGCCCTTCTAAGATAACGCCTGTTTCCAGCGTCTGCCCGTGTAAGACAACGCCTGTTTCCCGCGCCAGCCCGTGTAAGACAACGCCTGTTTCCCGCGCCTGCCCGTGTAAAATAACGCCTGTTTCCCACGCCTGCCCGTGTAAGACAACGCCTGTTTGTCGCGCCTGCCCGTGTAAGATAACGCCTGTTTCCCGCGCCTGCCCGTGTAAGACAACGCCTGTTTGCCGCGCCTGCCCGTGTAAAATAACGCCTGTTTCCCACGCCTGCCCGTGTAAGACAACGCCTGTTTGTCGCGCCTGCCCGTGTAAGATAACGCCTGTTTCCCGCGCCTGCCCGTGTAAGACAACGCCTGTTTGCCGCTTCTGCCCGTGTAAGAACACGCCCGTTTCCCGCTCCTGCCCGTGTAAGATAATGCCTGTTTCACGCTCCTGCCCGTGTTAGATAACGCCTGTTTGTCGCGCCAGCCCGTGTAAGATAACGCCTGTTTCACGCTCCTGCCCGTGTAAGATAACGCCTGTTTGTCGCGCCTGCCCGTGTAAGATAACGCCTGTTTCACGCTCCTGCCCGTGTAAGATAACGCCTGTTTGTCGCGCCTGCCCGTGTAAGATAACGCCTGTTTGCCGCGCCTACCCGTGTAAGATAACGGCTGATTCACGCGCCTGCCCGTGTAAGATAACGCCTGTTTGTCGCGCCTGCCCGTGTAAGATAACGCCTGTTTGTCGCGCCTGCCCGTGTAAGATAACGCCTGTTTGCCGCGCCTACCCGTGTAAGATAACGGCTGTTTCACGCGCCTGCCCGTGTAAGATAACGCCCGTTTCCCGCTCCTGCCCGTGTAAGATAATGCCTGTTTCACGCTCCTGCCCGTGTTAGATAACGCCTGTTTGTCGCGCCAGCCCGTGTAAGATAACGCCTGTTTCACGCTCCTGCCCGTGTAAGATAACGCCTGTTTGTCGCGCCTGCCCGTGTAAGATAACGCCTGTTTGCCGCGCCTACCCGTGTAAGATAATGGCTGTTTCACGCGCCTGCCCGTGTAAGATAACGCCTGTTTGTCGCGCCTGCCCGTGTAAGATAACGCTTGTTTCCCGCTCCTGCCCGTGTAACATAACGCCTGTTCGCCGCGCCTGCCCGTGTAAGACAACGCCTGTTTCCCGCTCCTGCCCGTGTAACATAACGCCTGTTTCCCGCGTCTGCCCGTGTAAGATAACGCCTGTTTCCCGCGCCGGCCCGTCTAAGATAACGCCTGTTTCCAGCGCCTGCCCGTGTAAGACAGCGCCTGTTTCCCGCGCCGGCCCGTGTAAGACAACGCCTGTTTCCCGCGCCTGCCCGTGTAAAATAACGCCTGTTTCCCACGCCTGCCCGTGTAAGATAACGCCTGTTTGTCGCGCCTGCCCGTGTAAGATAACGCCTGTTTGTCGCGCCTGCCCGTGTAAGATAACGCCTGTTTCCCGCGCCTGCCCGTGTAAGATAACGCCTGTTTGTCGCACCTGCCCGTGTAAGATAACGCCTGTTTGTCGCGCCGGCCCGTGTGAGATAACGCCTGTTTCCCGCCCCTGCCCGTGTAAGATAACGCCTGTTTGCCGCTCCTGCCCGTGTAACATAAAGCCTGTTTCCCGCGCCTGCCCGTGTAAGATAACGCCTGTTTGTCGCGTCTGCCCGTGTAAGATAACGCTTGTTTCCCGCTCCTGCCCGTGTAACATAACGTCTGTTTCCCGCGCCTGCCCGTGTAAGAGAACGCCTGTTTCCCGCGCCTGCCCGTGTAAGACAACGCCTGTTTCCCGCTCCTGCCCGTGTAACATAACGCCTGTTTCCCGCGCCTGCCCGTGTAAGAGAACGCCTGTTTCCCGCGCCGGCCCGTCTAAGATAACGCCTGTTTCCAGCGCCTGCCCGTGTAAGACAACGCCTGTTTCCCGCGCCGGCCCGTGTAAGACAACGCCTGTTTCCCGCTCCTGCCCGTGTAAGATAACGCCTGTTTCCAGCGCCTGCCCGTGTAAGATAACGCCTGTTTGTCGCGCCTGCCCGTGTAAGATAACGCCTGTTTGCCGCGCCTGCCCGTGTAAGATAACGCCTGTTTCCCGCGCCTGCCCGTGTAAGATAACGCCTGTTTGTCGCGCCTGCCCGTCTAAGATAACGCCTGTTTCCAGCGCCTGCCCGTGTAAGATAACGCCTGTTTGTCGCACCTGCCCGTGTAAGATAACGCCTGTTTGTCGCGCCGGCCCGTGTGAGATAACGCCTGTTTCCCGCCCCTGCCCGTGTAAGATAACGCCTGTTTGCCGCTCCTGCCCGTGTAACATAAAGCCTGTTTCCCGCGCCTGCCCGTGTAAGATAACGCCTGTTTGTCGCGCCGGCCCGTGTGAGATAACGCCTGTTTCCCGCTCCTGCCCGTGTAACATAACGCCTGTTTCCCGCGCCGGCCCTTCTAAGATAACGCCTGTTTCCAGCGTCTGCCCGTGTAAGACAACGCCTGTTTCCCGCGCCAGCCCGTGTAAGACAACGCCTGTTTCCCGCGCCTGCCCGTGTAAAATAACGCCTGTTTCCCACGCCTGCCCGTGTAAGACAACGCCTGTTTGTCGCGCCTGCCCGTGTAAGATAACGCCTGTTTCCCGCGCCTGCCCGTGTAAGACAACGCCTGTTTGCCGCGCCTGCCCGTGTAAAATAACGCCTGTTTCCCACGCCTGCCCGTGTAAGACAACGCCTGTTTGTCGCGCCTGCCCGTGTAAGATAACGCCTGTTTCCCGCGCCTGCCCGTGTAAGACAACGCCTGTTTGCCGCTCCTGCCCGTGTAAGAACACGCCCGTTTCCCGCTCCTGACCGTGTAAGATAATGCCTGTTTCACGCTCCTGCCCGTGTTAGATAACGCCTGTTTGTCGCGCCAGCCCGTGTAAGATAACGCCTGTTTCACGCTCCTGCCCGTGTAAGACAACGCCTGTTTCCCGCGCCTGCCCGTGTAAAATAACGCCTGTTTCCCACGCCTGCCCGTGTAAGACAACGCCTGTTTGTCGCGCCTGCCCGTGTAAGATAACGCCTGTTTCCCGCGCCTGCCCGTGTAAGACAACGCCTGTTTGCCGCGCCTGCCCGTGTAAAATAACGCCTGTTTCCCACGCCTGCCCGTGTAAGACAACGCCTGTTTGTCGCGCCTGCCCGTGTAAGATAACGCCTGTTTCCCGCGCCTGCCCGTGTAAGACAACGCCTGTTTGCCGCTCCTGCCCGTGTAAGAACACGCCCGTTTCCCGCTCCTGACCGTGTAAGATAATGCCTGTTTCACGCTCCTGCCCGTGTTAGATAACGCCTGTTTGTCGCGCCAGCCCGTGTAAGATAACGCCTGTTTCACGCTCCTGCCCGTGTAAGATAACGCCTGTTTGTCGCGCCTGCCCGTGTAAGATAACGCCTGTTTCACGCTCCTGCCCGTGTAAGATAACGCCTGTTTGTCGCGCCTGCCCGTGTAAGATAACGCCTGTTTGCCGCGCCTACCCGTGTAAGATAACGGCTGTTTCACGCGCCTGCCCGTGTAAGATAACGCCTGTTATTCGCGCCTGCCCGTGTAAGATAACGCTTGTTTCCCGCTCCTGCCCGTGTAACATAACGCCTGTTCGCCGCGCCTGCCCGTGTAAGACAACGCCTGTTTCCCGCTCCTGCCCGTGTAACATAACGCCTGTTTCCCGCGTCTGCCCGTGTAAGATAACGCCTGTTTCCCGCGCCGGCCCGTCTAAGATAACGCCTGTTTCCAGCGCCTGCCCGTGTAAGACAGCGCCTGTTTCCCGCGCCGGCCCGTGTAAGACAACGCCTGTTTCCCGCACCTGCCCGTGTAAAATAACGCCTGTTTCCCACGCCTGCCCGTGTAAGATAACGCCTGTTTGTCGCGCCTGCCCGTGTAAGATAACGCCTGTTTGTCGCGCCTGCCCGTGTAAGATAACGCCTGTTTCCCGCGCCTGCCCGTGTAAGATAACGCCTGTTTGTCGCACCTGCCCGTGTAAGATAACGCCTGTTTGTCGCGCCGGCCCGTGTGAGATAACGCCTGTTTCCCGCCCCTGCCCGTGTAAGATAACGCCTGTTTGCCGCTCCTGCCCGTGTAACATCAAGCCTGTTTCCCGCGCCTGCCCGTGTAAGATAACGCCTGTTTGTCGCGTCTGCCCGTGTAAGATAACGCTTGTTTCCCGCTCCTGCCCGTGTAACATAACGTCTGTTTCCCGCGCCTGCCCGTGTAAGAGAACGCCTGTTTCCCGCGCCTGCCCGTGTAAGACAACGCCTGTTTCCCGCTCCTGCCCGTGTAAGACAACGCCTGTTTCCCGCTCCTGCCCGTGTAAGAGAACGCCTGTTTCCCGCGCCGGCCCGTCTAAGATAACGCCTGTTTCCAGCGCCTGCCCGTGTAAGACAACGCCTGTTTCCCGCGCCGGCCCGTGTAAGACAACGCCTGTTTCCCGCTCCTGCCCGTGTAAGATAACGCCTGTTTCCAGCGCCTGCCCGTGTAAGATAACGCCTGTTTGTCGCGCCTGCCCGTGTAAGATAACGCCTGTTTGCCGCGCCTGCCCGTGTAAGATAACGCCTGTTTCCCGCGCCTGCCCGTGTAAGATAACGCCTGTTTGTCGCGCCTGCCCGTCTAAGATAACGCCTGTTTCCAGCGCCTGCCCGTGTAAGATAACGCCTGTTTGTCGCGTCTGCCCGTGTAAGATAACGCTTGTTTCCCGCTCCTGCCCGTGTAACATAACGCCTGTTCGCCGCGCCTGCCCGTGTAAGACAACGCCTGTTTCCCGCTCCTGCCCGTGTAACATAACGCCTGTTTCCCGCTCCTGCCCGTGTAAGATAACGCCTGTTTCCCGCGCCGGCCCGTCTAAGATAACGCCTGTTTCCAGCGCCTGCCCGTGTAAGACAGCGCCTGTTTCCCGCGCCGGCCCGTGTAAGTCAACACCTGTTTCCCGCGCCTGCCCGTGTAAAATAACGCCTGTTTCCCACGCCTGCCCGTGTAAGATAACGCCTGTTTGTCGCGCCTGCCCGTGTAAGATAACGCCTGTTTGTCGCGCCTGCCCGTGTAAGATAACGCCTGTTTGCCGCGCCTACCCGTGTAAGATAACGGCTTTTTCCCGCGCCGGCCCGTCTAAGATAACGCCTGTTTCCAGCGCCTGCCCGTGTAAGACAACGCCTGTTTCCCGCGCCGGCCCGTGTAAGACAACGCCTGTTTCCCGCTCCTGCCCGTGTAACATAACGCCTCTTTCCCGCGCCTGCCCGTGTAAGATAACGCCATTTTCCCGCGCCGGCCCGTCTAAGATAACGCCTGTTTCCAGCGCCTGCCCGTGTAAGACAGCGCCTGTTTCCCGCGCCGGCCCGTGTAAGACAACGCCTGTTTGTCGCGCCTGCCCGTGTAAGATAACGCCTGTTTCCCGCGCCTGCCCGTGTAAGACAACGCCTGTTTGCCGCGCCTGCCCGTGTAAAATAACGCCTGTTTCCCACGCCTGCCCGTGTAAGACAACGCCTGTTTGTCGCGCCTGCCCGTGTAAGATAACGCCTGTTTCCCGCGCCTGCCCGTGTAAGACAACGCCTGTTTGCCGCTTCTGCCCGTGTAAGAACACGCCCGTTTCCCGCTCCTGCCCGTGTAAGATAATGCCTGTTTCACGCTCCTGCCCGTGTTAGATAACGCCTGTTTGTCGCGCCAGCCCGTGTAAGATAACGCCTGTTTCACGCTCCTGCCCGTGTAAGATAACGCCTGTTTGTCGCGCCTGCCCGTGTAAGATAACGCCTGTTTCACGCTCCTGCCCGTGTAAGATAACGCCTGTTTGTCGCGCCTGCCCGTGTAAGATAACGCCTGTTTGCCGCGCCTACCCGTGTAAGATAACGGCTGATTCACGCGCCTGCCCGTGTAAGATAACGCCTGTTTGTCGCGCCTGCCCGTGTAAGATAACGCCTGTTTGTCGCGCCTGCCCGTGTAAGATAACGCCTGTTTGCCGCGCCTGCCCGTGTAAGATAACGCCTGTTTGTCGCACCTGCCCGTGTAAGATAACGCCTGTTTGTCGCGCCGGCCCGTGTGAGATAACGCCTGTTTCCCGCCCCTGCCCGTGTAAGATAACGCCTGTTTGCCGCTCCTGCCCGTGTAACATAAAGCCTGTTTCCCGCGCCTGCCCGTGTAAGATAACGCCTGTTTGTCGCGCCGGCCCGTGTGAGATAACGCCTGTTTCCCGCTCCTGCCCGTGTAACATAACGCCTGTTTCCCGCGCCGGCCCTTCTAAGATAACGCCTGTTTCCAGCGTCTGCCCGTGTAAGACAACGCCTGTTTCCCGCGCCAGCCCGTGTAAGACAACGCCTGTTTCCCGCGCCTGCCCGTGTAAAATAACGCCTGTTTCCCACGCCTGCCCGTGTAAGACAACGCCTGTTTGTCGCGCCTGCCCGTGTAAGATAACGCCTGTTTCCCGCGCCTGCCCGTGTAAGACAACGCCTGTTTGCCGCGCCTGCCCGTGTAAAATAACGCCTGTTTCCCACGCCTGCCCGTGTAAGACAACGCCTGTTTGTCGCGCCTGCCCGTGTAAGATAACGCCTGTTTCCCGCGCCTGCCCGTGTAAGACAACGCCTGTTTGCCGCTTCTGCCCGTGTAAGAACACGCCCGTTTCCCGCTCCTGCCCGTGTAAGATAATGCCTGTTTCACGCTCCTGCCCGTGTTAGATAACGCCTGTTTGTCGCGCCAGCCCGTGTAAGATAACGCCTGTTTCACGCTCCTGCCCGTGTAAGATAACGCCTGTTTGTCGCGCCTGCCCGTGTAAGATAACGCCTGTTTCACGCTCCTGCCCGTGTAAGATAACGCCTGTTTGTCGCGCCTGCCCGTGTAAGATAACGCCTGTTTGCCGCGCCTACCCGTGTAAGATAACGGCTGATTCACGCGCCTGCCCGTGTAAGATAACGCCTGTTTGTCGCGCCTGCCCGTGTAAGATAACGCCTGTTTGTCGCGCCTGCCCGTGTAAGATAACGCCTGTTTGCCGCGCCTACCCGTGTAAGATAACGGCTGTTTCACGCGCCTGCCCGTGTAAGATAACGCCCGTTTCCCGCTCCTGCCCGTGTAAGATAATGCCTGTTTCACGCTCCTGCCCGTGTTAGATAACGCCTGTTTGTCGCGCCAGCCCGTGTAAGATAACGCCTGTTTCACGCTCCTGCCCGTGTAAGATAACGCCTGTTTGTCGCGCCTGCCCGTGTAAGATAACGCCTGTTTGCCGCGCCTACCCGTGTAAGATAATGGCTGTTTCACGCGCCTGCCCGTGTAAGATAACGCCTGTTTGTCGCGCCTGCCCGTGTAAGATAACGCTTGTTTCCCGCTCCTGCCCGTGTAACATAACGCCTGTTCGCCGCGCCTGCCCGTGTAAGACAACGCCTGTTTCCCGCTCCTGCCCGTGTAACATAACGCCTGTTTCCCGCGTCTGCCCGTGTAAGATAACGCCTGTTTCCCGCGCCGGCCCGTCTAAGATAACGCCTGTTTCCAGCGCCTGCCCGTGTAAGACAGCGCCTGTTTCCCGCGCCGGCCCGTGTAAGACAACGCCTGTTTCCCGCGCCTGCCCGTGTAAAATAACGCCTGTTTCCCACGCCTGCCCGTGTAAGATAACGCCTGTTTGTCGCGCCTGCCCGTGTAAGATAACGCCTGTTTGTCGCGCCTGCCCGTGTAAGATAACGCCTGTTTCCCGCGCCTGCCCGTGTAAGATAACGCCTGTTTGTCGCACCTGCCCGTGTAAGATAACGCCTGTTTGTCGCGCCGGCCCGTGTGAGATAACGCCTGTTTCCCGCCCCTGCCCGTGTAAGATAACGCCTGTTTGCCGCTCCTGCCCGTGTAACATAAAGCCTGTTTCCCGCGCCTGCCCGTGTAAGATAACGCCTGTTTGTCGCGTCTGCCCGTGTAAGATAACGCTTGTTTCCCGCTCCTGCCCGTGTAACATAACGTCTGTTTCCCGCGCCTGCCCGTGTAAGAGAACGCCTGTTTCCCGCGCCTGCCCGTGTAAGACAACGCCTGTTTCCCGCTCCTGCCCGTGTAACATAACGCCTGTTTCCCGCGCCTGCCCGTGTAAGAGAACGCCTGTTTCCCGCGCCGGCCCGTCTAAGATAACGCCTGTTTCCAGCGCCTGCCCGTGTAAGACAACGCCTGTTTCCCGCGCCGGCCCGTGTAAGACAACGCCTGTTTCCCGCTCCTGCCCGTGTAAGATAACGCCTGTTTCCAGCGCCTGCCCGTGTAAGATAACGCCTGTTTGTCGCGCCTGCCCGTGTAAGATAACGCCTGTTTGCCGCGCCTGCCCGTGTAAGATAACGCCTGTTTCCCGCGCCTGCCCGTGTAAGATAACGCCTGTTTGTCGCGCCTGCCCGTCTAAGATAACGCCTGTTTCCAGCGCCTGCCCGTGTAAGATAACGCCTGTTTGTCGCGTCTGCCCGTGTAAGATAACGCTTGTTTCCCGCTCCTGCCCGTGTAACATAACGCCTGTTCGCCGCGCCTGCCCGTGTAAGACAACGCCTGTTTCCCGCTCCTGCCCGTGTAACATAACGCCTGTTTCCCGCGCCTGCCCGTGTAAGATAACGCCTGTTTCCCGCGCCGGCCCGTCTAAGATAACGCCTGTTTCCAGCGCCTGCCCGTGTAAGACAGCGCCTGTTTCCCGCGCCGGCCCGTGTAAGTCAACACCTGTTTCCCGCGCCTGCCCGTGTAAAATAACGCCTGTTTCCCACGCCTGCCCGTGTAAGATAACGCCTGTTTGTCGCGCCTGCCCGTGTAAGATAACGCCTGTTTGTCGCGCCTGCCCGTGTAAGATAACGCCTGTTTGCCGCGCCTACCCGTGTAAGATAACGGCTGTTTCCCGCGCCGGCCCGTCTAAGATAACGCCTGTTTCCAGCGCCTGCCCGTGTAAGACAACGCCTGTTTCCCGCGCCGGCCCGTGTAAGACAACGCCTGTTTCCCGCTCCTGCCCGTGTAAGATAACGCCTCTTTCCAGCGCCTGCCCGTGTAAGATAACGCCTGTTTGTCGCGCCTGCCCGTGTAAGATAACGCCTGTTTGTCGCGCCTGCCCGTGTAAGATAACGCCTGTTTCCAGCGCCTGCCCGTGTAAGATAACGCCTGTTTGTCGCGCCTGCCCGTGTAAGATAACGCTTGTTCGCCGCGCCTGCCCGTGTAAGATAACGCCTGTTCGCCGCGCCTGCCCGTGTAAGACAACGCCTGTTTCCCGCTCCTGCCCGTGTAACATAACGCCTGTTTGCCGCGCCTGCCCGTGTAAGATAACGCCTGTTTCCCACGCCTGCCCGTGTAAGATAACGCCTGTTTGTCGCGCCTGCCCGTGTAAGATAACGCCTGTTTCCCGCGCCGGCCCGTGTAAGATAACGCCTGTTTGTCGCACCTGCCCGTGTAAGATAACGCCTGTTTCCCGCGCCTGCCCGTGTAAGATAACGCCTGTTTGTCGCGCCTGCCCGTCTAAGATAACGCCTGTTTCCCGCGCCGGCCCGTCTAAGATAACGCCTGTTTCCAGCGCCTGCCCGTGTAAGACAACGCCTGTTTCCCGCGCCGGCCCGTGTAAGACAACGCCTGTTTCCCGCGCCTGCCCGTGTAAAATAACGCCTGTTTCCCGCTCCTGCCCGTGTAACATAACGCCTGTTTCCCGCGCCGGCCCATCTAAGATAACGCCTGTTTCCAGCGTCTGCCCGTGTAAGACAACGCCTGTTTCCCGCGCCTGCCCGTGTAAAATAACGGCTGTTTCCCACGCCTGCCTGTGTAAGACAACGCCTGTTTGTCGCGCCTGCCCGTGTAAAATAACGCCTGTTCGCCGCGCCTGCCCGTGTAAGACAACGCCTGTTTCCCGCTCCTGCCCGTGTAAGATAACGCCTGTTTGTCGCGCCTGCCCTTGTAAGATAACGCCTGTTTGCCGCGCCTACCCGTGTAAGATAACGGCAGTTTCACGCGCCTGCCCGTGTAAGATAACGCCTGTTTGTCGCGCCTGCCCGTGTAAGATAACGCCTGTTTCCCGCGCCTGCCCGTGTAAGATAACGCCTGTTTCCCGCTCCTGCCCGTGTAAGATAACGGCTGTTCGTCGCGCCTGCCCGTGTAAGATAACGCCTGTTTGTCGCGCCTGCCCGTGTAAGATAACGCCTGTTTGCCGCGCCTGCCCGTGTAAGATAACGCCTGTTTCCAGCGCCTGCCCGTGTAAGATAACGCCTGTTTGTCGCGCCTGCCTGTGTAAGATAACGCCTGTTTCCCGCGCCTGCCCGTGTAAGATAACGCCTGTTTGTCGCGCCTGCCCGTGTAAGATAACGCCTTTTTGTCGCGCCTGCCCGTGTAAGATAACGCCTGTTTGTCGCGCCTGCCCGTCTAAGATAACGCCTGTTTCCAGCGCCTGCCCGTGTAAGATAACGCCTGTTTGTCGCGCCGGCCCGTGTGAGATAACGCCTGTTTCCCGCCCCTGCCCGTGTAAGATAACGCCTGTTTCACGCTCCTGCCCGTGTAACATAAAGCCCGTTTCCCGCGCCTGCCCGTGTAAGATAACGCCTTTTTGTCGCGCCGGCCCGTGTGAGATAACGCCTGTTTCCCGCCCCTGCCCGTGTAAGATAACGCCTGTTTCCCGCGCCAGCCCGTGTAAGACAACGCCTGTTTCCCACGCCTGTTTCCCACGCCTGCCCGTGTAAGACAACGCCTGTTTGTCGCGCTTTCCCGTGTAAGATAACGCCTGTTTCCCGCGCCTGCCCGTGTAAGACAACGCCTGTTTCCCACTCCTGCACGTGTAAGAACACGCCCGTTTCCCGCTCCTGCCCGTGTAAGATAACGCCTGTTCGCCGCGCCTGCCCGTGTAAGACAACGCCTGTTTCCCGCTCCTGCCCGTGTAACATAACGCCTGTTTCCCGCGCCGGCCCATCTAAGATAACGCCTGTTTCCAGCGTCTGCACGTGTAAGACAACGCCTGTTTCCCGCACCAGCCCGTGTAAGACAACGCCTGTTTCCCGCGCCTGCCCGTGTAAAATAACGCCTGTTTCCCAAGCCTGCCCGTGTAAGACAACGCCTGTTTGTCGCGCCTGCCCGTGTAAGATAAGGCCTGTTTCCCGCGCCTGCCCGTGTAAGACAACGCCTGTTTCCCGCTCCTGCCCGTGTAACATAACGCCTGTTTCCTGCGCCGGCCCGTCTAAGATAACGCCTGTTTCCAGCGCATGCCCGGGTAAGACAACGCCTGTTTCCCGCTCCTGCCCGTGTAAGATAACGCCTGTTTGTCGCGCCGGCCCGTGTGAGATAACGCCTGTTTCCCGCTCCTGCCCGTGTAAGATAACGCCTGTTTCCCGCCCCTGCCCGTATACGATAACGCCTGTTTGCCGCTCCTGCCCGTGTAACATAAAGCCTGTTTCCCGCGCCTTCCCGTGTAAGATAACGCCTGTTTGTCGCTCCTGCCTGTCTAAGATAACGCCTGTTTCCAGCGCCTGCCCGTGTAAGATAACGCCTGTTTGTCGCGTCTGCCCGTGTAAGATAACGCTTGTTTCCCGCTCCTGCCCGTGTAACATAACGCCTGTTCGCCGCGCCTGCCCATGTAAGACAACGCCTGTTTCCCGCTCCTGCCCGTGTAACATAACGCCTGTTTCCCGCGCCTGCCCGTGTAAGATAACGCCTGTTCGCCGCGCCTGCCCGTGTAAGACAACGCCTGTTTCCCGCTCCTGCCCGTGTAACATAACGCCTGTTTCCCGCGCCGGCCCATCTAAGATAACGCCTGTTTCCAGCGTCTGCCCGTGTAAGACAACGCCTGTTTCCCGCGCCAGCCCGTGTAAGACAACGCCTGTTTCCCACGCCTGTTTCCCACGCCTGCCCGTGTAAGACAACGCCTTTTTTTCGCGCCTGCCCGTGTAAGATAACGCCTGTTTCCCGCGCCTGCCCGTGTAAGACAACGCCTGTTTCCCACTCCTGCCCGTGTAAGAACACGCCCGTTTCCCGCTCCTGCCCGTGTAAGATAACGCCTGTTCGCCGCGCCTGCCCGTGTAAGACAACGCCTGTTTCCCGCTCCTGCCCGTGTAACATAACGCCTGTTTCCCGCGCCGGCCCATCTAAGATAACGCCTGTTTCCAGCGTCTGCACGTGTAAGATAACGCCTGTTTGTCGCGCCTGCCCTTGTAAGATAACGCCTGTTTGCCGCGCCTACCCGTGTAAGATAACGGCAGTTTCACGCGCCTGCCCGTGTAAGATAACGCCTGTTTGTCGCGCCTGCCCGTGTAAGATAACGCCTGTTTCCCGCGCCTGCCCGTGTAAGATAACGCCTGTTTCCCGCTCCTGCCCGTGTAAGATAACGGCTGTTTGTCGCGCCTGCCCGTGTAAGATAACGCCTGTTTGTCGCGCCTGCCCGTGTAAGATAACGCCTGTTTGCCGCGCCTGCCCGTGTAAGATAACGCCTGTTTCCAGCGCCTGCCCGTGTAAGATAACGCCTGTTTGTCGCGCCTGCCTGTGTAAGATAACGCCTGTTTCCCGCGCCTGCCCGTGTAAGATAACGCCTGTTTGTCGCGCCTGCCCGTGTAAGATAACGCCTTTTTGTCGCGCCTGCCCGTGTAAGATAACGCCTGTTTGTCGCGCCTGCCCGTCTAAGATAACGCCTGTTTCCAGCGCCTGCCCGTGTAAGATAACGCCTGTTTGTCGCGCCGGCCCGTGTGAGATAACGCCTGTTTCCCGCCCCTGCCCGTGTAAGATAACGCCTGTTTCACGCTCCTGCCCGTGTAACATAAAGCCCGTTTCCCGCGCCTGCCCGTGTAAGATAACGCCTTTTTGTCGCGCCGGCCCGTGTGAGATAACGCCTGTTTCCCGCCCCTGCCCGTGTAAGATAACGCCTGTTTCCCGCGCCAGCCCGTGTAAGACAACGCCTGTTTCCCACGCCTGTTTCCCACGCCTGCCCGTGTAAGACAACGCCTGTTTGTCGCGCTTTCCCGTGTAAGATAACGCCTGTTTCCCGCGCCTGCCCGTGTAAGACAACGCCTGTTTCCCACTCCTGCACGTGTAAGAACACGCCCGTTTCCCGCTCCTGCCCGTGTAAGATAACGCCTGTTCGCCGCGCCTGCCCGTGTAAGACAACGCCTGTTTCCCGCTCCTGCCCGTGTAACATAACGCCTGTTTCCCGCGCCGGCCCATCTAAGATAACGCCTGTTTCCAGCGTCTGCACGTGTAAGACAACGCCTTTTTCCCGCACCAGCCCGTGTAAGACAACGCCTGTTTCCCGCGCCTGCCCGTGTAAAATAACGCCTGTTTCCCAAGCCTGCCCGTGTAAGACAACGCCTGTTTGTCGCGTCTGCCCGTGTAAGATAACGCTTGTTTCCCGCTCCTGCCCGTGTAACATAACGCCTGTTCGCCGCGCCTGCCCATGTAAGACAACGCCTGTTTCCCGCTCCTGCCCGTGTAACATAACGCCTGTTTCCCGCGCCTGCCCGTGTAAGATAACGCCTGTTCGCCGCGCCTGCCCGTGTAAGACAACGCCTGTTTCCCGCTCCTGCCCGTGTAACATAACGCCTGTTTCCCGCGCCGGCCCATCTAAGATAACGCCTGTTTCCAGCGTCTGCCCGTGTAAGACAACGCCTGTTTCCCGCGCCAGCCCGTGTAAGACAACGCCTGTTTCCCACGCCTGTTTCCCACGCCTGCCCGTGTAAGACAACGCCTTTTTTTCGCGCCTGCCCGTGTAAGATAACGCCTGTTTCCCGCGCCTGCCCGTGTAAGACAACGCCTGTTTCCCACTCCTGCCCGTGTAAGAACACGCCCGTTTCCCGCTCCTGCCCGTGTAAGATAACGCCTGTTCGCCGCGCCTGCCCGTGTAAGACAACGCCTGTTTCCCGCTCCTGCCCGTGTAACATAACGCCTGTTTCCCGCGCCGGCCCATCTAAGATAACGCCTGTTTCCAGCGTCTGCACGTGTAAGACAACGCCTGTTTCCCGCACCAGCCCGTGTAAGACAACGCCTGTTTCCCACGCCTGCCCGTGTAAAATAACGCCTGTTTCCCACGCCTGCCCGTGTAAGACAACGCCTGTTTGTCGCGCCTGCCCGTGTAAGATAAGGCCTGTTTCCCGCGCCTGCCCGTGTAAGACAACGCCTGTTTCCCGCTCCTGCCCGTGTAACATAACGCCTGTTTCCCGCGCCTGCCCGTGTAAGACAACGCCTGTTTCCCGCTCCTGCCCGTGTAAGATAACGCCTGTTTCACGCTCCTGCCCGTGTAAGATAACGCCTGTTTGTCGCGCCTGCCCGTGTAAGATAACGCCTGTTTGCCGCGCCTACCCGTGTAAGATAACGGCTGTTTCACGCGCCTGCCCGTGTAAGATAACGCCTGTTGGTCGCGCCTGCCCGTGTAAGATAACGCCTGTTTCCCGCGCCTGCCCGTGTAAGATAACGCCTGTTTCCCGCTCCTGCCCGTGTAAGATAACGCCTGTTTCCAGCGCCTGCCCGTGTAAGATAACGCCTGTTTGTCGCGACTGCCCGTGTAAGATAACGCCTGTTTGCCGCGCCTGCCCGTGTAAGATAACGCCTGTTTCCCGCGCCTGCCCGTGTAAGATAACGCCTGTTTGTCGCGCCTGCCCGTCTAAGATAACGCCTGTTTCCCGCGCCGGCCCGTCTAAGACAACGCCTGTTTCCCGCTCCTGCCCGTGTAACATAACGGCTGTTTCCCACGCCTGCCTGTGTAAGACAACGCCTGTTTGTCGCGCCTGCCCGTGTAAAATAACGCCTGTTCGCCGCGCCTGCCCGTGTAAGACAACGCCTGTTTCCCGCTCCTGCCCGTGTAAGATAACGCCTGTTTGTCGCGCCTGCCCGTGTAAGATAACGGTTGTTCGCCGCGCCTGCCCGTGTAAGATAACGCCTGTTTCACGCGCCTACCCGTGTAAGATAACGGCTGTTTCACGCGCCTGCCCGTGTGAGATAACGCCTGTTTCCCGTCCCTGCCCGTGTAAGATAACGCCTGTTTCCCGCGCCGGCCCGTGTAAGATAATGCCTGTTTGTCGCGCCGGCCCGTGTGAGATAACGCCTGTTTCCCGCCCCTGCCCGTGTAAGATAACGCCTTTTTCCCGCGCCGGCCCGTCTAAGATAACGCCTGTTTCCCGTGCCTGCCCGTGTAAAATAACGCCTGTTTGTCGCGCCTGCCCGTGTAAGATAACGCCTTTTTCCAGCGCCTGCCCGTGTAAGATAACGCCTGTTCGTCGCGCCTGCCCGTGTAAGATAACGCTTGTTCGCCGCGCCTGCCCGTGTAAGATAACGCCTGTTCGCCGCGCCTGCCCGTGTAAGACAACGCCTGTTTCCCGCTCCTGCCCGTGTAACATAACGCCTGTTTCCCGCGCCGGCCCATCTAAGATAACGCCTGTTTCCAGCGTCTGCCC
The DNA here is from genome assembly GCF_051167445.1 of Perissodus microlepis. Classification (NCBI taxonomy): domain Eukaryota; kingdom Metazoa; phylum Chordata; class Actinopteri; order Cichliformes; family Cichlidae; genus Perissodus; species Perissodus microlepis. The sequence goes on from NC_140463.1 coordinate 49,133,890, forward strand.
GTGTAAGACAACGCCTGTTTCCCGCGCCAGCCCGTGTAAGACAACGCCTGTTTCCCGCGCCGGCCCGTGTAAGACAACGCCTGTTTCCCGCGCCAGCCCGTGTAAGACAACGCCTGTTTGTCGCGCCTGCCCGTGTAAGATAACGCCTGTTTGTCGCGCCTGCCCGTGTAAGATAACGCCTGTTTGCCGCGCCTGCCCGTGTAAGATAACGCCTGTTTCCCGCGCCTGCCCGTGTAAGATAACGCCTGTTTGTCGCGCCTGCCCGTCTAAGATAACGCCTGTTTCCAGCGCCTGCCCGTGTAAGATAACGCCTGTTTGTCGCGTCTGCCCATGTAAGATAACGCTTGTTTCCCGCTCCTGCCCGTGTAACATAACGCCTGTTCGCCGCGCCTTCCCGTGTAAGATAACGCCTGTTTCCCGCTCCTGCCCGTGTAACATAACGCCTGTTTCCCGCGCCTGCCCGTGTAAGATAACGCCTGTTTCCCGCGCCGGCCCGTCTAAGATAACGCCTGTTTCCAGCGCCTGCCCGTGTAAGACAACGCCTGTTTCCCGCGCCGGCCCGTGTAAGACAACGCCTGTTTCCCGCTCCTGCCCGTGTAAGATAACGCCTGTTTCCAGCGCCTGCCCGTGTAAGATAACGCCTGTTTGTCGCGCCTGCCCGTGTAAGATAACGCCTGTTTGCCGCGCCTGCCCGTGTAAGATAACGCCTGTTTCCCGCGCCTGCCCGTGTAAGATAACGCCTGTTTGTCGCGCCTGCCCGTCTAAGATAACGCCTGTTTCCAGCGCCTGCCCGTGTAAGATAACGCCTGTTTGTCGCGTCTGCCCGTGTAAGATAACGCTTGTTTCCCGCTCCTGCCCGTGTAACATAACGCCTGTTCGCCGCGCCTGCCCGTGTAACATAAAGCCTGTTTCCCGCTCCTGCCCGTGTAACATAACGCCTGTTTCCCGCGCCTGCCCGTGTAAGATAACGCCTGTTTCCCGCGCCGGCCCGTCTAAGATAACGCCTGTTTCCAGCGCCTGCCCGTGTAAGACAGCGCCTGTTTCCCGCGCCGGCCCGTGTAAGACAACGCCTGTTTCCCGTGCCTGCCCGTGTAAAATAACGCCTGTTTCCCACGCTTGCCCGTGTAAGATAACGCCTGTTTGTCGCGCCTGCCCGTGTAAGATAACGCCTGTTTGTCGCGCCGGCCCGTCTAAGATAACGCCTGTTTCCCGCGCCTGCCCGTGTAAAATAACGCGTGTTTGTCGCGCCTGCCCGTGTAAGATAACGCCTGTTTCCAGCGCCTGCCCGTGTAAGATAACGCCTGTTTGTCGCGCCTGCCCGTGTAAGATAACGCTTGTTCGCCGCGCCTGCCCGTGTAAGATAACGCCTGTTTGTCGCGTCTGCCCGTGTAAGATAACGCTTGTTTCCCGCTCCTGCCCGTGTAACATAACGCCTGTTCGCCGCGCCTGCCCGTGTAAGACAACGCCTGTTTCCCGCTCCTGCCCGTGTAACAAAACGCCTGTTTCCCGCGCCTGCCCGTGTAAGATAACACCTGTTTCCCGCGCCGGCCCGTCTAAGATAACGCCTGTTTCCAGCGCCTGCCCGTGTAAGACAACGCCTGTTTCCCGCGCCGGCCCGTGTAAGACAACGCCTGTTTCCCGCTCCTGCCCGTGTAAGATAACGCCTGTTTCCAGCGCCTGCCCGTGTAAGATAACGCCTGTTTGTCGCGCCTGCCCGTGTAAGATAACGCCTGTTTGCCGCGCCTGCCCGTGTGAGATAACGCCTGTTTCCCGCGCCTGCCCGTGTAAGATAACGCCTGTTTGTCGCGCCTGCCCGTCTAAGATAACGCCTGTTTCCAGCGCCTGCCCGTGTAAGATAACGCCTGTTTGTCGCGTCTGCCCGTGTAAGATAACGCTTGTTTCCCGCTCCTGCCCGTGTAACATAACGCCTGTTCGCCGCGCCTGCCCGTGTAAGACAACGCCTGTTTCCCGCTCCTGCCCGTGTAACATAACGCCTGTTTCTCGCGCCTGCCCGTGTAAGATAACGCCTGTTTCCCGCGCCGGCCCGTCTAAGATAACGCCTGTTTCCAGCGCCTGCCCGTGTAAGACAGCGCCTGTTTCCCGCGCCGGCCCGTGTAAGACAACGCCTGTTTCCCGCGCCTGCCCGTGTAAAATAACGCCTGTTTCCCACGCTTGCCCGTGTAAGATAACGCCTGTTTGTCGCGCCTGCCCGTGTAAGATAACGCCTGTTTGTCGCGCCGGCCCGTCTAAGATAACGCCTGTTTCCCGCGCCTGCCCGTGTAAAATAACGCCTGTTTGTCGCGCCTGCCCGTGTAAGATAACGCCTGTTTCCAGCGCCTGCCCGTGTAAGATAACGCCTGTTTGTCGCGCCTGCCCGTGTAAGATAACGCTTGTTCGCCGCGCCTGCCCGTGTAAGATAACGCCTGTTCGCCGCGCCTGCCCGTGTAAGACAACGCCTGTTTCCCGCTCCTGCCCGTGTAACATAACGCCTGTTTCCCGCGCCGGCCCATCTAAGATAACGCCTGTTTCCAGCGTCTGCCCGTGTAAGACAACGCCTGTTTCCCGCGCCAGCCCGTGTAAGACAACGCCTGTTTCCCGCGCCTGCCCGTGTAAAATAACGCCTGTTTCTCACGCCTGCCCGTGTAAGACAACGCCTGTTTGTCGCGCCTGCCCGTGTAAGATAACGCCTGTTTGTCGCGCCTGCCCGTGTAAGACAACGCCTGTTTCCCGCGCCTGCCCGTGTAAGATAACGCCTGTTTCCCGCGCCTGCCCGTGTAAGATAACGCCTGTTTGTCGCACCTGCCCGTGTAAGATAACGCCTGTTTGTCGCGCCGGCCCGTGTGAGATAACGCCTGTTTCCCGCCCCTGCCCGTGTAAGATAACGCCTGTTTGCCGCTCCTGCCCGTGTGACATAAAGCCTGTTTCCCGCGCCTGCCCGTGTAAGATAACGCCTGTTTGTCGCGTCTGCCCGTGTAAGATAACGCTTGTTTCCCGCTCCTGCCCGTGTAACATAACGCCTGTTCACCGCGCCTGCCCGTGTAAGACAACGCCTGTTTCCCGCTCCTGCCCGTGTAACATAACGCCTTTTTCCCGCGCCTGCCCGTGTAAGATAACGCCATTTTCCCGCGCCGGCCCGTCTAAGATAACGCCTGTTTCCAGCGCCTGCCCGTGTAAGACAGCGCCTGTTTCCCGCGCCGGCCCGTGTAAGACAACGCCTGTTTCCCGCGCCTGCCCGTGTAAAATAACGCCTGTTTCCCACGCCTGCCCGTGTAAGATAACGCCTGTTTGTCGCGCCTGCCCGTGTAAAATAACGCCTGTTTGTCGCGCCTGCCCGTGTAAGATAACGCCTTTTTTTCCGCGCCTGCCCGTGTAAGATAACGCCTGTTTGTCGCACCTGCCCGTGTAAGATAACGCCTGTTTGTCGCGCCGGCCCGTGTGAGATAACGCCTGTTTCCCGCCCCTGCCCGTGTAAGATAACGCCTGTTTGCCGCTCCTGCCCGTGTAACATAAAGCCTGTTTCCCGCGCCTGCCCGTGTAAGATAACGCCTGTTTGTCGCGCCGGCCCGTGTGAGATAACGCCTGTTTCCCGCTCCTGCCCGTGTAACATAACGCCTGTTTCCCGCGCCGGCCCTTCTAAGATAACGCCTGTTTCCAGCGTCTGCCCGTGTAAGACAACGCCTGTTTCCCGCGCCAGCCCGTGTAAGACAACGCCTGTTTCCCGCGCCTGCCCGTGTAAAATAACGCCTGTTTCCCACGCCTGCCCGTGTAAGACAACGCCTGTTTGTCGCGCCTGCCCGTGTAAGATAACGCCTGTTTCCCGCGCCTGCCCGTGTAAGACAACGCCTGTTTGCCGCGCCTGCCCGTGTAAAATAACGCCTGTTTCCCACGCCTGCCCGTGTAAGACAACGCCTGTTTGTCGCGCCTGCCCGTGTAAGATAACGCCTGTTTCCCGCGCCTGCCCGTGTAAGACAACGCCTGTTTGCCGCTCCTGCCCGTGTAAGAACACGCCCGTTTCCCGCTCCTGACCGTGTAAGATAATGCCTGTTTCACGCTCCTGCCCGTGTTAGATAACGCCTGTTTGTCGCGCCAGCCCGTGTAAGATAACGCCTGTTTCACGCTCCTGCCCGTGTAAGACAACGCCTGTTTCCCGCGCCTGCCCGTGTAAAATAACGCCTGTTTCCCACGCCTGCCCGTGTAAGACAACGCCTGTTTGTCGCGCCTGCCCGTGTAAGATAACGCCTGTTTCCCGCGCCTGCCCGTGTAAGACAACGCCTGTTTGCCGCGCCTGCCCGTGTAAAATAACGCCTGTTTCCCACGCCTGCCCGTGTAAGACAACGCCTGTTTGTCGCGCCTGCCCGTGTAAGATAACGCCTGTTTCCCGCGCCTGCCCGTGTAAGACAACGCCTGTTTGCCGCTCCTGCCCGTGTAAGAACACGCCCGTTTCCCGCTCCTGACCGTGTAAGATAATGCCTGTTTCACGCTCCTGCCCGTGTTAGATAACGCCTGTTTGTCGCGCCAGCCCGTGTAAGATAACGCCTGTTTCACGCTCCTGCCCGTGTAAGATAACGCCTGTTTGTCGCGCCTGCCCGTGTAAGATAACGCCTGTTTCACGCTCCTGCCCGTGTAAGATAACGCCTGTTTGTCGCGCCTGCCCGTGTAAGATAACGCCTGTTTGCCGCGCCTACCCGTGTAAGATAACGGCTGTTTCACGCGCCTGCCCGTGTAAGATAACGCCTGTTATTCGCGCCTGCCCGTGTAAGATAACGCTTGTTTCCCGCTCCTGCCCGTGTAACATAACGCCTGTTCGCCGCGCCTGCCCGTGTAAGACAACGCCTGTTTCCCGCTCCTGCCCGTGTAACATAACGCCTGTTTCCCGCGTCTGCCCGTGTAAGATAACGCCTGTTTCCCGCGCCGGCCCGTCTAAGATAACGCCTGTTTCCAGCGCCTGCCCGTGTAAGACAGCGCCTGTTTCCCGCGCCGGCCCGTGTAAGACAACGCCTGTTTCCCGCACCTGCCCGTGTAAAATAACGCCTGTTTCCCACGCCTGCCCGTGTAAGATAACGCCTGTTTGTCGCGCCTGCCCGTGTAAGATAACGCCTGTTTGTCGCGCCTGCCCGTGTAAGATAACGCCTGTTTCCCGCGCCTGCCCGTGTAAGATAACGCCTGTTTGTCGCACCTGCCCGTGTAAGATAACGCCTGTTTGTCGCGCCGGCCCGTGTGAGATAACGCCTGTTTCCCGCCCCTGCCCGTGTAAGATAACGCCTGTTTGCCGCTCCTGCCCGTGTAACATCAAGCCTGTTTCCCGCGCCTGCCCGTGTAAGATAACGCCTGTTTGTCGCGTCTGCCCGTGTAAGATAACGCTTGTTTCCCGCTCCTGCCCGTGTAACATAACGTCTGTTTCCCGCGCCTGCCCGTGTAAGAGAACGCCTGTTTCCCGCGCCTGCCCGTGTAAGACAACGCCTGTTTCCCGCTCCTGCCCGTGTAAGACAACGCCTGTTTCCCGCTCCTGCCCGTGTAAGAGAACGCCTGTTTCCCGCGCCGGCCCGTCTAAGATAACGCCTGTTTCCAGCGCCTGCCCGTGTAAGACAACGCCTGTTTCCCGCGCCGGCCCGTGTAAGACAACGCCTGTTTCCCGCTCCTGCCCGTGTAAGATAACGCCTGTTTCCAGCGCCTGCCCGTGTAAGATAACGCCTGTTTGTCGCGCCTGCCCGTGTAAGATAACGCCTGTTTGCCGCGCCTGCCCGTGTAAGATAACGCCTGTTTCCCGCGCCTGCCCGTGTAAGATAACGCCTGTTTGTCGCGCCTGCCCGTCTAAGATAACGCCTGTTTCCAGCGCCTGCCCGTGTAAGATAACGCCTGTTTGTCGCGTCTGCCCGTGTAAGATAACGCTTGTTTCCCGCTCCTGCCCGTGTAACATAACGCCTGTTCGCCGCGCCTGCCCGTGTAAGACAACGCCTGTTTCCCGCTCCTGCCCGTGTAACATAACGCCTGTTTCCCGCTCCTGCCCGTGTAAGATAACGCCTGTTTCCCGCGCCGGCCCGTCTAAGATAACGCCTGTTTCCAGCGCCTGCCCGTGTAAGACAGCGCCTGTTTCCCGCGCCGGCCCGTGTAAGTCAACACCTGTTTCCCGCGCCTGCCCGTGTAAAATAACGCCTGTTTCCCACGCCTGCCCGTGTAAGATAACGCCTGTTTGTCGCGCCTGCCCGTGTAAGATAACGCCTGTTTGTCGCGCCTGCCCGTGTAAGATAACGCCTGTTTGCCGCGCCTACCCGTGTAAGATAACGGCTTTTTCCCGCGCCGGCCCGTCTAAGATAACGCCTGTTTCCAGCGCCTGCCCGTGTAAGACAACGCCTGTTTCCCGCGCCGGCCCGTGTAAGACAACGCCTGTTTCCCGCTCCTGCCCGTGTAACATAACGCCTCTTTCCCGCGCCTGCCCGTGTAAGATAACGCCATTTTCCCGCGCCGGCCCGTCTAAGATAACGCCTGTTTCCAGCGCCTGCCCGTGTAAGACAGCGCCTGTTTCCCGCGCCGGCCCGTGTAAGACAACGCCTGTTTCCCGCGCCTGCCCGTGTAAAATAACGCCTGTTTCCCACGCCTGCCCGTGTAAGATAACGCCTGTTTGTCGCGCCTGCCCGTGTAAAATAACGCCTGTTTGTCGCGCCTGCCCGTGTAAGATAACGCCTTTTTTTCCGCGCCTGCCCGTGTAAGATAACGCCTGTTTGTCGCACCTGCCCGTGTAAGATAACGCCTGTTTGTCGCGCCGGCCCGTGTGAGATAACGCCTGTTTCCCGCCCCTGCCCGTGTAAGATAACGCCTGTTTGCCGCTCCTGCCCGTGTAACATAAAGCCTGTTTCCCGCGCCTGCCCGTGTAAGATAACGCCTGTTTGTCGCGCCGGCCCGTGTGAGATAACGCCTGTTTCCCGCTCCTGCCCGTGTAACATAACGCCTGTTTCCCGCGCCGGCCCTTCTAAGATAACGCCTGTTTCCAGCGTCTGCCCGTGTAAGACAACGCCTGTTTCCCGCGCCAGCCCGTGTAAGACAACGCCTGTTTCCCGCGCCTGCCCGTGTAAAATAACGCCTGTTTCCCACGCCTGCCCGTGTAAGACAACGCCTGTTTGTCGCGCCTGCCCGTGTAAGATAACGCCTGTTTCCCGCGCCTGCCCGTGTAAGACAACGCCTGTTTGCCGCGCCTGCCCGTGTAAAATAACGCCTGTTTCCCACGCCTGCCCGTGTAAGACAACGCCTGTTTGTCGCGCCTGCCCGTGTAAGATAACGCCTGTTTCCCGCGCCTGCCCGTGTAAGACAACGCCTGTTTGCCGCTTCTGCCCGTGTAAGAACACGCCCGTTTCCCGCTCCTGCCCGTGTAAGATAATGCCTGTTTCACGCTCCTGCCCGTGTTAGATAACGCCTGTTTGTCGCGCCAGCCCGTGTAAGATAACGCCTGTTTCACGCTCCTGCCCGTGTAAGATAACGCCTGTTTGTCGCGCCTGCCCGTGTAAGATAACGCCTGTTTCACGCTCCTGCCCGTGTAAGATAACGCCTGTTTGTCGCGCCTGCCCGTGTAAGATAACGCCTGTTTGCCGCGCCTACCCGTGTAAGATAACGGCTGATTCACGCGCCTGCCCGTGTAAGATAACGCCTGTTTGTCGCGCCTGCCCGTGTAAGATAACGCCTGTTTGTCGCGCCTGCCCGTGTAAGATAACGCCTGTTTGCCGCGCCTGCCCGTGTAAGATAACGCCTGTTTGTCGCACCTGCCCGTGTAAGATAACGCCTGTTTGTCGCGCCGGCCCGTGTGAGATAACGCCTGTTTCCCGCCCCTGCCCGTGTAAGATAACGCCTGTTTGCCGCTCCTGCCCGTGTAACATAAAGCCTGTTTCCCGCGCCTGCCCGTGTAAGATAACGCCTGTTTGTCGCGCCGGCCCGTGTGAGATAACGCCTGTTTCCCGCTCCTGCCCGTGTAACATAACGCCTGTTTCCCGCGCCGGCCCTTCTAAGATAACGCCTGTTTCCAGCGTCTGCCCGTGTAAGACAACGCCTGTTTCCCGCGCCAGCCCGTGTAAGACAACGCCTGTTTCCCGCGCCTGCCCGTGTAAAATAACGCCTGTTTCCCACGCCTGCCCGTGTAAGACAACGCCTGTTTGTCGCGCCTGCCCGTGTAAGATAACGCCTGTTTCCCGCGCCTGCCCGTGTAAGACAACGCCTGTTTGCCGCGCCTGCCCGTGTAAAATAACGCCTGTTTCCCACGCCTGCCCGTGTAAGACAACGCCTGTTTGTCGCGCCTGCCCGTGTAAGATAACGCCTGTTTCCCGCGCCTGCCCGTGTAAGACAACGCCTGTTTGCCGCTTCTGCCCGTGTAAGAACACGCCCGTTTCCCGCTCCTGCCCGTGTAAGATAATGCCTGTTTCACGCTCCTGCCCGTGTTAGATAACGCCTGTTTGTCGCGCCAGCCCGTGTAAGATAACGCCTGTTTCACGCTCCTGCCCGTGTAAGATAACGCCTGTTTGTCGCGCCTGCCCGTGTAAGATAACGCCTGTTTCACGCTCCTGCCCGTGTAAGATAACGCCTGTTTGTCGCGCCTGCCCGTGTAAGATAACGCCTGTTTGCCGCGCCTACCCGTGTAAGATAACGGCTGATTCACGCGCCTGCCCGTGTAAGATAACGCCTGTTTGTCGCGCCTGCCCGTGTAAGATAACGCCTGTTTGTCGCGCCTGCCCGTGTAAGATAACGCCTGTTTGCCGCGCCTACCCGTGTAAGATAACGGCTGTTTCACGCGCCTGCCCGTGTAAGATAACGCCCGTTTCCCGCTCCTGCCCGTGTAAGATAATGCCTGTTTCACGCTCCTGCCCGTGTTAGATAACGCCTGTTTGTCGCGCCAGCCCGTGTAAGATAACGCCTGTTTCACGCGCCTACCCGTGTAAGATAATGGCTGTTTCACGCGCCTGCCCGTGTAAGATAACGCCTGTTTGTCGCGCCTGCCCGTGTAAGATAACGCTTGTTTCCCGCTCCTGCCCGTGTAACATAACGCCTGTTCGCCGCGCCTGCCCGTGTAAGACAACGCCTGTTTCCCGCTCCTGCCCGTGTAACATAACGCCTGTTTCCCGCGTCTGCCCGTGTAAGATAACGCCTGTTTCCCGCGCCGGCCCGTCTAAGATAACGCCTGTTTCCAGCGCCTGCCCGTGTAAGACAGCGCCTGTTTCCCGCGCCGGCCCGTGTAAGACAACGCCTGTTTCCCGCGCCTGCCCGTGTAAAATAACGCCTGTTTCCCACGCCTGCCCGTGTAAGATAACGCCTGTTTGTCGCGCCTGCCCGTGTAAGATAACGCTTGTTTCCCGCTCCTGCCCGTGTAACATAACGCCTGTTCGCCGCGCCTGCCCGTGTAAGACAACGCCTGTTTCCCGCTCCTGCCCGTGTAACATAACGCCTGTTTCCCGCGCCTGCCCGTGTAAGATAACGCCTGTTTCCCGCGCCGGCCCGTCTAAGATAACGCCTGTTTCCAGCGCCTGCCCGTTTAAGACAGCGCCTGTTTCCCGTGCCGGCCCGTGTAAGACAACGCCTGTTTCCCGCGCCTGCCCGTGTAAAATAACGCCTGTTTCCCACGCCTGCCCGTGTAAGATAACGCCTGTTTGTCGCGCCTGCCCGTGTAAAATAACGCCTGTTTGTCGCGCCTGCCCGTGTAAGATAACGCCTTTTTTTCCGCGCCTGCCCGTGTAAGATAACGCCTGTTTGTCGCACCTGCCGGTGTAAGATAACGCCTGTTTGTCGCGCCGGCCCGTGTGAGATAACGCCTGTTTCCCGCCCCTGCCCGTGTAAGATAACGCCTGTTTGCCGCTCCTGCCCGTGTAACATAAAGCCTGTTTCCCGCGCCTGCCCGTGTAAGATAACGCCTGTTTGTCGCGCCGGCATGTGTGAGATAACGCCTGTTTCCCGCTCCTGCCCGTGTAACATAACGCCTGTTTCCCGCGCCGGCCCTTCTAAGATAACGCCTGTTTCCAGCGTCTGCCCGTGTAAGACAACGCCTGTTTCCCGCGCCAGCCCGTGTAAGACAACGCCTGTTTCCCGCGCCTGCCCGTGTAAAATAACGCCTGTTTCCCACGCCTGCCCGTGTAAGACAACGCCTGTTTGTCGCGCCTGCCCGTGTAAGACAACGCCTGTTTCCCGCGCCAGCCCGTGTAAGACAACGCCTGTTTCCCGCGCCTGCCCGTGTAAAATAACGCCTGTTTCCCACGCCTGCCCGTGTAAGACAACGCCTGTTTGTCGCGCCTGCCCGTGTAAGATAACTTCTGTTTCCCGCGCCTGCCCGTGTAAGACAACGCCTGTTTCCGACTCCTGCCCGTGTAAGAACACGCCCGTTTCCCGCTCCTGCCCGTGTAAGATAACGCCTGTTTCACGCTCCTGCCCGTGTAAGATAACGCCTGTTTGTCGCGCCTGCCCGTGTAAGATAACGCCTGTTTCACGCTCCTGCCCGTGTAAGATAACGCCTGTTTGTCGCGCCTGCCCGTGTAAGATAACGCCTGTTTGCCGCGCCTACCCGTGTAAGATAACGGCTGTTTCACGCGCCTGCCCGTGTGAGATAACGCCTGTTTCCCGTCCCTGCCCGTGTAAGATAACGCCTGTTTCCCGCGCCGGCCCGTGTAAGATAATGCCTGTTTGTCGCGCCGGCCCGTGTGAGATAACGCCTGTTTCCCGCGCCGGCCCGTCTAAGATAACGCCTGTTTCCAGCGCCTGCCCGTGTAAGACAACGCCTGTTTCCCGCGCCGGCCCGTGTAAGACAACGCCTGTTTCCCGCTCCTGCCCGTGTAAGATAACGCCTGTTTCCAGCGCCTGCCCGTGTAAGATAACGCCTGTTTGTCGCGCCTGCCCGTGTAAGATAACGCCTGTTTGCCGCGCCTGCCCGTGTGAGATAACGCCTGTTTCCCGCGCCTGCCCGTGTAAGATAACGCCTGTTTGTCGCGCCTGCCCGTCTAAGATAACGCCTGTTTCCAGCGCCTGCCCGTGTAAGATAACGCCTGTTTGTCGCGCCTGCCCGTGTAAGATAACGCCTGTTTGTCGCGCCGGCCCGTCTAAGATAACGCCTGTTTCCCGCGCCTGCCCGTGTAAAATAACGCCTGTTTGTCGCGCCTGCCCGTGTAAGATAACGCCTGTTTCCAGCGCCTGCCCGTGTAAGATAACGCCTGTTTGTCGCGCCTGCCCGTGTAAAATAACGCCTGTTTGTCGCGCCTGCCCGTGTAAGATAACGCCTGTTTCCCGCGCCGGCCCGTGTAAGATAACGCCTGTTTGTCGCACCTGCCCGTGTAAGATAACGCCTGTTTCCTGCGCCTGCCCGTGTAAGACAACGCCTGTTTCCCGCCCCTGCCCGTGTAAGATAACGCCTGTTTGTCGCGCCGGCCCGTGTGAGATAACGCCTGTTTGTCGCACCTGCCCGTGTAAGATAACGCCTGTTTCCTGCGCCTGCCCGTGTAAGACAACGCCTGTTTCCCGCCCCTGCCCGTGTAAGATAACGCCTGTTTCCCGCGCCGGCCCGTGTAAGATAACGCCTGTTTGTCGCACCTGCCCGTGTGAGATAACGCCTGTTTCCTGCGCCTGCCCGTGTAAGACAACGCCTGTTTCCCGCCCCTGCCCGTGTAAGATAACGCCTGTTTGTCGCGCCGGCCCGTGTGAGATAACGCCTGTTTCCCGCTCCTGCCCGTGTAAGATAACGCCTGTTTGTCGCGCCTGCCCGTCTAAGATAACGCCTGTTTCCAGCGCCTGCCCGTGTAAGATAACGCCTGTTTCCCGCTCCTGCCCGTGTAAGATAACGCCTGTTTCCAGCGCCTGCCCGTGTAAGATAACGCCTGTTTGTCGCGCCTGCCCGTGTAAGATAACGCCTGTTTGCCGCGCCTGCCCGTGTAAGACAACGCCTGTTTCCCGCTCCTGCCCGTGTAACATAACGCCTGTTTCCCGCGCCTGCCCGTGTAAGATAACGCCTGTTTGTCGCGCCTGCCCGTGTAAGATAACGCCTGTTTGCCGCGCCTGCCCGTGTAAGACAACGCCTGTTTCCCGCTCCTGCCCGTGTAACATAACGCCTGTTTCCCGCGCCTGCCCGTGTAAGATAACGCCTGTTTCCTGCGCCTGCCCGTGTAAGACAACGCCTGTTTCCAGCGCCTGCCCGTGTAAGATAACGCTTGTTTGTCGCGCCTGCCCGTGTAAGATAACGCCTGTTTGTCGCGCCTGCCCGTGTAAGATAACGGCTGTTTCACGCGCCTGCCCGTGTAAGATAACGCCTGTTTGTCGCGCCTGCCCGTGTAAGATAACGCCTGTTTCCCGCGCCTGCCCGTGTAAGATAACGCCTGTTTCCCGCTCCTGCCCGTGTAAGATAACGCCTGTTTCCCGCGCCTGCCCGTGTAAGACAACGCCTGTTTCCCGCTCCTGCCCGTGTAACATAACGCCTTTTTCCCGCGCCGGCCCGTCTAAGATAACGCCTGTTTCCAGTGCCTGTCCGTGTAAGACAACGCCTGTTTCCCGCGCCTGCCCGTGTAAGATAACGCCTGTTTGCCGCGCCTGCCCGTGTAAGACAACGCCTGTTTCCCGCTCCTGCCCGTGTAACATAACGCCTGTTTCCCGCGCCTGCCCGTGTAAGATAACTTCTGTTTGTCGCGCCTGCCCGTGTAAGATAACGGCTGTTTCACGCGCCTGCCCGTGTAAGATAACGCCTGTTTGTCGCGCCTGCCCGTGTAAGATAGCGCCTGTTTCCCGCGCCTGCCCGTGTAAGATAACGCCTGTTTCCCGCTCCTGCCCGTGTAAGATAACGCCTGTTTCCAGCGCCTGCCCGTGTAAGATAACGCCTGTTTGTCGCGCCTGCCCGTGTAAGATAACGCCTGTTTGCCGCGCCTGCCCGTGTAAGACAACGCCTGTTTCCCGCTCCTGCCCGTGTAACATAACGCCTGTTTCCCGCGCCTGCCCGTGTAAGATAACGCCTGTTTGTCGCGCCTGCCCGTCTAAGATAACGCCTGTTTCCAGCGCCTGCCCGTGTAAGATAACGCCTGTTTCCCGCTCCTGCCCGTGTAAGATAACGCCTGTTTCCAGCGCCTGCCCGTGTAAGATAACGCCTGTTTGTCGCGCCTGCCCGTGTAAGATAACGCCTGTTTCCCGCTCCTGCCCGTGTAAGATAACGCCTGTTTCCAGCGCCTGCCCGTGTAAGATAACGCCTGTTTGTCGCGCCTGCCTGTGTAAGATAACGCCTGTTTGCCGCGCCTGCCCGTGTAAGACAACGCCTGTTTCCCGCTCCTGCCCGTGTAACATAACGCCTGTTTCCCGCGCCTGCCCGTGTAAGATAACGCCTGTTTGTCGCGCCTGCCCGTCTAAGATAACGCCTGTTTCCAGCGCCTGCCCGTGTAAGATAACGCCTGTTTCCCGCTCCTGCCCGTGTAAGATAACGCCTGTTTCCAGCGCCTGCCCGTGTAAGATAACGCCTGTTTGTCGCGCCTGCCCGTGTAAGATAACGCCTGTTTGCCGCGCCTGCCCGTGTAAGACAACGCCTGTTTCCCGCTCCTGCCGGTGTAACATAACGCCTTTTTCCCGCGCCTGCCCGTGTAAGATAACGCCTGTTTGTCGCGCCTGCCCGTGTAAGATAACGCCTGTTTCCAGCGCCTTTCCGTGTAAGATAACGCCTGTTTCCCGCGCCTGCCCGTGTAAGATAACGCCTGTTTGCCGCGCCTGCCCGTGTAAGACAACGCCTTTTTCCCACGTCTGCCCGTCTAAGATAACGCCTGTTTCCCGCGCCTGCCCGTGTAAGATAACGCCTGTTTGTCGCGCCTGCCCGTCTAAGATAACGCCTGTTTCCAGCGCCTGCCCGTGTAAGATAACGCCTGTTTCCTGCGCCTGCCCGTGTAAGACAACGCCTGTTTGCCGCTCCTGCCCGTGTAACATAAAGCCTGTTTCCCGCGCCTGCCCGTGTAAGATAACTTCTGTTTGTCGCGCCTGCCCGTGTAAGATAACGGCTGTTTCACGCGCCTGCCCGTGTAAGATAACGCCTGTTTGTCGCGCCTGCCCGTGTAAGATAGCGCCTGTTTCCCGCGCCTGCCCGTGTAAGATAACGCCTGTTTCCCGCTCCTGCCCGTGTAAGATAACGCCTGTTTCCAGCGCCTGCCCGTGTAAGATAACGCCTGTTTGTCGCGCCTGCCCGTGTAAGATAACGCCTGTTTGCCGCGCCTGCCCGTGTAAGACAACGCCTGTTTCCCGCTCCTGCCCGTGTAACATAACGCCTGTTTCCCGCGCCTGCCCGTGTAAGATAACGCCTGTTTGTCGCGCCTGCCCGTCTAAGATAACGCCTGTTTCCAGTGCCTGCCCGTGTAAGATAACGCCTGTTTCCCGCTCCTGCCCGTGTAAGATAACGGCTGTTTCCAGCGCCTGCCCGTGTAGGATAACGCCTGTTTGCCGCGCCTGCCCGTGTAAGACAACGCCTGTTTCCCGCTCCTGCCCGTGTAACATAACGCCTGTTTCCCGCGCCTGCCCGTGTAAGATAACGCCTGTTTGTCGCGCCTGCCCGTGTAAGATAACGCCTGTTTGCCGCGCCTGCCCGTGTAAGACAACGCCTGTTTCCCGCTCCTGCCCGTGTAACATAACGCCTGTTTCCCGCGCCTGCCCGTGTAAGATAACGCCTGTTTGTCGCGCCTGCCCGTGTAAGATAACGCCTGTTTCCCGCTCCTGCCCGTGTAAGATAACGCCTGTTTCCAGCGCCTGCCCGTGTAAGATAACGCCTGTTTGTCGCGCCTGCCCGTGTAAGATAGCGCCTGTTTGTCGCGCCTGCCCGTCTAAGATAACGCCTGTTTCCAGTGCCTGCCCGTGTAAGATAACGCCTGTTTCCCGCTCCTGCCCGTGTAAGATAACGGCTGTTTCCAGCGCCTGCCCGTGTAGGATAACGCCTGTTTGCCGCGCCTGCCCGTGTAAGACAACGCCTGTTTCCCGCTCCTGCCCGTGTAACATAACGCCTGTTTCCCGCGCCTGCCCGTGTAAGATAACGCCTGTTTGTCGCGCCTGCCCGTGTAAGATAACGCCTGTTTGTCGCGCCTGCCCGTCTAAGATAACGCCTGTTTCCAGCGCCTGCCCGTGTAAGATAACGCCTGTTTCCCGCTCCTGCCCGTGTAAGATAACGCCTTTTTCCCGCTTCTGTTTGTCGCGCCTGCCCGTGTAACATAAAGCCTTTTTCCCGCGCCTGCCCGTGTAAGATAACTTCTGTTTGTCGCGCCTGCCCGTGTAAGATAACGGCTGTTTCACGCGCCTGCCCGTGTAAGATAACGCCTGTTTGTCGCGCCTGCCCGTGTAAGATAGCGCCTGTTTCCCGCGCCTGCCCGTGTAAGATAACGCCTGTTTCCCGCTCCTGCCCGTGTAAGATAACGCCTGTTTCCAGCGCCTGCCCGTGTAAGATAACGCCTGTTTGTCGCGCCTGCCCGTGTAAGATAACGCCTGTTTGCCGCGCCTGCCCGTGTAAGACAACGCCTGTTTCCCGCTCCTGCCCGTGTAACATAACGCCTGTTTCCCGCTCCTGCCCGTGTAACATAACGCCTGTTTCCCGCGCCTGCCCGTGTAAGATAACGCCTGTTTCCAGCGCCTGCCCGTGTAAGATAACGCCTGTTTCCTGCGCCTGCCCGTGTAAGACAACGCTTGTTTCCCGCTCCTGCCCGTGTAACATAACGCCTGTTTCCAGCGCCTGCCCGTGTAAGATAACGCCTGTTTGTCGCGCCTGCCCGTCTAAGATAACGCCTGTTTCCAGCGCCTGCCCGTGTAAGATAACGCCTGTTTCCTGCGCCTGCCCGTGTAAGACAACGCCTGTTTGCCGCTCCTGCCCGTGTAACATAAAGCCTGTTTCCCGCGCCTGCCCGTGTAAGATAACGCCTGTTTGTCGCGCCTGCCCGTGTAAGATAACGGCTGTTTCACGCGCCTGCCCGTGTAAGATAACGCCTGTTTGTCGCGCCTGCCCGTGTAAGATAGCGCCTGTTTCCCGCGCCTGCCCGTGTAAGATAACGCCTGTTTCCCGCTCCTGCCCGTGTAAGATAACGCCTGTTTCCAGCGCCTGCCCGTGTAAGATAACGCCTGTTTGTCGCGCCTGCCCGTGTAAGATAACGCCTGTTTGCCGCGCCTGCCCGTGTAAGACAACGTCTGTTTCCCGCTCCTGCCCGTGTAACATAACGCCTGTTTCCCATGCCTGCCCGTGTAAGATAACGCCTGTTTCCCGCGCCGGCCCGTCTAAGATAACGCCTGTTTCCAGCGCCTGCCCGTGTAAGACAACGCCTGTTTCCCGCGCCGGCCCGTGTAAGACAACGCCTGTTTCCCGCGCCTGCCCGTGTAAAATAACGCCTGTTTCCCACGCCTGCCCGTGTAAGATAACGCCTGTTTGTCGCGCCTGCCCGTGTAAAATAACGCCTGTTTGTCGCGCCTGCCCGTGTAAGATAACGCCTGTTTCCTGCGCCTGCCCGTGTAAGACAACGCCTGTTTGCCGCTCCTGCCCGTGTAACATAAAGCCTGTTTCCCGCGCCTGCCCGTGTAAGATAACTTCTGTTTGTCGCGCCTGCCCGTGTAAGATAACGGCTGTTTCACGCGCCTGCCCGTGTAAGATAACGCCTGTTTGTCGCGCCTGCCCGTGTAAGATAGCGCCTGTTTCCCGCGCCTGCCCGTGTAAGATAACGCCTGTTTCCCGCTCCTGCCCGTGTAAGATAACGCCTGTTTCCAGCGCCTGCCCGTGTAAGATAACGCCTGTTTGTCGCGCCTGCCCGTGTAAGATAACGCCTGTTTGCCGCGCCTGCCCGTGTAAGACAACGCCTGTTTCCCGCTCCTGCCCGTGTAACATAACGCCTGTTTCCCGCGCCTGCCCGTGTAAGATAACGCCTGTTTGTCGCGCCTGCCCGTCTAAGATAACGCCTGTTTCCAGTGCCTGCCCGTGTAAGATAACGCCTGTTTCCCGCTCCTGCCCGTGTAAGATAACGGCTGTTTCCAGCGCCTGCCCGTGTAGGATAACGCCTGTTTGCCGCGCCTGCCCGTGTAAGACAACGCCTGTTTCCCGCTCCTGCCCGTGTAACATAACGCCTGTTTCCCGCGCCTGCCCGTGTAAGATAACGCCTGTTTGTCGCGCCTGCCCGTGTAAGATAACGCCTGTTTGCCGCGCCTGCCCGTGTAAGACAACGCCTGTTTCCCGCTCCTGCCCGTGTAACATAACGCCTGTTTCCCGCGCCTGCCCGTGTAAGATAACGCCTGTTTGTCGCGCCTGCCCGTCTAAGATAACGCCTGTTTCCAGCGCCTGCCCGTGTAAGATAACGCCTGTTTCCTGCGCCTGCCCGTGTAAGACAACGCTTGTTTCCCGCTCCTGCCCGTGTAACATAACGCCTGTTTCCCGCGCCTGCCCGTGTAAGATAACGCCTGTTTGTCGCGCCTGCCCGTCTAAGATAACGCCTGTTTCCAGCGCCTGCCCGTTTAAGATAACGCCTGTTTCCTGCGCCTGCCCGTGTAAGACAACGCCTGTTTGCCGCTCCTGCCCGTGTAACATAAAGCCTTTTTCCCGCGCCTGCCCGTGTAAGATAACTTCTGTTTGTCGCGCCTGCCCGTGTAAGATAACGGCTGTTTCACGCGCCTGCCCGTGTAAGATAACGCCTGTTTGTCGCGCCTGCCCGTGTAAGATAGCGCCTGTTTCCCGCGCCTGCCCGTGTAAGATAACGCCTGTTTCCCGCTCCTGCCCGTGTAAGATAACGCCTGTTTCCAGCGCCTGCCCGTGTAAGATAACGCCTGTTTGTCGCGCCTGCCCGTGTAAGATAACGCCTGTTTGCCGCGCCTGCCCGTGTAAGACAACGCCTGTTTCCCGCTCCTGCCCGTGTAACATAACGCCTGTTTCCCGCGCCTGCCCGTGTAAGATAACGCCTGTTTGTCGCGCCTGCCCGTCTAAGATAACGCCTGTTTCCAGCGCCTGCCCGTGTAAGATAACGCCTGTTTCCTGCGCCTGCCCGTGTAAGACAACGCTTGTTTCCCGCTCCTGCCCGTGTAACATAACGCCTGTTTCCAGCGCCTGCCCGTGTAAGATAACGCCTGTTTGTCGCGCCTGCCCGTCTAAGATAACGCCTGTTTCCAGCGCCTGCCCGTGTAAGACAACGCCTGTTTGCCGCTCCTGCCCGTGTAACATAAAGCCTGTTTCCCGCGCCTGCCCGTGTAAGATAACTTCTGTTTGTCGCGCCTGCCCGTGTAAGATAACGGCTGTTTCACGCGCCTGCCCGTGTAAGATAACGCCTGTTTGTCGCGCCTGCCCGTGTAAGATAGCGCCTGTTTCCCGCGCCTGCCCGTGTAAGATAACGCCTGTTTCCCGCTCCTGCCCGTGTAAGATAACGCCTGTTTCCAGCGCCTGCCCGTGTAAGATAACGCCTGTTTGTCGCGCCTGCCCGTGTAAGATAACGCCTGTTTGCCGCGCCTGCCCGTGTAAGACAACGTCTGTTTCCCGCTCCTGCCCGTGTAACATAACGCCTGTTTCCCACGCCTGCCCGTGTAAGATAACGCCTGTTTCCCGCGCCGGCCCGTCTAAGATAACGCCTGTTTCCAGCGCCTGTCCGTGTAAGACAACGCCTGTTTCCCGCGCCGGCCCGTGTAAGACAACGCCTGTTTCCCGCGCCTGCCCGTGTAAAATAACGCCTGTTTCCCACGCCTGCCCGTGTAAGATAACGCCTGTTTGTCGCGCCTGCCCGTGTAAAATAACGCCTGTTTGTCGCGCCTGCCCGTGTAAGATAACGCCTGTTTCCCGCGCCTGCCCGTGTAAGATAACGCCTGTTTCCCGCGCCTGCCCGTGTAAGATAACGCCTGTTTCCCGCTCCTGCCCGTGTAAGATAACGCCTGTTTCCAGCGCCTGCCCGTGTAAGATAACGCTTGTTTGTCGCGCCTGCCCGTGTAAGATAACGCCTGTTTGTCGCGCCTGCCCGTGTAAGATAACGGCTGTTTCACGCGCCTGCCCGTGTAAGATAACGCCTGTTTGTCGCGCCTGCCCGTGTAAGATAACGCCTGTTTCCCGCGCCTGCCCGTGTAAGATAACGCCTGTTTCCCGCTCCTGCCCGTGTAAGATAACGCCTGTTTCCCGCGCCTGCCCGTGTAAGACAACGCCTGTTTCCCGCTCCTGCCCGTGTAACATAACGCCTTTTTCCCGCGCCGGCCCGTCTAAGATAACGCCTGTTTCCAGCGCCTGTCCGTGTAAGACAACGCCTGTTTCCCGCGCCTGCCCGTGTAAGATAACGCCTGTTTGCCGCGCCTGCCCGTGTAAGACAACGCCTTTTTCCCACGTCTGCCCGTCTAAGATAACGCCTGTTTCCCGCGCCTGCCCGTGTAAGATAACGCCTGTTTGACGCGCCTGCCCGTCTAAGATAACGCCTGTTTCCAGCGCCTGCCCGTGTAAGATAACGCCTGTTTCCTGCGCCTGCCCGTGTAAGACAACGCCTGTTTGCCGCTCCTGCCCGTGTAACATAAAGCCTGTTTCCCGCGCCTGCCCGTGTAAGATAACTTCTGTTTGTCGCGCCTGCCCGTGTAAGATAACGGCTGTTTCACGCGCCTGCCCGTGTAAGATAACGCCTGTTTGTCGCGCCTGCCCGTGTAAGATAGCGCCTGTTTCCCGCGCCTGCCCGTGTAAGATAACGCCTGTTTCCCGCTCCTGCCCGTGTAAGATAACGCCTGTTTCCAGCGCCTGCCCGTGTAAGATAACGCCTGTTTGTCGCGCCTGCCCGTGTAAGATAACGCCTGTTTGCCGCGCCTGCCCGTGTAAGACAACGCCTGTTTCCCGCTCCTGCCCGTGTAACATAACGCCTGTTTCCCGCGCCTGCCCGTGTAAGATAACGCCTGTTTGTCGCGCCTGCCCGTCTAAGATAACGCCTGTTTCCAGCGCCTGCCCGTGTAAGATAACGCCTGTTTCCCGCTCCTGCCCGTGTAAGATAACGCCTGTTTCCAGCGCCTGCCCGTGTAAGATAACGCCTGTTTGTCGCGCCTGCCCGTGTAAGATAACGCCTGTTTGCCGCGCCTGCCCGTGTAAGACAACGCCTGTTTCCCGCTCCTGCCCGTGTAAGATAACGCCTGTTTGTCGCGCCTGGCCGTGTAAGATAACGCCTGTTTGCCGCGCCTGCCCGTGTAAGACAACGCCTGTTTCCCGCTCCTGCCCGTGTAACATAACGCCTGTTTCCCGCGCCTGCCCGTGTAAGATAACGCCTGTTTGTCGCGCCTGCCCGTGTAAGATAACTTCTGTTTGTCGCGCCTGCCCGTGTAAGATAACGGCTGTTTCACGCGCCTGCCCGTGTAAGATAACGCCTGTTTGTCGCGCCTGCCCGTGTAAGATAGCGCCTGTTTCCCGCGCCTGCCCGTGTAAGATAACGCCTGTTTCCCGCTCCTGCCCGTGTAAGATAACGCCTGTTTCCAGCGCCTGCCCGTGTAAGATAACGCCTGTTTGTCGCGCCTGCCCGTGTAAGATAACGCCTGTTTGCCGCGCCTGCCCGTGTAAGACAACGCCTGTTTCCCGCTCCTGCCCGTGTAACATAACGCCTGTTTCCCGCGCCTGCCCGTGTAAGATAACGCCTGTTTGTCGCGCCTGCCCGTGTAAGATAACGCCTGTTTCCCGCTCCTGCCCGTGTAAGATAACGCCTGTTTCCAGCGCCTGCCCGTGTAAGATAACGCTTGTTTGTCGCGCCTGCCCGTGTAAGATAACGCCTGTTTGTCGCGCCTGCCCGTGTAAGATAACGGCTGTTTCACGCGCCTGCCCGTGTAAGATAACGCCTGTTTGTCGCGCCTGCCCGTGTAAGATAACGCCTGTTTCCCGCGCCTGCCCGTGTAAGATAACGCCTGTTTCCCGCTCCTGCCCGTGTAAGATAACGCCTGTTTCCCGCGCCTGCCCGTGTAAGACAACGCCTGTTTCCCGCTCCTGCCCGTGTAACATAACGCCTTTTTCCCGCGCCTGCCCGTGTAAGACAACGCCTGTTTCCCGCTCCTGCCCGTGTAACATAACGCCTTTTTCCCGCGCCGGCCCGTCTAAGATAACGCCTGTTTCCAGTGCCTGTCCGTGTAAGACAACGCCTGTTTCCCGCGCCTGCCCGTGTAAGATAACGCCTGTTTGCCGCGCCTGCCCGTGTAAGACAACGCCTGTTTCCCGCTCCTGCCCGTGTAACATAACGCCTGTTTCCCGCGCCTGCCCGTGTAAGATAACGCCTGTTTGTCGCGCCTGCCCGTGTAAGATAACTTCTGTTTGTCGCGCCTGCCCGTGTAAGATAACGGCTGTTTCACGCGCCTGCCCGTGTAAGATAACGCCTGTTTGTCGCGCCTGCCCGTGTAAGATAGCGCCTGTTTCCCGCGCCTGCCCGTGTAAGATAACGCCTGTTTCCCGCTCCTGCCCGTGTAAGATAACGCCTGTTTCCAGCGCCTGCCCGTGTAAGATAACGCCTGTTTGCCGCGCCTGCCCGTGTAAGACAACGCCTGTTTCCCGCTCCTGCCCGTGTAACATAACGCCTGTTTCCCGCGCCTGCCCGTGTAAGATAACGCCTGTTTGTCGCGCCTGCCCGTCTAAGATAACGCCTGTTTCCAGCGCCTGCCCGTGTAAGATAACGCCTGTTTCCCGCTCCTGCCCGTGTAAGATAACGCCTGTTTCCAGCGCCTGCCCGTGTAAGATAACGCCTGTTTGTCGCGCCTGCCCGTGTAAGATAACGCCTGTTTGCCGCGCCTGCCCGTGTAAGACAACGCCTGTTTCCCGCTCCTGCCCGTGTAACATAACGCCTGTTTCCCGCGCCTGCCCGTGTAAGATAACGCCTGTTTGTCGCGCCTGCCCGTGTAAGATAACGCCTGTTTGCCGCGCCTGCCCGTGTAAGACAACGCCTGTTTCCCGCTCCTGCCCGTGTAACATAACGCCTGTTTCCCGCGCCTGCCCGTGTAAGATAACGCCTGTTTCCAGCGCCTGCCCGTGTAAGATAACGCCTGTTTCCTGCGCCTGCCCGTGTAAGACAACGCCTGTTTCCAGCGCCTGCCCGTGTAAGATAACGCTTGTTTGTCGCGCCTGCCCGTGTAAGATAACGCCTGTTTGTCGCGCCTGCCCGTGTAAGATAACGGCTGTTTCACGCGCCTGCCCGTGTAAGATAACGCCTGTTTCCCGCGCCTGCCCGTGTAAGATAACGCCTGTTTCCCGCGCCTGCCCGTGTAAGATAACGCCTGTTTGTCGCGCCTGCCCGTCTAAGATAACGCGTGTTTGTCGCGCCGGCCCGTGTGAGATAACGCCTGTTTCCCGCCCCTGCCCGTGTAAGATAACGCCTGTTTGCCGCTCCTGCCCGTGTGAGATAACGCCTGTTTCCCGCCCCTGCCCGTGTAAGATAACGCCTGTTTGCCGCTCCTGCCCGTGTGAGATAACGCCTGTTTCCAGCGCCTGCCCGTGTAAGATAACGCCTGTTTGTCGCGCCTGCCCGTGTAAGATAAAGCCTGTTTCCCGCGCCTGCCCGTGTAAGATAACGCCTGTTTGTCGCGCCGGCCCGTGTGAGATAACGCCTGTTTCCCGCCCCTGCCCGTGTAAGATAACGCCTGTTTCCCGCGCCGGCCCGTCTGAGATAACGCCTGTTTCCAGCGCCTGCCCGTGTAAGAACACGCCCGTTTCCCGCTCCTGCCCGTGTAAGATAACGCCTGTTTAACGCGCCTGCCCGTGTAAGATAACGCCTATTTGTCGCGCCAGCCTGTGTAAGACAACGCCTGTTTCCCGCGCCTGTCCGTGTAAGATAACTCCTGTTTCCCACGCCTGCCCGTGTAAGAGAACGCCTGTTTGTCGCGCCTGCCCGTGTAAGATAACGCCTGTTTCCCGCGCCTGCCCGTGTAAGATAACGCCTATTTGTCGCTCCTGCCCGTGTAAGATAACGCCTGTTTGCCGCGCCTACCCGTGTAAGATAACGCCTGTTTCCCGCTCCTGCCCGTGTAACATAACGCCTGTTTCCCGCGCCTGCCCGTGTAAGATAACGCCTGTTTCCCGCTCCTGCCCGTGTAAGATAACGCCTGTTTCCCGCTCCTGCCCGTGTAAGATAACGCCTGTTTCCCGCTCCTGCCCGTGTAAGATAACGCCTGTTTCCAGCGCCTGCCCGTGTAAGATAACGCCTGTTTGTCGCGCCGGCCCGTGTGAGATAACGCCTGTTTCCCGCCCCTGCCCGTGTAAGATAACGCCTGTTTCCCGCGCCGGCCCGTCTGAGATAACGCCTGTTTCCAGCGCCTGCCCGTGTAAGAACACGCCCGTTTCCCGCTCCTGCCCGTGTAAGATAACGCCTGTTTCACGCTCCTGCCCGTGTAAGATAACGCCTATTTGTCGCGCCTGCCCGTGTAAGATAACGCCTGTTTGCCGCGCCTACCCGTGTAAGATAACGCCTGTTTCCCGCTCCTGCCCGTGTAACATAACGCCTGTTTCCCGCGCCTGCCCGTGTAAAATAACGCCTGTTTGTCGCGCCTGCCCGTGTAAGGTAACGCCTGTTTCCCGCGCCTGCCCGTGTAAGATAACGCCTGTTTGTCGCGCCTACCCGTGTAAGATAACGCCTGTTTGTCGCGCCTACCCGTGTAAGATAACGCCTGTTTCCCGCTCCTGCCCGTGTAAGATAACGCCTGTTTCCCGCTCCTGCCCGTGTAAGATAACGCCTGTTTCCAGCGCCTGCCCGTGTAAGATAACGCCTGTTTGTCGCGCCTGCCCGTGTAAGATAACGCCTGTTTCCCGCTCCTGCCCGTGTAACATAACGCCTGTTTCCCGCGCCGGCCCATCTAAGATAACGCCTGTTTCCAGCGTCTACCCGTGTAAGACAACGCCTGTTTCCCGCGCCAGCCTGTGTAAGACAACGCCTGTTTCCCGCGCCTGTCCGTGTAAGATAACTCCTGTTTCCCACGCCTGCCCGTGTAAGACAACGCCTGTTTGTCGCGCCTGCCCGTGTAAGATAACGCCTGTTTCCCGCGCCTGCCCGTGTAAGATAACGCCTGTTTCCCGCTCCTGCCCGTGTAAGATAACGCCTGTTTCCAGCGCCTGCCCGTGTAAGATAACGCCTGTTTGTCGCGCCTGCCCGTGTAAGATAACGCGTGTTTGCCGCGCCTGCCCGTGTAAGATAACGCCTGTTTGCCGCGCCTGCCCGTGTAAGATAACGCCTGTTTGTCGCGCCTGCCCGTGTAAGATAACGCCTGTTTCCAGCGCCTGCCCGTGTAAGATAACGCCTGTTTGTCGCGTCTGCCCGTGTAAGATAACGCTTGTTTCCCGCTCCTGCCCGTGTAACATAACGCCTGTTTCCCGCGCCTGCCCGTCTAAGATAACGCCTGTTTCCAGCGCCTGCCCGTGTAAGATAACGCCTGTTTGTCGCGCCGGCCCGTGTGAGATAACGCCTGTTTCCCGCCCCTGCCCGTGTAAGATAACGCCTGTTTCCCGCGCCGGCCCGTCTGAGATAACGCCTGTTTCCAGCGCCTGCCCGTGTAAGAACACGCCCGTTTCCCGCTCCTGCCCGTGTAAGATAACGCCTGTTTCACGCTCCTGCCCGTGTAAGATAACGCCTATTTGTCGCGCCTGCCCGTGTAAGATAACGCCTGTTTGCCGCGCCTACCCGTGTAAGATAACGCCTGTTTCCCGCTCCTGCCCGTGTAACATAACGCCTGTTTCCCGCGCCTGCCCGTGTAAAATAACGCCTGTTTGTCGCGCCTGCCCGTGTAAGGTAACGCCTGTTTCCCGCGCCTGCCCGTGTAAGATAACGCCTGTTTGTCGCGCCTACCCGTGTAAGATAACGCCTGTTTGTCGCGCCTACCCGTGTAAGATAACGCCTGTTTCCCGCTCCTGCCCGTGTAAGATAACGCCTGTTTCCCGCTCCTGCCCGTGTAAGATAACGCCTGTTTCCAGCGCCTGCCCGTGTAAGATAACGCCTGTTTGTCGCGCCTGCCCGTGTAAGATAACGCCTGTTTCCCGCTCCTGCCCGTGTAACATAACGCCTGTTTCCCGCGCCGGCCCATCTAAGATAACGCCTGTTTCCAGCGTCTACCCGTGTAAGACAACGCCTGTTTCCCGCGCCAGCCTGTGTAAGACAACGCCTGTTTCCCGCGCCTGTCCGTGTAAGATAACTCCTGTTTCCCACGGCTGCCCGTGTAAGATAACGCCTGTTTCCCGCGCCTGCCCGTGTAAGATAACGCCTGTTTCCCGCTCCTGCCCGTGTAAGATAACGCCTGTTTCCAGCGCCTGCCCGTGTAAGATAACGCCTGTTTGTCGCGCCTGCCCGTGTAAGATAACGCGTGTTTGCCGCGCCTGCCCGTGTAAGATAACGCCTGTTTGCCGCGCCTGCCCGTGTAAGATAACGCCTGTTTGTCGCGCCTGCCCGTCTAAGATAACGCCTGTTTCCAGCGCCTGCCCGTGTAAGATAACGCCTGTTTGTCGCGCCTACCCGTCTAAGATAACGCCTGTTTCCAGCGCCTGCCCGTGTAAGATAACGCCTGTTTGTCGCGCCTGCCCGTGTAACATAACGCCTGTTTCCTGCGCCTGCCCGTGTAAGACAACGCCTGTTTCCCGCTCCTGCCCGTGTAACATAACGGCTGTTTCCCGCCCCTGCCCGTGTAAGACAACGCCTGTTTCCCACGCCTGCCCGTGTAAGATAACGCCTGTTTCACGCGCCTGCCCGTGTAAGATAACGCCTGTTTGACGCGCCTGCCCGTGTAAGATAACGCCTGTTTCCCGCGCCTGCCCGTGTAAGACAACGCCTGTTTGCCGCTCCTGCCCGTGTAACATAAAGCCTGTTTCCCGCGCCTGCCCGTGTAAGATAACGCCTGTTTGTCGCACCTGCCCGTGTAAGATAACGGCTGTTTCACGCGCCTGCCCGTGTAAGATAACGCCTGTTTGTCGCGCCTGCCCGTGTAAGGTAACGCCTGTTTCCCGCGCCTGCCCGTGTAAGATAACGCCTGTTTGTCGCGCCTACCCGTGTAAGATAACGCCTGTTTGTCGCGCCTACCCGTGTAAGATAACGCCTGTTTCCCGCTCCTGCCCGTGTAAGATAACGCCTGTTTCCCGCTCCTGCCCGTGTAAGATAACGCCTGTTTCCAGCGCCTGCCCGTGTAAGATAACGCCTGTTTGTCGCGCCTGCCCGTGTAAGATAACGCCTGTTTCCCGCTCCTGCCCGTGTAACATAACGCCTGTTTCCCGCGCCGGCCCATCTAAGATAACGCCTGTTTCCAGCGTCTACCCGTGTAAGACAACGCCTGTTTCCCGCGCCAGCCTGTGTAAGACAACGCCTGTTTCCCGCGCCTGTCCGTGTAAGATAACTCCTGTTTCCCACGGCTGCCCGTGTAAGATAACGCCTGTTTCCCGCGCCTGCACGTGTAAGATAACGCCTGTTTCCCGCTCCTGCCCGTGTAAGATAACGCCTGTTTCCAGCGCCTGCCCGTGTAAGATAACGCCTGTTTGTCGCGCCTGCCCGTGTAAGATAACGCGTGTTTGCCGCGCCTGCCCGTGTAAGATAACGCCTGTTTGCCGCGCCTGCCCGTGTAAGATAACGCCTGTTTGTCGCGCCTGCCCGTCTAAGATAACGCCTGTTTCCAGCGCCTGCCCGTGTAAGATAACGCCTGTTTGTCGCGCCTGCCCGTGTAAGATAACGCCTGTTTCCAGCGCCTGCCCATGTAAGATAACGCCTGTTTGTCGCGCCTGCCCGTGTAAGATAACGCCTGTTTCCCGCTCCTGCCCGTGTAACATAACGCCTGTTTCCCGCGCTGGCCCATCTAAGATAACGCCTGTTTCCAGCGTCTACCCGTGTAAGACAACGCCTGTTTCCCGCGCCAGCCTGTGTAAGACAACGCCTGTTTCCCGCGCCTGTCCGTGTAAGATAACTCCTGTTTCCCACGCCTGCCCGTGTAAGACAACGCCTGTTTGTCGCGCCTGCCCGTGTAAGATAACGCCTGTTTCCCGCGCCTGCCCGTGTAAGATAACGCCTGTTTCCCGCTCCTGCCCGTGTAAGATAACGCCTGTTTCCAGCGCCTGCCCGTGTAAGATAACGCCTGTTTGTCGCGCCTGCCCGTGTAAGATAACGCCTGTTTGCCGCGCCTGCCCGTGTAAGATAACGCCTGTTTGCCGCGCCTGCCCGTGTAAGATAACGCCTGTTTGTCGCGCCTGCCCGTCTAAGATAACGCCTGTTTCCAGCGCCTGCCCGTGTAAGATAACGCCTGTTTGTCGCGCCTGCCCGTCTAAGATAACGCCTGTTTCCAGCGCCTGCCCGTGTAAGATAACGCCTGTTTGTCGCGCCTGCCCGTGTAACATAACGCCTGTTTCCTGCGCCTGCCCGTGTAAGACAACGCCTGTTTCCCGCTCCTGCCCGTGTAACATAACGGCTGTTTCCCGCCCCTGCCCGTGTAAGACAACGCCTGTTTCCCACGCCTGCCCGTGTAAGATAACGCCTGTTTCACGCGCCTGCCCGTGTAAGATAACGCCTGTTTGACGCGCCTGCCCGTGTAAGATAACGCCTGTTTCCCGCGCCTGCCCGTGTAAGACAACGCCTGTTTGCCGCTCCTGCCCGTGTAACATAAAGCCTGTTTCCCGCGCCTGCCCGTGTAAGATAACGCCTGTTTGTCGCACCTGCCCGTGTAAGATAACGGCTGTTTCACGCGCCTGCCCGTGTAAGATAACGCCTGTTTGTCGCGCCTGCCCGTGTAAGATAACGCCTGTTTCCCGTGCCTGCCCGTGTAAGATAACGGCTGTTTCCCGCTCCTGCCCGTGTAAGATAACGCCTGTTTCCAGCGCCTGCCCGTGTAAGATAACGCCTGTTTGTCGCGCCTGCCCGTGTAAGATAACGCCTGTTTCCCGTGCCTGCCCGTGTAAGATAAAGCCTGTTTCCCGCTCCTGCCCGTGTAAGATAACGCCTGTTTCCAGCGCCTGCCCGTGTAAGATAACGCCTGTTTGTCGCGCCTGCCCGTGTAAGATAACGCCTGTTTGCCGCGCCTGCCCGTGTAAGATAACGCCTGTTTCCCGCGCCTGCCTGTGTAAGATAACGCCTGTTTGTCGCGCCTGCCCGTCTAAGATAACGCCTGTTTCCAGCGCCTGCCCGTGTAAGATAACGCCTGTTTATCGCGCCTGCCCGTGTAAGATAACGCTTGTTTCCCGCTCCTGCCCGTGTAACATAACGCCTGTTCGCCGCGCCTGCCCGTGTAAGACAACGCCTGTTTCTCGCTCCTGCCCGTGTAACATAACGCCTGTTTCCCGCTCCTGCCCGTGTAAGATAACGCCTGTTTCCCGCGCCGGCCCGTCTAAGATAACGCCTGTTTCCAGCGCCTGCCCGTGTAAGACAACGCCTGTTTCCCGCGCCGGCCCGTGTAAGACAACGCCTGTTTCCCGCGCCTTCCCGTGTAAGATAACGCCTGTTTGTCGCGCCTGCCCGTGTAAGATAACGCCTGTTTGCCGCGCCTGCCCGTGTAAGATAACGCCTGTTTCACGCGCCTGCCCGTGTAAGATAACGCCTGTTTCCAGCGCCTGCCCGTGTAAGATAACGCCTGTTTGTCGCGCTTGCCCGTGTAAGATAACGCCTGTTTCCCGTGCCTGCCCGTGTAAGATAACGCCTGTTTCCCGCGCCTGCCCGTGTAAGATAACTCCTGTTTCCCACGCCTGCCCGTGTAAGACAACGCCTGTTTGTCGCGCCTGCCCGTGTAAGATAACGCCTTTTTCCCGCGCCTGCCTGTGTAAGATAACGCCTGTTTCCCGCTCCTGCCCGTGTAAGATAACGCCTGTTTCCAGCGCCTGCCCGTGTAAGATAACGCCTGTTTGTCGCGCCTGCCCGTGTAAGATAACGCCTGTTTACCGCGCCTGCCCGTGTAAGATAACGCCATTTTCCCGCGCCTGCCCGTGTAAGATAACGCCTGTTTGTCGCGCCTGCCCGTCTAAGATAACGCCTGTTTCCAGCGCCTGCCCGTGTAAGATAACGCCTGTTTGTCGCGTCTGCCCATGTAAGATAACGCTTGTTTCCCGCTCCTGCCCGTGTAACATAACGCCTGTTTCCCGCGCCGGCCCGTGTAAGATAACGCCTGTTTCCCGCGCCGGCCCGTCTAAGATAACGCCTGTTTCCAGCGCCTGCCCGTGTAAGACAACGCCTGTTTCCCGCGCCGGCCCGTGTAAGACAACGCCTGTTTCCCGCGCCTGCCCGTGTAAAATAACGCCTGTTTCCCACGCCTGCCCGTGTAAGATAACGCCTGTTTGCCGCTCCTGCCCGTGTAACATAAAGCCTGTTTACCACGCCTGTCCGTGTAAGATAACTCCTGTTTCCCACGCCTGCCCGTGTAAGACAACGCCTGTTTGTCGCGCCTGCCCGTGTAAGATAACGCCTGTTTCCCGCGCCTGCCCGTGTAAGATAACGCCTGTTTCCCGCTCCTGCCAGTGTAAGATAACGCCTGTTTCCAGCGCCTGCCCCTGTAAGATAACGCCTGTTTGTCGCGCCTGCCCGTGTAAGATAACGCGTGTTTGCCGCGCCTGCCCGTGTAAGATAACGCCTGTTTGCCGCGCCTGCCCGTGTAAGACAACGCCTGTTTCCCGCTCCTGCCCGTCTAAGATAACGCCTGTTTCCAGCGCCTGCCCGTGTAAGATAACGCCTGTTTGTCGCGCCTGCCCGTCTAAGATAACGCCTGTTTCCAGCGCCTGCCCGTGTAAGACAACGCCTGTTTCCCGCGCCGGCTCGTGTAAGACAACGCCTGTTTCCCGCGCCTGCCCGTGTAACGTAACGCCTGTTTCCTGCGCCTGCCCGTGTAAGACAACGCCTGTTTCCCGCTCCTGCCCGTGTAACATAACGGCTGTTTCCCGCCCCTGCCCGTGTAAGACAACGCCTGTTTCCCACGCCTGCCCGTGTAAGATAACGCCTGTTTCCAGCGCCTGCCCGTGTAAGATAACGCCTGTTTGTCGCGCCTGCCCGTGTAAGATAACGCCTGTTTCCCGTGCCTGCCCGTGTAAGATAAAGCCTGTTTCCCGCTCCTGCCCGTGTAAGATAACGCCTGTTTCCAGCGCCTGCCCGTGTAAGATAACGCCTGTTTCCAGCGCCTGCCCGTGTAAGATAACGCCTGTTTATCGCGCCTGCCCGTGTAAGATAACGCTTGTTTCCCGCTCCTGCCCGTGTAACATAACGCCTGTTCGCCGCGCCTGCCCGTGTAAGACAACGCCTGTTTCTCGCTCCTGCCCGTGTAACATAACGCCTGTTTCCCGCTCCTGCCCGTGTAAGATAACGCCTGTTTCCCGCGCCGGCCCGTCTAAGATAACGCCTGTTTCCAGCGCCTGCCCGTGTAAGACAACGCCTGTTTCCCGCGCCGGCCCGTGTAAGACAACGCCTGTTTCCCGCGCCTGCCCGTGTAAGATAACGCCTGTTTGTCGCGCCTGCCCGTGTAAGATAACGCCTGTTTGCCGCGCCTGCCCGTGTAAGATAACGCCTGTTTCACGCGCCTGCCCGTGTAAGATAACGCCTGTTTCCAGCGCCTGCCCGTGTAAGATAACGCCTGTTTCCCGTGCCTGCCCGTGTAAGATAACGCCTGTTTCCCGCGCCTGCCCGTGTAAGATAACTCCTGTTTCCCACGCCTGCCCGTGTAAGACAACGCCTGTTTGTCGCGCCTGCCCGTGTAAGATAACGCCTTTTTCCCGCGCCTGCCTGTGTAAGATAACGCCTGTTTCCCGCTCCTGCCCGTGTAAGATAACGCCTGTTTCCAGCGCCTGCCCGTGTAAGATAACGCCTGTTTGTCGCGCCTGCCCGTGTAAGATAACGCCTGTTTACCGCGCCTGCCCGTGTAAGATAACGCCTGTTTCCCGCGCCTGCCCGTGTAAGATAACGCCTGTTTGTCGCGCCTGCCCGTCTAAGATAACGCCTGTTTCCAGCGCCTGCCCGTGTAAGATAACGCCTGTTTGTCGCGTCTGCCCGTGTAAGATAACGCTTGTTTCCCGCTCCTGCCCGTGTAACATAACGCCTGTTTCCCGCGCCGGCCCGTGTAAGACAACGCCTGTTTCCCGCGCCGGCCCGTGTAAGACAACGCCTGTTTCCCGCGCCTGCCCGTGAAAAATAACGCCTGTTTCCCACGCCTGCCCGTGTAAGATAACGCCTGTTTGCCGCTCCTGCCCGTGTAACATAAAGCCTGTTTCCCACGCCTGCCCGTCTAAGATAACGCCTGTTTCCCGCGCCTGCCCGTGTAAGATGACGCCTGTTTCCCGCCCCTGCCCGTGTAAGATAACGCCTGTTTCCCGCGCCTGCCCGTGTAAGATAACGCCTGGTTCACGCGCCTGCCCGTGTAAGATAACGCCTGTTCGCCGCGCCTGCCCGTGTAAGATAACGCTTGTTTCCCGCTCCTGCCCGTGTAAGATAACGCCTGTTCGCCGCGCCTGCCAGTGTAAGACAACGCCTGTTTCCCGCTCCTGCCCGTGTAACATAACGCCTGTTTCCCGCGCCTGCCCGTGTAAGATAACGCCTGTTTGTCGCGCCTGCCCGTCTAAGATAACGCCTGTTTCCAGCGCCTGCCCGTGTAAGATAACGCCTGTTCGCCGCGCCTGCCCGTGTAAGATAACGCTTGTTTCCCGCTCCTGCCCGTGTAAGATAACGCCTGTTCGCCGCGCCTGCCCGTGTAAGACAACGCCTGTTTCCCGCTCCTGCCCGTGTAACATAACGCCTGTTTCCTGCGCCTGCCCGTGTAAGATAACGCCTGTTTCCCGCCCCTGCCCGTGTAAGATAACGCCTGTTTGTTGCACCTGCCCGTGTAAGATAACGCCTGGTTCACGCGCCTGCCCGTGTAAGATAACGCCTGTTCGCCGCGCCTGCCCGTGTAAGATAACGCTTGTTTCCCGCTCCTGCCCGTGTAAGATAACGCCTGTTCGCCGCGCCTGCCCGTGTAAGACAACGCCTGTTTGCCGCTCCTGCCCGTGTAACATAACGCCTATTTCCCGCGCCTGCCCGTGTAAGATAACGCCTGTTTGTCGCGCCTCCCCGTCTAAGATAACGCCTGTTTCCAGCGCCTGCCCGTGTAAGATAACGCCTGTTTGTCGCGCCTGCCCGTGTAAGATAACGCTTGTTCGCCGCGCCTGCCCGTGTAAGATAACGCCTGGTTCACGCGCCTGCCCGTGTAAGATAACGCCTGTTCGCCGCGCCTGCCCGTGTAAGAAAACGCTTGTTTCCCGCTCCTGCCCGTGTAAGATAACGCCTGTTCGCCGCGCCTGCCCGTGTAAGACAACGCCTGTTTCCCGCTCCTGCCCGTGTAACATAACGCCTGTTTCCTGCGTCTGCCCGTGTAAGATAACGCCTGTTTGTCGCGCCTGCCCGTCTAAGATAACGCCTGTTTCCAGCGCCTGCCCGTGTAAGATAACGCCTGTTTGTCGCGCCTGCCCGTGTAACATAACGCCTGTTTCCTGCGCCTGCCCGTGTAAGACAACGCCTGTTTCCCGCTCCTGCCCGTGTAACATAACGGCTGTTTCCCGCCCCTGCCCGTGTAAGACAACGCCTGTTTCCCACGCCTGCCCGTGTAAGATAACGCCTGTTTCACGCGCCTGCCCGTGTAAGATAACGCCTGTTTGTCGCGCCTGCCCGTGTAAGATAACGCCTGTTTCCCGCGCCTGCCCGTGTAAGACAACGCCTGTTTGCCGCTCCTGCCCGTGTAACATAAAGCCTGTTTCCCGCGCCTGCCCGTGTAAGATCACGCCTGTTTGTCGCACCTGCCCGTGTAAGATAACGGCTGTTTCACGCGCCTGCCCGTGTAAGATAACGCCTGTTTGTCGCGCCTGCCCGTGTAAGATAACGCCTGTTTCCCGTGCCTGCCCGTGTAAGATAACGCCTGTTTCCCGCTCCTGCCCGTGTAAGATAACGCCTGTTTCCAGCGCCTGCCCGTGTAAGATAACGCCTGTTTGTCGCGCCTGCCCGTGTAAGATAACGCCTGTTTCCCGCGCCTGCCCGTGTAAGATAACGCCTGTTTCCCGCTCCTGCCCGTGTAAGATAACGCCTGTTTCCAGCGCCTGCCCGTGTAAGATAACGCCTGTTTGTCGCGCCTGCCCGTGTAAGATAACGCCTGTTTGCCGCGCCTGCCCGTGTAAGATAACGCCTGTTTCCCGCGCCTGCCCGTGTAAGATAACGCCTGTTTGTCGCGCCTGCCCGTCTAAGATAACGCCTGTTTCCAGCGCCTGCCCGTGTAAGATAACGCCTGTTTATCGCGCCTGCCCGTGTAAGATAACGCTTGTTTCCCGCTCCTGCCCGTGTAACATAACGCCTGTTCGCCACGCCTGCCCGTGTAAGACAACGCCTGTTTCTCGCTCCTGCCCGTGTAACATAATGCCTGTTTCCCGCGCCTGCCCGTGTAAGATAACGCCTGCTTCCCGCGCCGGCCCGTCTAAGATAACGCCTGTTTCCCGCGCCTGCCCGTGTAAGACAACGCATGTTTCCCGCGCCGGCCCGTGTAAGACAACGCCTGTTTCCCGCGCCTGCCCGTGTAAGACAACGCCTGTTTCCCGCTCCTGCCCGTGTAAGATAACGCCTGTTTGTCGCGCCTGCCCGTGTAAGATAACGCCTGTTTGTCGCGCCTACCCGTGTAAGATAACGCCTGTTTCCCGCTCCTGCCCGTGTAAGATAACGCCTGTTTCCCGCTCCTGCCCGTGTAAGATAACGCCTGTTTCCAGCGCCTGCCCGTGTAAGATAACGCCTGTTTGTCGCGCCTGCCCGTGTAAGATAACGCCTGTTTCCCGCTCCTGCCCGTGTAACATAACGCCTGTTTCCCGCGCCGGCCCATCTAAGATAACGCCTGTTTCCAGCGTCTACCCGTGTAAGACAACGCCTGTTTCCCGCGCCAGCCTGTGTAAGACAACGCCTGTTTCCCGCGCCTGCCCGTGTAAGATAACGCTTGTTTGCCGCGCCTGCCCGTGTAAGATAACGCCTGTTTGTCGCACCTGCCCGTGTAAGATAACGCCTGTTTGTCGCGCCTGCCCGTGTAAGATAACGCCTGTTTGCCGCGCCTGCCCGTGTAAGATAACGCCTGTTTCCAGCGCCTGCCCGTGTAAGACAACGCCTGTTTCCCGCGCCGGCCCGTGTAAGATAACGCCTGTTTGTCGCGCCTGCCCGTGTAAAATAACGCCTGTTTGTCGCGCCTGCCCGTGTAAGATAAAGCCTGTTTCCCGCGCCTGCCCGTGTAAGATAACGCCTGTTTGTCGCACCTGCCCGTGTAAGATAACGCCTGTTTGTCGCGCCGGCCCGTGTGAGATAACGCCTGTTTCCCGCCCCTGCCCGTGTAAGATAACGCCTGTTTGCCGCTCCTGCCCGTGTAACATAAAGCCTGTTTCCCGCGCCTGCCCGTGTAAGATAACGCCTGTTTGTCGCGCCGGCCCGTGTGAGATAACGCCTGTTTCCCGCCCCTGCCCGTGTAAGATAACGCCTGTTTCCCGCGCCGGCCCGTCTAAGATAACGCCTGTTTCCAGCGCCTGCCCATGTAAGACAACGCCTGTTTCCCGCGCCTGCCCGTGTAAGATAACGCTTGTTTGCCGCGCCTGCCCGTGTAAAATAACGCCTGTTTGTCGCACCTGCCCGTGTAAGATAACGCCTGTTTGTCGCGCCTGCCCGTGTAAGATAACGCCTGTTTGCCGCGCCTGCCCGTGTAAGATAACGCCTGTTTCCAGCGCCTGCCCGTGTAAGACAACGCCTGTTTCCCGCGCCGGCCCGTGTAAGATAACGCCTGTTTGTCGCGCCTGCCCGTGTAAAATAACGCCTGTTTGTCGCGCCTGCCCGTGTAAGATAACGCCTGTTTCCCGCGCCTGCCCGTGTAAGATAACGCCTGTTTGTTGCACCTGCCCGTGTAAGATAACGCCTGTTTGTCGCGCCGGCCCGTGTGAGATAACGCCTGTTTCCCGCCCCTGCCCGTGTAAGATAACGCCTGTTTGCCGCTCCTGCCCGTGTAACATAAAGCCTGTTTCCCGCGCCTGCCCGTGTAAGATAACGCCTGTTTGTCGCGCCGGCCCGTGTGAGATAACGCCTGTTTCCCGCCCCTGCCCGTGTAAGATAACGCCTGTTTGTCGCGCCGGCCCGTGTGAGATAACGCCTGTTTCCCGCCCCTGCCCGTGTAAGATAACGCCTGTTTCCCGCGCCGGCCCGTCTAAGATAACGCCTGTTTCCAGCGCCTGCCCATGTAAGATAACGCCTGTTTAACGCGCCGGCCCGTCTAAGATAACGCCTGTTTCCAGCGCCTGCCCGTGTAAGACAATACCTGTTTCCCGCTCCTGCCCGTGTAACATAACGCCTGTTTGTCGCGCCTGCCCGTGTAAGACAACGCCTGTTTGCCGCTCCTGCCCGTGTAACATAAAGCCTGTTTCCCGCGCCTGCCCGTGTAAGATCACGCCTGTTTGTCGCACCTGCCCGTGTAAGATAACGGCTGTTTCACGCGCCTGCCCGTGTAAGATAACGCCTGTTTGTCGCGCCTGCCCGTGTAAGATAACGCCTGTTTCCCGTGCCTGCCCGTGTAAGATAACGCCTGTTTCCCGCTCCTGCCCGTGTAAGATAACGCCTGTTTCCAGCGCCTGCCCGTGTAAGATAACGCCTGTTTGTCGCGCCTGCCCGTGTAAGATAACGCCTGTTTCCCGTGCCTGCCCGTGTAAGATAACGCCTGTTTCCCGCTCCTGCCCGTGTAAGATAACGCCTGTTTCCAGCGCCTGCCCGTGTAAGATAACGCCTGTTTGTCGCGCCTGCCCGTGTAAGATAACGCCTGTTTGCCGCGCCTGCCCGTGTAAGATAACGCCTGTTTCCCGCGCCTGCCCGTGTAAGATAACGCCTGTTTGTCGCGCCTGCCCGTCTAAGATAACGCCTGTTTCCAGCGCCTGCCCGTGTAAGATAACGCCTGTTTATCGCGCCTGCCCGTGTAAGATAACGCTTGTTTCCCGCTCCTGCCCGTGTAACATAACGCCTGTTCGCCACGCCTGCCCGTGTAAGACAACGCCTGTTTCTCGCTCCTGCCCGTGTAACATAATGCCTGTTTCCCGCGCCTGCCCGTGTAAGATAACGCCTGCTTCCCGCGCCGGCCCGTCTAAGATAACGCCTGTTTCCCGCGCCTGCCCGTGTAAGACAACGCATGTTTCCCGCGCCGGCCCGTGTAAGACAACGCCTGTTTCCCGCGCCTGCCCGTGTAAGACAACGCCTGTTTCCCGCTCCTGCCCGTGTAAGATAACGCCTGTTTCCCGCGCCGGATCGTCTAAGATAACGCCTGTTTCCAGCGCCTGCCCGTGTAAGACAACGCCTGTTTCCCGCCCCTGCCCGTGTAAGATAACGCCTGTTTCCCGCGCCGGCCCGTCTGAGATAACGCCTGTTTCCAGCGCCTGCCCGTGTAAGAACACGCCCGTTTCCCGCTCCTGCCCGTGTAAGATAACGCCTGTTTCACGCTCCTGCCCGTGTAAAATAACGCCTGTTTGCCGCGCCTACCCGTGTAAGATAACGCCTGTTTCCCGCTCCTGCCCGTGTAACAAAACGCCTGTTTCCCGCGCCTGCCCGTGTAAAATAACGCCTATTTGTCGCGCCTGCCCGTGTAAGATAACGCCTGTTTGCCGCGCCTACCCGTGTAAGATAACGCCTGTTTCCCGCTCCTGCCCGTGTAACATAACGCCTGTTTCCCGCGCCTGCCCGTGTAAAATAACGCCTGTTTGTCGCGCCTGCCCGTGTAAGGTAACGCCTGTTTCCCGCGCCTGCCCGTGTAAGATAACGCCTGTTTGTCGCGCCTGCCCGTGTAAGATAACGCCTGTTTGTCGCGCCTACCCGTGTAAGATAACGCCTGTTTCCCGCTCCTGCCCGTGTAAGATAACGCCTGTTTCCCGCTCCTGCCCGTGTAAGATAACGCCTGTTTCCAGCGCCTGCCCGTGTAAGATAACGCCTGTTTGTCGCGCCTGCCCGTGTAAGATAACGCCTGTTTCCCGCTCCTGCCCGTGTAACATAACGCCTGTTTCCCGCGCCGGCCCATCTAAGATAACGCCTGTTTCCAGCGTCTACCCGTGTAAGACAACGCCTGTTTCCCGCGCCAGCCTGTGTAAGACAACGCCTGTTTCCCGCGCCTGCCCGTGTAAGATAACGCTTGTTTGCCGCGCCTGCCCGTGTAAGATAACGCCTGTTTGTCGCACCTGCCCGTGTAAGATAACGCCTGTTTGTCGCGCCTGCCCGTGTAAGATAACGCCTGTTTGCCGCGCCTGCCCGTGTAAGATAACGCCTGTTTCCAGCGCCTGCCCGTGTAAGACAACGCCTGTTTCCCGCGCCGGCCCGTGTAAGATAACGCCTGTTTGTCGCGCCTGCCCGTGTAAAATAACGCCTGTTTGTCGCGCCTGCCCGTGTAAGATAAAGCCTGTTTCCCGCGCCTGCCCGTGTAAGATAACGCCTGTTTGTCGCACCTGCCCGTGTAAGATAACGCCTGTTTGTCGCGCCGGCCCGTGTGAGATAACGCCTGTTTCCCGCCCCTGCCCGTGTAAGATAACGCCTGTTTGCCGCTCCTGCCCGTGTAACATAAAGCCTGTTTCCCGCGCCTGCCCGTGTAAGATAACGCCTGTTTGTCGCGCCGGCCCGTGTGAGATAACGCCTGTTTCCCGCCCCTGCCCGTGTAAGATAACGCCTGTTTCCCGCGCCGGCCCGTCTAAGATAACGCCTGTTTCCAGCGCCTGCCCATGTAAGACAACGCCTGTTTCCCGCGCCTGCCCGTGTAAGATAACGCTTGTTTGCCGCGCCTGCCCGTGTAAAATAACGCCTGTTTGTCGCACCTGCCCGTGTAAGATAACGCCTGTTTGTCGCGCCTGCCCGTGTAAGATAACGCCTGTTTGCCGCGCCTGCCCGTGTAAGATAACGCCTGTTTCCAGCGCCTGCCCGTGTAAGACAACGCCTGTTTCCCGCGCCGGCCCGTGTAAGATAACGCCTGTTTGTCGCGCCTGCCCGTGTAAAATAACGCCTGTTTGTCGCGCCTGCCCGTGTAAGATAACGCCTGTTTCCCGCGCCTGCCCGTGTAAGATAACGCCTGTTTGTTGCACCTGCCCGTGTAAGATAACGCCTGTTTGTCGCGCCGGCCCGTGTGAGATAACGCCTGTTTCCCGCCCCTGCCCGTGTAAGATAACGCCTGTTTGCCGCTCCTGCCCGTGTAACATAAAGCCTGTTTCCCGCGCCTGCCCGTGTAAGATAACGCCTGTTTGTCGCGCCGGCCCGTGTGAGATAACGCCTGTTTCCCGCCCCTGCCCGTGTAAGATAACGCCTGTTTGTCGCGCCGGCCCGTGTGAGATAACGCCTGTTTCCCGCCCCTGCCCGTGTAAGATAACGCCTGTTTCCCGCGCCGGCCCGTCTAAGATAACGCCTGTTTCCAGCGCCTGCCCATGTAAGATAACGCCTGTTTAACGCGCTGGCCCGTCTAAGATAACGCCTGTTTCCAGCGCCTGCCCGTGTAAGACAATACCTGTTTCCCGCTCCTGCCCGTGTAACATAACGCCTGTTTGTCGCGCCTGCCCGTGTAAGACAACGCCTGTTTCCCGCGCCTGCCCGTGTAAGACAACGCCTGTTTCCCGCTCCTGCCCGTGTAACATAACGCATGTTTCCCGCGCGGGCCCGTCTAAGATAACGCCTGTTTCCAGCGCCAGTCCGTGTAAGACAACGCCTGTTTCCCGCGCCGGCCCGTGTAAGATAACGCCTGTTTCCCGCGCCTGCCCGTGTAAAATAACGCCTGTTTCCCGCGCCTGCCCGTGTAAGATAACGCCTGTTTGTCGCGCCTGCCCGTGTAAGATAACGCCTATTTCACGCGCCTGCCCGTGTAAGATAACACCTGTTTGTCGCGCCGGCCCGTGTGAGATAACGCCTGTTTCCCGCCCCTGCCCGTGTAAGATAACGCCTGTTTCCCGCGCCTGCCCGTGTAAGATAACGCCTGGTTCACGCGCCTGCCCGTGTAAGATAACGCCTGTTCGCCGCGCCTGCCCGTGTAAGATAACGCTTGTTTCCCGCTCCTGCCCGTGTAAGATAACGCCTGTTTCCCGCTCCTGCCCGTGTAACATAACGCCTGTTTCCCGCTCCTGCCCGTGTAAGATAACGCCTGTTTGTCGCGCCTGCCCGTCTAAGATAACGCCTGTTTCCAGCGCCTGCCCGTGTAAGATAACGCCTGTTTGTCGCGCCTGCCCGTGTAAGATAACGCCTGTTTCCCGCTCCTGCCCGTGTAACATAACGCCTGTTTCCCGCGCCAGCCTGTGTAAGACAACGCCTGTTTCCCGCGCCTGCCCGTGTAAGATAACGCTTGTTTGCCGCGCCTGCCCGTTTGAGATAACGCCTGTTTGTCGCACCTGCCGTGTAAGACAACGCCTGTTTCCCGCTCCTGCCCGTGTAACATAACGCCTGTTTCCCGCGCCTGCCCGTGTAAGATAACGCCTGTTTGTCGCGCCTGCCCGTCTAAGATAACGCCTGTTTCCAGCGCCTGCCCGTGTAAGATAACGCCTGTTTCCTGCGCCTGCCCGTGTAAGACAACGCCTGTTTCCCGCTCCTGCCCATGTAACATAACGCCTGTTTCCCGCGCCTGCCCGTGTAAGATAACGCCTGTTTGTCGCGCCTGCCCGTGTAAGATAACGCCTGTTTCCAGCGCCTGCCCGTGTAAGATAACGCCTGTTTCCTGCGCCTGCCCGTGTAAGACAACGCCTGTTTGCCGCTCCTGCCCGTGTAACATAAAGCCTGTTTCCCGCGCCTGCCCGTGTAAGATAACTTCTGTTTGTCGCGCCTGCCCGTCTAAGATAACGGCTGTTTCACGCGCCTGCCCGTGTAAGATAACGCCTGTTTGTCGCGCCTGCCCGTGTAAGATAGCGCCTGTTTCCCGCGCCTGCCCGTGTAAGATAACGCCTGTTTCCCGCTCCTGCCCGTGTAAGATAACGCCTGTTTCCAGCGCCTGCCCGTGTAAGATAACGCCTGTTTGTCGCGCCTGCCCGTGTAAGATAACGCCTGTTTGCCGCGCCTGCCCGTGTAAGACAACGCCTGTTTCCCGCTCCTGCCCGTGTAACATAACGCCTGTTTCCCGCGCCTGCCCGTGTAAGATAACGCCTGTTTCCCGCGCCGGCCCGTCTAAGATAACGCCTGTTTCCAGCGCCTGCCCGTGTAAGACAACGCCTGTTTCCCGCGCCGGCCCGTGTAAGACAACGCCTGTTTGTTGCGCCTGCCCGTGTAAAATAACGCCTGTTTGTCGCGCCTGCCCGTGTAAGATAACGCCTGTTTCCCGCGCCTGCCCGTGTAAGATAACGCCTGTTTGTCGCACCTGCCCGTGTAAGATAACGCCTGTTTGTCGCGCCTGCCCGTCTAAGATAACGCCTGTTTCCAGCGCCTGCCCGTGTAAGATAACGCCTGTTTCCTGCGCCTGCCCGTGTAAGACAACGCCTGTTTGCCGCTCCTGCCCGTGTAACATGAAGCCTGTTTCCCGCGCCTGCCCGTGTAAGATAACGCCTGTTGGTCGCGCCTGCCCGTGTAAGATAACGGCTGTTTCACGCGCCTGCCCGTGTAAGATAACGCCTGTTTGTCGCGCCTGCCCGTGTAAGATAACGCCTGTTTCCCGCGCCTGCCCGTGTAAGATAACGCCTGTTTCCCGCTCCTGCCCGTGTAAGATAACGCCTGTTTCCCGCGCCTGCCCGTGTAAGACAACGCCTGTTTCCCGCTCCTGCCCGTGTAACATAACGCCTTTTTCCCGCGCCGGCCCGTCTAAGATAACGCCTGTTTCCAGCGCCTTTCCGTGTAAGATAACGCCTGTTTCCCGCGCCTGCCCGTGTAAGATAACGCCTGTTTGCCGCGCCTGCCCGTGTAAGACAACGCCTTTTTCCCACGTCTGCCCGTCTAAGATAACGCCTGTTTCCCGCGCCTGCCCGTGTAAGATAACGCCTGTTTGTCGCGCCTGCCCGTCTAAGATAACGCCTGTTTCCAGCGCCTGCCCGTGTAAGATAACGCCTGTTTCCTGCGCCTGCCCGTGTAAGACAACGCCTGTTTGACGCTCCTGCCCGTGTAACATAAAGCCTGTTTCCCGCGCCTGCCCGTGTAAGATAACTTCTGTTTGTCGCGCCTGCCCGTGTAAGATAACGGCTGTTTCACGCGCCTGCCCGTGTAAGATAACGCCTGTTTGTCGCGCCTGCCCGTGTAAGATAGCGCCTGTTTCCCGCGCCTGCCCGTGTAAGATAACGCCTGTTTCCCGCTCCTGCCCGTGTAAGATAACGCCTGTTTCCAGCGCCTGCCCGTGTAAGATAACGCCTGTTTGTCGCGCCTGCCCGTGTAAGATAACGCCTGTTTGCCGCGCCTGCCCGTGTAAGACAACGCCTGTTTCCCGCTCCTGCCCGTGTAACATAACGCCTGTTTCCCGCGCCTGCCCGTGTAAGATAACGCCTGTTTGTCGCGCCTGCCCGTCTAAGATAACGCCTGTTTTCAGCGCCTGCCCGTGTAAGATAACGCCTGTTTCCCGCTCCTGCCCGTGTAAGATAACGCCTGTTTGCCGCTCCTGCCCGTGTAAGATAACGCCTGTTTGTCGCGCCTGCCCGTCTAAGATAACGCCTGTTTCCAGCGCCTGCCCGTGTAAGATAACGCCTGTTTCCTGCGCCTGCCCGTGTAAGACAACGCTTGTTTCCCGCTCCTGCCCGTGTAACATAACTTCTGTTTCCCGCGCCTGCCCGTGTAAGATAACGCCTGTTTGTCGCGCCTGCCCGTCTAAGATAACGCCTGTTTCCAGCGCCTGCCCGTTTAAGATAACGCCTGTTTCCTGCGCCTGCCCGTGTAAGACAACGCCTGTTTCCCGCTCCTGCCCGTGTAACATAAAGCCTTTTTCCCGCGCCTGCCCGTGTAAGATAACTTCTGTTTGTCACGCCTGCCCGTGTAAGATAACGGCTGTTTCACGCGCCTGCCCGTGTAAGATAACGCCTGTTTGTCGCGCCTGCCCGTGTAAGATAGCGCCTGTTTCCCGCGCCTGCCCGTGTAAGATAACGCCTGTTTCCCGCTCCTGCCCGTGTAAGATAACGCCTGTTTCCAGCGCCTGCCCGTGTAAGATAACGCCTGTTTGTCGCGCCTGCCCGTGTAAGATAACGCCTGTTTGCCGCGCCTGCCCGTGTAAGACAACGCCTGTTTCCCGCTCCTGCCCGTGTAACATAACGCCTGTTTCCCGCGCCTGCCCGTGTAAGATAACGCCTGTTTGTCGCGCCTGCCCGTCTAAGATAACGCCTGTTTCCAGCGCCTGCCCGTGTAAGATAACGCCTGTTTCCTGCGCCTGCCCGTGTAAGACAACGCTTGTTTCCCGCTCCTGCCCGTGTAACATAACGCCTGTTTCCAGCGCCTGCCCGTGTAAGATAACGCCTGTTTGTCGCGCCTGCCCGTCTAAGATAACGCCTGTTTCCAGCGCCTGCCCGTGTAAGATAACGCCTGTTTCCTGCGCCTGCCCGTGTAAGACAACGCCTGTTTGCCGCTCCTGCCCGTGTAACATAAAGCCTGTTTCCCGCGCCTGCCCGTGTAAGATAACTTCTGTTTGTCGCGCCTGCCCGTGTAAGATAACGGCTGTTTCACGCGCCTGCCCGTGTAAGATAACGCCTGTTTGTCGCGCCTGCCCGTGTAAGATAGCGCCTGTTTCCCGCGCCTGCCCGTGTAAGATAACGCCTGTTTCCCGCTCCTGCCCGTGTAAGATAACGCCTGTTTCCAGCGCCTGCCCGTGTAAGATAACGCCTGTTTGTCGCGCCTGCCCGTGTAAGATAACGCCTGTTTGCCGCGCCTGCCCGTGTAAGACAACGTCTGTTTCCCGCTCCTGCCCGTGTAACATAACGCCTGTTTCCCACGCCTGCCCGTGTAAGATAACGCCTGTTTCCCGCGCCGGCCCGTCTAAGATAACGCCTGTTTCCAGCGCCTGCCCGTGTAAGACAACGCCTGTTTCCCGCGCCGGCCCGTGTAAGACAACGCCTGTTTCCCGCGCCTGCCCGTGTAAAATAACGCCTGTTTCCCACGCCTGCCCGTGTAAGATAACGCCTGTTTGTCGCGCCTGCCCGTGTAAAATAACGCCTGTTTGTCGCGCCTGCCCGTGTAAGATAACGCCTGTTTCCCGCGCCTGCCCGTGTAAGATAACGCCTGTTTCCCGCGCCTGCCCGTGTAAGATAACGCCTGTTTCCCGCTCCTGCCCGTGTAAGATAACGCCTGTTTCCAGCGCCTGCCCGTGTAAGATAACGCTTGTTTGTCGCGCCTGCCCGTGTAAGATAACGCCTGTTTGTCGCGCCTGCCCGTGTAAGATAACGGCTGTTTCACGCGCCTGCCCGTGTAAGATAACGCCTGTTTGTCGCGCCTGCCCGTGTAAGATAACGCCTGTTTCCCGCGCCTGCCCGTGTAAGATAACGCCTGTTTCCCGCTCCTGCCCGTGTAAGATAACGCCTGTTTCCCGCGCCTGCCCGTGTAAGACAACGCCTGTTTCCCGCTCCTGCCCGTGTAACATAACGCCTTTTTCCCGCGCCGGCCCGTCTAAGATAACGCCTGTTTCCAGCGCCTGTCCGTGTAAGACAACGCCTTTTTTCCCGCGCCTGCCCGTGTAAGATAACGCCTGTTTGCCGCGCCTGCCCGTGTAAGACAACGCCTTTTTCCCACGTCTGCCCGTCTAAGATAACGCCTGTTTCCCGCGCCTGCCCGTGTAAGATAACGCCTGTTTGTCGCGCCTGCCCGTCTAAGATAACGCCTGTTTCCAGCGCCTGCCCGTGTAAGATAACGCCTGTTTCCTGCGCCTGCCCGTGTAAGACAACGCCTGTTTGCCGCTCCTGCCCGTGTAACATAAAGCCTGTTTCCCGCGCCTGCCCGTGTAAGATAACTTCTGTTTGTCGCGCCTGCCCGTGTAAGATAACGGCTGTTTCACGCGCCTGCCCGTGTAAGATAACGCCTGTTTGTCGCGCCTGCCCGTGTAAGATAGCGCCTGTTTCCCGCGCCTGCCCGTGTAAGATAACGCCTGTTTCCCGCTCCTGCCCGTGTAAGATAACGCCTGTTTCCAGCGCCTGCCCGTGTAAGATAACGCCTGTTTGTCGCGCCTGCCCGTGTAAGATAACGCCTGTTTGCCGCGCCTGCCCGTGTAAGACAACGCCTGTTTCCCGCTCCTGCCCGTGTAACATAACGCCTGTTTCCCGCGCCTGCCCGTGTAAGATAACGCCTGTTTGTCGCGCCTGCCCGTCTAAGATAACGCCTGTTTCCAGCGCCTGCCCGTGTAAGATAACGCCTGTTTCCCGCTCCTG
Source organism: Perissodus microlepis (assembly GCF_051167445.1). Taxonomy (NCBI): domain Eukaryota; kingdom Metazoa; phylum Chordata; class Actinopteri; order Cichliformes; family Cichlidae; genus Perissodus; species Perissodus microlepis. Next base: position 49,178,057 of record NC_140463.1, read on the forward strand.
CCCGTGTAAGATAACGCCTGTTTCCAGCGCCTGCCCGTGTAAGATAACGCCTGTTTGTCGCGCCTGCCCGTGTAAGATAACGCCTGTTTGCCGCGCCTGCCCGTGTAAGACAACGCCTGTTTCCCGCTCCTGCCCGTGTAACATAACGCCTGTTTCCCGCGCCTGCCCGTGTAAGATAACGCCTGTTTGTCGCGCCTGCCCGTGTAAGATAACGCCTGTTTACCGCGCCTGCCCGTGTAAGACAACGCCTGTTTCCCGCTCCTGCCCGTGTAACATAACGCCTGTTTCCCGCGCCTGCCCGTGTAAGATAACGCCTGTTTCCAGCGCCTGCCCGTGTAAGATAACGCCTGTTTCCTGCGCCTGCCCGTGTAAGACAACGCCTGTTTCCAGCGCCTGCCCGTGTAAGATAACGCTTGTTTGTCGCGCCTGCCCGTGTAAGATAACGCCTGTTTGTCGCGCCTGCCCGTGTAAGATAACGGCTGTTTCACGCGCCTGCCCGTGTAAGATAACGCCTGTTTGTCGCGCCTGCCCGTGTAAGATAACGCCTGTTTCCCGCGCCTTCCCGTGTAAGATAACGCCTGTTTCCCGCTCCTGCCCGTGTAAGATAACGCCTGTTTCCCGCGCCTGCCCGTGTAAGACAACGCCTGTTTCCCGCTCCTGCCCGTGTAACATAACGCCTTTTTCCCGCGCCGGCCCGTCTAAGATAACGCCTGTTTCCAGCGCCTGTCCGTGTAAGACAACGCCTGTTTCCCGCGCCTGCCCGTGTAAGATAACGCCTGTTTGCCGCGCCTGCCCGTGTAAGACAACGCCTTTTTCCCACGTCTGCCCGTCTAAGATAACGCCTGTTTCCCGCGCCTGCCCGTGTAAGATAACGCCTGTTTGTCGCGCCTGCCCGTCTAAGATAACGCCTGTTTCCAGCGCCTGCCCGTGTAAGATAACGCCTGTTTCCTGCGCCTGCCCGTATAAGACAACGCCTGTTTGCCGCTCCTGCCCGTGTAACATAAAGCCTGTTTCCCGCGCCTGCCCGTGTAAGATAACTTCTGTTTGTCGCGCCTGCCCGTGTAAGATAACGGCTGTTTCACGCGCCTGCCCGTGTAAGATAACGCCTGTTTGTCGCGCCTGCCCGTGTAAGATAGCGCCTGTTTCCCGCGCCTGCCCGTGTAAGATAACGCCTGTTTCCCGCTCCTGCCCGTGTAAGATAACGCCTGTTTCCAGCGCCTGCCCGTGTAAGATAACGCCTGTTTGTCGCGCCTGCCCGTGTAAGATAACGCCTGTTTGCCGCGCCTGCCCGTGTAAGACAACGCCTGTTTCCCGCTCCTGCCCGTGTAACATAACGCCTGTTTCCCGCGCCTGCCCGTGTAAGATAACGCCTGTTTGTCGCGCCTGCCCGTCTAAGATAACGCCTGTTTCCAGCGCCTGCCCGTGTAAGATAACGCCTGTTTCCCGCTCCTGCCCGTGTAAGATAACGCCTGTTTCCAGCGCCTGCCCGTGTAAGATAACGCCTGTTTGTCGCGCCTGCCCGTGTAAGATAACGCCTGTTTGCCGCGCCTGCCCGTGTAAGACAACGCCTGTTTCCCGCGCCTGCCCGTGTAAGATAACGCCTGTTTGTCGCGCCTGCCCGTGTAAGATAACGCCTGTTTGCCGCGCCTGCCCGTGTAAGATAACGCCTGTTTCCAGCGCCTGACCGTGTAAGATAACGCCTGTTTGTCGCGCCTGCCTGTGTAAGATAACGCCTGTTTCCCGCGCCTGCCCGTGTAAGATAACGCCTGTTTCCCGCTCCTGCCCGTGTAAGATAACGCCTGTTTCCAGCGCCTGCCCGTGTAAGATAACGCCTGTTTGTCGCGCCTGCCCGTGTAAGATAACGCCTGTTTGCCGTGCCTGCCCGTGTAAGACAACGCCTGTTTCCCGCTCCTGCCCGTGTAACATAACGCCTGTTTCCCGCGCCTGCCCGTGTAAGATAACGCCTGTTTGTCGCGCCTGCCCGTCTAAGATAACGTCTGTTTCCAGCGCCTGCCCATGTAAGATAACGCCTGTTTCCCGCTCCTGCCCGTGTAAGATAACGCCTGTTTCCAGCGCCTGCCCGTGTAAGATAACGCCTGTTTGTCGCGCCTGCCCGTGTAAGATAACGCCTGTTTGCCGCGCCTGCCCGTGTAAGACAACGCCTGTTTCCCGCTCCTGCCCGTGTAACATAACGCCTGTTTCCCGCGCCTGCCCGTGTAAGATAACGCCTGTTTGTCGCGCCTGCCCGTGTAAGATAACGCCTGTTTGCCGCGCCTGCCCGTGTAAGACAACGCCTGTTTCCCGCTCCTGCCCGTGTAACATAACGCCTGTTTCCCGCGCCTGCCCGTGTAAGATAACGCCTGTTTCCAGCGCCTGCCCGTGTAAGATAACGCCTGTTTCCTGCGCCTGCCCGTGTAAGACAACGCTTGTTTCCCGCTCCTGCCCGTGTAACATAACGCCTGTTTCCCGCGCCTGCCCTTGTAAGATAACGCCTGTTTGTCGCGCCTGCCCGTGTAAGATAACGCCTGTTTCCCGCTCCTGCCCGTGTAAGATAACGCCTGTTTCCAGCGCCTGCCCGTGTAAGATAACGCCTGTTTGCCGCGCCTGCCCGTGTAAGACAACGTCTGTTTCCCGCTCCTGCCCGTGTAACATAACGCCTGTTTCCCACGCCTGACCGTGTAAGATAACGCCTGTTTCCCGCGCCGGCCCGTCTAAGATAACGCCTGTTTCCAGCGCCTGCCCGTGTAAGACAACGCCTGTTTCCCGCGCCGGCCCGTGTAAGACAACGCCTGTTTCCCGCGCCTGCCCGTGTAAAATAACGCCTGTTTCCCACGCCTGCCCGTGTAAGATAACGCCTGTTTGTCGCGCCTGCCCGTGTAAAATAACGCCTGTTTGTCGCGCCTGCCCGTGTAAGATAACGCCTGTTTCCCGCGCCTGCCCGTGTAAGATAACGCCTGTTTCCCGCGCCTGCCCGTGTAAGATAACGCCTGTTTCCCGCTCCTACCCGTGTAAGATAACGCCTGTTTCCAGCGCCTGCCCGTGTAAGATAACGCTTGTTTGTCGCGCCTGCCCGTGTAAGATAACGCCTGTTTGTCGCGCCTGCCCGTGTAAGATAACGGCTGTTTCACGCGCCTGCCCGTGTAAGATAACGCCTGTTTGTCGCGCCTGCCCGTGTAAGATAACGCCTGTTTCCCGCGCCTGCCCTTGTAAGATAACGCCTGTTTCCCGCTCCTGCCCGTGTAAGATAACGCCTGTTTCCCGCGCCTGCCCGTGTAAGACAACGCCTGTTTCCCGCTCCTGCCCGTGTAACATAACGCCTTTTTCCCGCGCCGGCCCGTCTAAGATAACGCCTGTTTCCAGCGCCTGTCCGTGTAAGACAACGCCTGTTTCCCGCGCCTGCCCGTGTAAGATAACGCCTGTTTGCCGCGCCTGCCCGTGTAAGATAACGCCTTTTTCCCACGTCTGCCCGTCTAAGATAACGCCTGTTTCCCGCGCCTGCCCGTGTAAGATAACGCCTGTTTGTCGCGCCTGCCCGTCTAAGATAACGCCTGTTTCCAGCGCCTGCCCGTGTAAGATAACGCCTGTTTCCTGCGCCTGCCCGTGTAAGACAACGCCTGTTTGCCGCTCCTGCCCGTGTAACATAAAGCCTGTTTCCCGCGCCTGCCCGTGTAAGATAACTTCTGTTTGTCGCGCCTGCCCGTGTAAGATAACGGCTGTTTCACGCGCCTGCCCGTGTAAGATAACGCCTGTTTGTCGCGCCTGCCCGTGTAAGATTGCGCCTGTTTCCCGCGCCTGCCCGTGTAAGATAACGCCTGTTTCCCGCTCCTGCCCGTGTAAGATAACGCCTGTTTCCAGCGCCTGCCCGTGTAAGATAACGCCTGTTTGTCGCGCCTGCCCGTGTAAGATAACGCCTGTTTGCCGCGCCTGCCCGTGTAAGACAACGCCTGTTTCCCGCTCCTGCCCGTGTAACATAACGCCTGTTTCCCGCGCCTGCCCGTGTAAGATAACGCCTGTTTGTCGCGCCTGCCCGTCTAAGATAACGCCTGTTTCCAGCGCCTGCCCGTGTAAGATAACGCCTGTTTCCCGCTCCTGCCCGTGTAAGATAACGCCTGTTTCCAGCGCCTGCCCGTGTAAGATAACGCCTGTTTGTCGCGCCTGCCCGTGTAAGATAACGCCTGTTTGCCGCGCCTGCCCGTGTAAGACAACGCCTGTTGCCCGCTCCTGCCCGTGTAACATAACGCCTGTTTCCCGCGCCTGCCCGTGTAAGATAACGCCTGTTTGTCGCGCCTGCCCGTGTAAGATAACGCCTGTTTGCCGCGCCTGCCCGTGTAAGACAACGCCTGTTTCCCGCTCCTGCCCGTGTAACATAACGCCTGTTTCCCGCGCCTGCCCGTGTAAGATAACGCCTGTTTCCAGCGCCTGCCCGTGTAAGATAACGCCTGTTTCCAGCGCCTGCCCGTGTAAGACAACGCCTGTTTCCAGCGCCTGCCCGTGTAAGACAACGCCTGTTTCCAGCGCCTGCCCGTGTAAGATAACGCCTGTTTGTCGCGCCTGCCCGTGTAAGATAACGCCTGTTTGCCGTGCCTGCCCGTGTAAGACAACGCCTGTTTCCCGCTCCTGCCCGTGTAACATAACGCCTGTTTCCCGCGCCTGCCCGTGTAAGATAACGCCTGTTTGTCGCGCCTGCCCGTCTAAGATAACGTCTGTTTCCAGCGCCTGCCCATGTAAGATAACGCCTGTTTCCCGCTCCTGCCCGTGTAAGATAACGCCTGTTTCCAGCGCCTGCCCGTGTAAGATAACGCCTGTTTGTCGCGCCTGCCCGTGTAAGATAACGCCTGTTTGCCGCGCCTGCCCGTGTAAGACAACGCCTGTTTCCCGCTCCTGCCCGTGTAACATAACGCCTGTTTCCCGCGCCTGCCCGTGTAAGATAACGCCTGTTTGTCGCGCCTGCCCGTGTAAGATAACGCCTGTTTGCCGCGCCTGCCCGTGTAAGACAACGCCTGTTTCCCGCTCCTGCCCGTGTAACATAACGCCTGTTTCCCGCGCCTGCCCGTGTAAGATAACGCCTGTTTCCAGCGCCTGCCCGTGTAAGATAACGCCTGTTTCCTGCGCCTGCCCGTGTAAGACAACGCTTGTTTCCCGCTCCTGCCCGTGTAACATAACGCCTGTTTCCCGCGCCTGCCCTTGTAAGATAACGCCTGTTTGTCGCGCCTGCCCGTGTAAGATAACGCCTGTTTCCCGCTCCTGCCCGTGTAAGATAACGCCTGTTTCCAGCGCCTGCCCGTGTAAGATAACGCCTGTTTGCCGCGCCTGCCCGTGTAAGACAACGTCTGTTTCCCGCTCCTGCCCGTGTAACATAACGCCTGTTTCCCACGCCTGACCGTGTAAGATAACGCCTGTTTCCCGCGCCGGCCCGTCTAAGATAACGCCTGTTTCCAGCGCCTGCCCGTGTAAGACAACGCCTGTTTCCCGCGCCGGCCCGTGTAAGACAACGCCTGTTTCCCGCGCCTGCCCGTGTAAAATAACGCCTGTTTCCCACGCCTGCCCGTGTAAGATAACGCCTGTTTGTCGCGCCTGCCCGTGTAAAATAACGCCTGTTTGTCGCGCCTGCCCGTGTAAGATAACGCCTGTTTCCCGCGCCTGCCCGTGTAAGATAACGCCTGTTTCCCGCGCCTGCCCGTGTAAGATAACGCCTGTTTCCCGCTCCTACCCGTGTAAGATAACGCCTGTTTCCAGCGCCTGCCCGTGTAAGATAACGCTTGTTTGTCGCGCCTGCCCGTGTAAGATAACGCCTGTTTGTCGCGCCTGCCCGTGTAAGATAACGGCTGTTTCACGCGCCTGCCCGTGTAAGATAACGCCTGTTTGTCGCGCCTGCCCGTGTAAGATAACGCCTGTTTCCCGCGCCTGCCCTTGTAAGATAACGCCTGTTTCCCGCTCCTGCCCGTGTAAGATAACGCCTGTTTCCCGCGCCTGCCCGTGTAAGACAACGCCTGTTTCCCGCTCCTGCCCGTGTAACATAACGCCTTTTTCCCGCGCCGGCCCGTCTAAGATAACGCCTGTTTCCAGCGCCTGTCCGTGTAAGACAACGCCTGTTTCCCGCGCCTGCCCGTGTAAGATAACGCCTGTTTGCCGCGCCTGCCCGTGTAAGATAACGCCTTTTTCCCACGTCTGCCCGTCTAAGATAACGCCTGTTTCCCGCGCCTGCCCGTGTAAGATAACGCCTGTTTGTCGCGCCTGCCCGTCTAAGATAACGCCTGTTTCCAGCGCCTGCCCGTGTAAGATAACGCCTGTTTCCTGCGCCTGCCCGTGTAAGACAACGCCTGTTTGCCGCTCCTGCCCGTGTAACATAAAGCCTGTTTCCCGCGCCTGCCCGTGTAAGATAACTTCTGTTTGTCGCGCCTGCCCGTGTAAGATAACGGCTGTTTCACGCGCCTGCCCGTGTAAGATAACGCCTGTTTGTCGCGCCTGCCCGTGTAAGATTGCGCCTGTTTCCCGCGCCTGCCCGTGTAAGATAACGCCTGTTTCCCGCTCCTGCCCGTGTAAGATAACGCCTGTTTCCAGCGCCTGCCCGTGTAAGATAACGCCTGTTTGTCGCGCCTGCCCGTGTAAGATAACGCCTGTTTGCCGCGCCTGCCCGTGTAAGACAACGCCTGTTTCCCGCTCCTGCCCGTGTAACATAACGCCTGTTTCCCGCGCCTGCCCGTGTAAGATAACGCCTGTTTGTCGCGCCTGCCCGTCTAAGATAACGCCTGTTTCCAGCGCCTGCCCGTGTAAGATAACGCCTGTTTCCCGCTCCTGCCCGTGTAAGATAACGCCTGTTTCCAGCGCCTGCCCGTGTAAGATAACGCCTGTTTGTCGCGCCTGCCCGTGTAAGATAACGCCTGTTTGCCGCGCCTGCCCGTGTAAGACAACGCCTGTTGCCCGCTCCTGCCCGTGTAACATAACGCCTGTTTCCCGCGCCTGCCCGTGTAAGATAACGCCTGTTTGTCGCGCCTGCCCGTGTAAGATAACGCCTGTTTGCCGCGCCTGCCCGTGTAAGACAACGCCTGTTTCCCGCTCCTGCCCGTGTAACATAACGCCTGTTTCCCGCGCCTGCCCGTGTAAGATAACGCCTGTTTCCAGCGCCTGCCCGTGTAAGATAACGCCTGTTTCCTGCGCCTGCCCGTGTAAGACAACGCCTGTTTCCAGCGCCTGCCCGTGTAAGATAACGCTTGTTTGTCGCGCCTGCCCGTGTAAGATAACGCCTGTTTGTCGCGCCTGCCCGTGTAAGATAACGGCTGTTTCACGCGCCTGCCCGTGTAAGATAACGCCTGTTTCCAGCGCCTGCCCGTGTAAGATAACGCCTGTTTCCCGCGCCTGCCCGTGTAAGATAACGCCTGTTTCCCGCTCCTGCCCGTGTAAGATAACGCCTGTTTCCCGCGCCTGCCCGTGTAAGACAACGCCTGTTTCCCGCTCCTGCCCGTGTAACATAACGCCTTTTTCCCGCGCCGGCCCGTCTAAGATAACGCCTGTTTCCAGCGCCTGTCCGTGTAAGACAACGCCTGTTTCCCGCGCCTGCCCGTGTAAGATAACGCCTGTTTGCCGCGCCTGCCCGTGTAAGACAACGCCTTTTTCCCACGTCTGCTCGTCTAAGATAACGCCTGTTTCCCGCGCCTGCCCGTGTAAGATAACGCCTGTTTGTCGCGCCTGCCCGTCTAAGATAACGCCTGTTTCCAGCGCCTGCCCGTGTAAGATAACGCCTGTTTCCTGCGCCTGCCTGTGTAAGACAACGCCTGTTTGCCGCTCCTGCCCGTGTAACATAAAGCCTGTTTCCCGCGCCTGCCCGTGTAAGATAACTTCTGTTTGTCGCGCCTGCCCGTGTAAGATAACGGCTGTTTCACGCGCCTGCCCGTGTAAAATAACGCCTGTTTGTCGCGCCTGCCCGTGTAAGATAGCGCCTGTTTCCCGCGCCTGCCCGTGTAAGATAACGCCTGTTTCCCGCTCCTGCCCGTGTAAGATAACGCCTGTTTCCAGCGCCTGCCCGTGTAAGATAACGCCTGTTTGTCGCGCCTGCCCGTGTAAGATAACGCCTGTTTGCCGCGCCTGCCCGTGTAAGACAACGCCTGTTTCCCGCTCCTGCCCGTGTAACATAACGCCTGTTTCCCGCGCCTGCCCGTGTAAGATAACGCCTGTTTGTCGCGCCTGCCCGTCTAAGATAACGCCTGTTTCCAGCGCCTGCCCGTGTAAGATAACGCCTGTTTCCCGCTCCTGCCCGTGTAAGATAACGCCTGTTTCCAGCGCCTGCCCGTGTAAGATAACGCCTGTTTGTCGCGCCTGCCCGTGTAAGATAACGCCTGTTTGCCGCGCCTGCCCGTGTAAGACAACGCCTGTTTCCCGCTCCTGCCCGTGTAACATAACGCCTGTTTCCCGCGCCTGCCCGTGTAAGATAACGCCTGTTTGTCGCGCCTGCCCGTGTAAGATAACGCCTGTTTGCCGCGCCTGCCCGTGTAAGACAACGCCTGTTTCCCGCTCCTGCCCGTGTAACATAACGCCTGTTTCCCGCGCCTGCCCGTGTAAGATAACGCCTGTTTCCAGCGCCTGCCCGTGTAAGATAACGCCTGTTTCCTGCGCCTGCCCGTGTAAGATAACGCTTGTTTCCCGCTCCTGCCCGTGTAACATAACGCCTGTTTCCCGCGCCTGCCCGTGTAAGATAACGCCTGTTTGTCGCGCCTGCCCGTGTAAGATAGCGCCTGTTTCCCGCGCCTGCCCGTGTAAGATAACGCCTGTTTCCCGCTCCTGCCCGTGTAAGATAACGCCTGTTTCCAGCGCCTGCCCGTGTAAGATAACGCCTGTTTGTCGCGCCTGCCCGTGTAAGATAACGCCTGTTTGCCGCGCCTGCCCGTGTAAGACAACGCCTTTTTCCCGCTCCTGCCCGTGTAACATAACGCCTGTTTCCCGCGCCTGCCCGTGTAAGATAACGCCTGTTTGTCGCGCCTGCCCGTCTAAGATAACGCCTGTTTCCAGCGCCTGCCCATGTAAGATAACGCCTGTTTCCCGCTCCTGCCCGTGTAAGATAACGCCTGTTTCCAGCGCCTGCCCGTGTAAGATAACGCCTGTTTGTCGCGCCTGCCCGTGTAAGATAACGCCTGTTTGCCGCGCCTGCCCGTGTAAGACAACGCCTGTTTCCCGCTCCTGCCCGTGTAACATAACGCCTGTTTCCCGCGCCTGCCCGTGTAAGATAACGCCTGTTTGTCGCGCCTGCCCGTGTAAGATAACGCCTGTTTGCCGCGCCTGCCCGTGTAAGACAACGCCTGTTTCCCGCTCCTGCCCGTGTAACATAACGCCTGTTTCCCGCGCCTGCCCGTGTAAGATAACGCCTGTTTCCAGCGCCTGCCCGTGTAAGATAACGCCTGTTTCCTGCGCCTGCCCGTGTAAGACAACGGTTGTTTCCCGCTCCTGCCCGTGTAACATAACGCCTGTTTCCCGCGCCTGCCCGTGTAAGATAACGCCTGTTTGTCGCGCCTGCCCGTCTAAGATAACGCCTGTTTCCAGCGCCTGCCCGTGTAAGATAACGCCTGTTTCCTGCGCCTGCCCGTGTAAGACAACGCCTGTTTGCCGCTCCTGCCCGTGTAACATAAAGCCTGTTTCCCGCGCCTGCCCGTGTAAGATAACTTCTGTTTGTCGCGCCTGCCCGTGTAAGATAACGGCTGTTTCACGCGCCTGCCCGTGTAAGATAACGCCTGTTTGTCGCGCCTGCCCGTGTAAGATAGCGCCTGTTTCCCGCGCCTGCCCGTGTAAGATAACGCCTGTTTCCCGCTCCTGCCCATGTAAGATAACGCCTGTTTCCAGCGCCTGCCCGTGTAAGATAACGCCTGTTTGTCGCGCCTGCCCGTGTAAGATAACGCCTGTTTGCCGCGCCTGCCCGTGTAAGACAATGCCTGTTTCCCGCTCCTGCCCGTGTAACATAACGCCTGTTTCCCGCGCCTGCCCGTGTAAGATAACGCCTGTTTGTCGCGCCTGCCCGTCTAAGATAACGCCTGTTTCCAGCGCCTGCCCGTGTAAGATAACGCCTGTTTCCTGCGCCTGCCCGTGTAAGACAACGCTTGTTTCCCGCTCCTGCCCGTGTAACATAACGCCTGTTTCCCGCGCCTGCCCGTGTAAGATAACGCCTGTTTGTCGCGCCTGCCCGTCTAAGATAACGCCTGTTTCCAGCGCCTGCCCGTGTAAGATAACGCCTGTTTCCTGCGCCTGCCCGTGTAAGACAACGCCTGTTTGCCGCTCCTGCCCGTGTAACATAAAGCCTGTTTCCCGCGCCTGCCCGTGTAAGATAACTTCTGTTTGTCGCGCCTGCCCGTGTAAGATAACGGCTATTTCACGCGCCTGCCCGTGTAAGATAACGCCTGTTTGTCGCGCCTGCCCGTGTAACATAGCGCCTGTTTCCCGCGCCTGCCCGTGTAAGATAACGCCTGTTTCCCGCTCCTGCCCGTGTAAGATAACGCCTGTTTCCAGCGCCTGCCCGGGTAAGATAACGCCTGTTTGTCGCGCCTGCCCGTGTAAGATAACGCCTGTTTGCCGCGCCTGCCCGTGTAAGACAACGCCTGTTTCCCGCTCCTGCCCGTGTAACATAACGCCTGTTTCCCGCGCCTGCCCGTGTAAGATAACGCCTGTTTCCCGCGCCGGCCCGTCTAAGATAACGCCTGTTTCCAGCGCCTGCCCGTGTAAGACAACGCCTGTTTCCCGCGCCGGCCCGTGTAAGACAACGCCTGTTTCCCGCGCCGGCCCGTGTAAGACAACGCCTGTTTCCCGCGCCTGCCCGTGTAAAATAACGCCTGTTTCCCACGCCTGCCCGTGTAAGATAACGCCTGTTTGTCGCGCCTGCCCGTGTAAAATAACGCCTGTTTGTCGCGCCTGCCCGTGTAAGATAACGCCTGTTTCCCGCGCCTGCCCGTGTAAGATAACGCCTGTTTGTCGCACCTGCCCGTGTAAGATAACGCCTGTTTGTCGCGCCTGCCCGTCTAAGATAACGCCTGTTTGTCGCACCTGCCCGTGTAAGATAACGCCTGTTTGTCGCGCCTGCCCGTGTAAGATAACGGCTGTTTCACGCGCCTGCCCGTGTAAGATAACGCCTGTTTGTCGCGCCTGCCCGTGTAAGATAACGCCTGTTTCCCGCGCCTGCCCGTGTAAGATAACGCCTGTTTCCCGCTCCTGCCCGTGTAAGATAACGCCTGTTTCCCGCGCCTGCCCGTGTAAGACAACGCCTGTTTCCCGCTCCTGCCCGTGTAACATAACGCCTGTTTGCCGCGCCTGCCCGTGTAAGACAACGCCTGTTTCCCGCTCCTGCCCGTGTAACATAACGCCTGTTTCCCGCGCCTGCCCGTGTAAGATAACGCCTGTTTCCAGCGCCTGCCCGTGTAAGATAACGCCTGTTTCCTGCGCCTGCCCGTGTAAGACAACGCTTGTTTCCCGCTCCTGCCCGTGTAACATAACGCCTGTTTCCCGCGCCTGCCCGTGTAAGATAACGCCTGTTTGTCGCGCCTGCCCGTCTAAGATAACGCCTGTTTCCAGCGCCTGCCCGTGTAAGATAACGCCTGTTTCCTGCGCCTGCCCGTGTAAGACAACGCCTGTTTGCCGCTCCTGCCCGTGTAACATAAAGCCTGTTTCCCGCGCCTGCCCGTGTAAGATAACTTCTGTTTGTCGCGCCTGCCCGTGTAAGATAACGGCTGTTTCACGCGCCTGCCCGTGTAAGATAACGCCTGTTTGTCGCGCCTGCCCGTGTAAGATAGCGCCTGTTTCCCGCGCCTGCCCGTGTAAGATAACGCCTGTTTCCCGCTCCTGCCCGTGTAAGATAACGCCTGTTTCCAGCGCCTGCCCGTGTAAGATAACGCCTGTTTGTCGTGCCTGCCCGTGTAAGATAACGCCTGTTTGCCGCGCCTGCCCGTGTAAGACAACGCCTGTTTCCCGCTCCTGCCCGTGTAACATAACGCCTGTTTCCCGCGCCTGCCCGTGTAAGATAACGCCTGTTTGTCGCGCCTGCCCGTCTAAGATAACGCCTGTTTCCAGCGCCTGCCCGTGTAAGATAACGCCTGTTTCCTGCGCCTGCCCGTGTAAGACAACGCTTGTTTCCCGCTCCTGCCCGTGTAACATAACGCCTGTTTCCCGCGCCTGCCCGTGTAAGATAACGCCTGTTTTTCGCGCCTGCCCGTCTAAGATAACGCCTGTTTCCAGCGCCTGCCCGTGTAAGATAACGCCTGTTTCCTGCGCCTGCCCGTGTAAGACAACGCCTGTTTGCCGCTCCTGCCCGTGTAACATAAAGCCTGTTTCCCGCGCCTGCCCGTGTAAGATAACTTCTGTTTGTCGCGCCTGCCCGTGTAAGATAACGGCTGTTTCACGCGCCTGCCCGTGTAAGATAACGCCTGTTTGTCGCGCCTGCCCGTGTAAGATAGCGCCTGTTTCCCGCGCCTGCCCGTGTAAGATAACGCCTGTTTCCCGCTCCTGCCCGTGTAAGATAACGCCTGTTTCCAGCGCCTGCCCGGGTAAGATAACGCCTGTTTGTCGCGCCTGCCCGTGTAAGATAACGCCTGTTTGCCGCGCCTGCCCGTGTAAGACAACGCCTGTTTCCCGCTCCTGCCCGTGTAACATAACGCCTGTTTCCCGCGCCTGCCCGTGTAAGATAACGCCTGTTTCCCGCGCCGGCCCGTCTAAGATAACGCCTGTTTCCAGCGCCTGCCCGTGTAAGACAACGCCTGTTTCCCGCGCCGGCCCGTGTAAGACAACGCCTGTTTCCCGCGCCGGCCCGTGTAAGACAACGCCTGTTTCCCACGCCTGCCCGTGTAAAATAACGCCTGTTTCCCACGCCTGCCCGTGTAAGATAACGCCTGTTTGTCGCGCCTGCCCGTGTAAAATAACGCCTGTTTGTCGCGCCTGCCCGTGTAAGATAACGCCTGTTTCCCGCGCCTGCCCGTGTAAGTTAACGCCTGTTTGTCGCACCTGCCCGTGTAAGATAACGCCTGTTTGTCGCGCCTGCCCGTCTAAGATAACGCCTGTTTCCAGCGCCTGCCCGTGTAAGATAACGCCTGTTTCCTGCGCCTGCCCGTGTAAGACAACGCCTGTTTGCCGCTCCTGCCCGTGTAACATAAAGCCTGTTTCCCGCGCCTGCCCGTGTAAGATAACTTCTGTTTGTCGCGCCTGCCCGTGTAAGATAACGGCTGTTTCACGCGCCTGCCCGTGTAAGATAACGCCTGTTTGTCGCGCCTGCCCGTGTAAGATAGCGCCTGTTTCCCGCGCCTGCCCGTGTAAGATAACGCCTGTTTCCCGCTCCTGCCCGTGTAAGATAACGCCTGTTTCCAGCGCCTGCCCGTGTAAGATAACGCCTGTTTGTCGCGCCTGCCCGTGTAAGATAACGCCTGTTTGCCGCGCCTGCCCGTGTAAGACAACGCCTGTTTCCCGCTCCTGCCCGTGTAACATAACGCCTGTTTCCCGCGCCTGCCCGTGTAAGATAACGCCTGTTTGTCGCGCCTGCCCGTCTAAGATAACGCCTGTTTCCAGCGCCTGCCCGTGTAAGATAACGCCTGTTTCCTGCGCCTGCCCGTGTAAGACAACGCTTGTTTCCCGCTCCTGCCCGTGTAACATAACGCCTGTTTCCCGCGCCTGCCCGTGTAAGATAACGCCTGTTTGTCGCGCCTGCCCGTCTAAGATAACGCCTGTTTGCCGCGCCTGCCCGTGTAAGACAACGCCTGTTTGCCGCTCCTGCCCGTGTAACATAAAGCCTGTTTCCCGCGCCTGCCCGTGTAAGATAACTTCTGTTTGTCGCGCCTGCCCGTGTAAGATAACGGCTGTTTCACGCGCCTGCCCGTGTAAGATAACGCCTGTTTGTCGCGCCTGCCCGTGTAAGATAGCGCCTGTTTCCCGCGCCTGCCCGTGTAAGATAACGCCTGTTTCCCGCTCCTGCCCGTGTAAGATAACGCCTGTTTCCAGCGCCTGCCCGGGTAAGATAACGCCTGTTTGTCGCGCCTGCCCGTGTAAGATAACGCCTGTTTGCCGCGCCTGCCCGTGTAAGACAACGCCTGTTTCCCGCTCCTGCCCGTGTAACATAACGCCTGTTTCCCGCGCCTGCCCGTGTAAGATAACGCCTGTTTCCCGCGCCGGCCCGTCTAAGATAACGCCTGTTTCCAGCGCCTGCCCGTGTAAGACAACGCCTGTTTCCCGCGCCGGCCCGTGTAAGACAACGCCTGTTTCCCGCGCCGGCCCGTGTAAGACAACGCCTGTTTCCCGCGCCTGCCCGTGTAAAATAACGCCTGTTTCCCACGCCTGCCCGTGTAAGATAACGCCTGTTTGTCGCGCCTGCCCGTGTAAAATAACGCCTGTTTGTCGCGCCTGCCCGTGTAAGATAACGCCTGTTTCCCGCGCCTGCCCGTGTAAGATAACGCCTGTTTGTCGCACCTGCCCGTGTAAGATAACGCCTGTTTTTCGCGCCTGCCCGTCTAAGATAACGCCTGTTTCCAGCGCCTGCCCGTGTAAGATAACGCCTGTTTCCTGCGCCTGCCCGTGTAAGACAACGCCTGTTTGCCGCTCCTGCCCGTGTAACATAAAGCCTGTTTCCCGCGCCTGCCCGTGTAAGATAACGCCTGTTTGTCGCGCCTGCCCGTGTAAGATAACGGCTGTTTCACGCGCCTGCCCGTGTAAGATAACGCCTGTTTGTTGCGCCTGCCCGTGTAAGATAACGCCTGTTTCCCGCGCCTGCCCGTGTAAGATAACGCCTGTTTCCCGCTCCTGCCCGTGTAAGAAAACGCCTGTTTCCAGCGCCTGCCCGTGTAAGATAACGCTTGTTTGTCGCGCCTGCCCGTGTAAGATAACGCCTGTTTGCCGCGCCTGCCCGTGTAAGATAACGCCTGTTTCCCGCGCCTGCCCGTGTAAGATAACGCCTGTTTGTCGCGCCTGCCCGTCTAAGATAACGCCTGTTTCCAGCGCCTGCCCGTGTAAGATAACGCCTGTTTGTCGCGCCTGCCCGTGTAAGATAACGCTTGTTTCCCGCTCCTGCCCGTGTAACATAACGCCTGTTCGCCGCGCCTGCCCGTGAAAGACAACGCCTGTTTCCCGCTCCTGCCCGTGTAACATAACGCCTGTTTCCCGCGCCTGCCCATGTAAGATAACGCCTGTTTCCCGCGCCGGCCCATCTAAGATAACGCCTGTTTCCAGCGCCTGCCCGTGTAAGACAACGCCTGTTTCCCGCGCCGGCCCGTGTAAGACAACGCCTGTTTCCCGCGCCTGCCCGTGTAAAATAACGCCTGTTTCCCACGCCTGCCCGTGTAAGATAACGCCTGTTTGTCGCGCCTGCCCGTGTAAAATAACGCCTGTTTGTCGCGCCTGCCCGTGTCAGATAACGCCTGTTTGTCGCGCCGGCCCGTGTGAGATAACGCCTGTTTGCTGCGCCTGCCCGTGTAAGATAACGCCTGTTTCCCGCTCCTGCCCGTGTAACATAACGCCTGTTTTCCCGCGCCTGCCCGTGTAAGACAACGCTTGTTTCCCGCGCCTGCCCGTGTAAGATAACGCCTGTTTCCGTCTAAGAAAACGCCTGTTTCCCGCGCCTGCCCGTGTAACATAACGCCTGTTTCCCGCGCCTGCCCGTGTAAGAGAACGCCTGTTTCCCGCGCCTGCCCGTCTAAGATAACGCCTGTTTCACGCGCCTGCCCGTGTAAGACAACGCCTGTTTCCCGCTCCTGCCCGTGTAACATAACGCCTGTTTCCCGCGCCTGCCCGTGTAAGACAACGCCTGTTTCCCACGCCTGCCCGTTTAAGATAACGCCTGTTTCACGCGCCTGCCCGTGTAAGATAACGCCTGTTTGTCGCGCCTGCCCGTGTAAGATAATGCCTGTTTCACGCGCCTGCCCGTGTAAGATAACGCCTGTTTGTCGCGCCTGCCCGTGTAACATAACGCCTGTTTCCCGCGCCTGCCCGTGTAAGATGACGCCTGTTTCCCGCCCCTGCCCGTGTAAGATAACGCCTGTTTCCCGCGCCTGCCCGTGTAAGATAACGCCTGTTTGTCGCGCCGGCCCGTGTGAGATAACGCCTGTTTCCCGCCCCTGCCCGTGTAAGATAACGCCTGTTTGCCGCTCCTGCCCGTGTAACATAAAGCCTGTTTCCCGCCCCTGCCCGTGTAAGATAACGCCTGTTTCCCGCGCCGGCCCGTCTAAGATAACGCCTGTTTCCAGCGCCTGCCCATGTAAGATAACGCCTGTTTCCCGCGCCTGCCCGTGTAAGATAACGCCTGTTTCCAGCGCCTGCCCGTGTAAGACAATACCTGTTTCCCGCTCCTGCCCGTGTAACATAACGCCTGTTTGTCGCGCCTGCCCGTGTAAGACAACGCCTGTTTCCCGCGCCTGCCCGTGTAAAATAACGCCTGTTTCCCGCGCCTGCCCGTGTAAGATAACGCCTGTTTGTCGCGCCTGCCCGTGTAAGATAACGCCTGTTTCCAGCGCCTGCCCGTGTAAGACAATACCTGTTTCCCGCTCCTGCCCGTGTAACATAACGCCTGTTTCCCGCCCCTGCCCGTGTAAGATAACGCCTGTTTCCCGCGCCGGCCCGTCTAAGATAACGCCTGTTTCCAGCGCCTGCCCATGTAAGATAACGCCTGTTTCCCGCGCCTGCCCGTGTAAGATAACGCCTGTTTCCAGCGCCTGCCCGTGTAAGACAATACCTGTTTCCCGCTCCTGCCCGTGTAACAAAACGCCTGTTTCCCGCGCCGGCCCGTGTAAGATATCGCCTGTTTCCCGCGCCTGCCCGTGTAAAATAACGCCTGTTTCCCGCGCCTGCCCGTGTAAGATAACGCCTGTTTGTCGCGCCTGCCCGTGTAAGATAACGCCTATTTCACGCGCCTGCCCGTGTAAGATAACGCCTGTTTGTCGCGCCGGCCCGTGTGAGATAACGCCTGTTTCCCGCCCCTTCCCGTGTAAGATAACGCCTGTTTCCCGCGCCTGCCCGTGTAAGATAACGCCTGGTTCACGCGCCTGCCCGTGTAAGACAACGCCTGTTTCCCGCTCCTGCCCGTGTAACATAACGCCTGTTTCCCGCTCCTGCCCGTGTAAGATAACGCCTGTTTGTCGCGCCTGCCCGTCTAAGATAACGCCTGTTTCCAGCGCCTGCCCGTGTAAGATAACGCCTGTTTGTCGCGCCTGCCCGTGTAAGATAACGCCTGTTTCCCGCTCCTGCCCGTGTAACATAACGCCTGTTTCCCGCGCCAGCCTGTGTAAGACAACGCCTGTTTCCCGCGCCTGCGCGTGTAAGATAACGCTTGTTTGCCGCGCCTGCCCGTGTGAGATAACGCCTGTTTGTCGCACCTGCCGTGTAAGACAACGCCTGTTTCCCGCTCCTGCCCGTGTAACATAACGCCTGTTTCCCGCGCCTGCCCGTGTAAGATAACGCCTGTTTGTCGCGCCTGCCCGTCTAAGATAACGCCTGTTTCCAGCGCCTGCCCGTGTAAGATAACGCCTGTTTCCTGCGCCTGCCCGTGTAAGACAACGCCTGTTTCCCGCTCCTGCCCGTGTAACATAACGCCTGTTTCCCGCGCCTGCCCGTGTAAGATAACGCCTGTTTGTCGCGCCTGCCCGTGTAAGATAACGCCTGTTTCCAGCGCCTGCCCGTGTAAGATAACGCCTGTTTCCTGCGCCTGCCCGTGTAAGACAACGCCTGTTTCCCACGCCTGCCCGTTTAAGATAACGCCTGTTTCACGCGCCTGCCCGTGTAAGATAACGCCTGTTTGTCGCGCCTGCCCGTGTAAGATAATGCCTGTTTCACGCGCCTGCCCGTGTAAGATAACGCCTGTTTGTCGCGCCTGCCCGTGTAACATAACGCCTGTTTCCCGCGCCTGCCCGTGTAAGATGACGCCTGTTTCCCGCCCCTGCCCGTGTAAGATAACGCCTGTTTCCCGCGCCTGCCCGTGTAAGATAACGCCTGTTTGTCGCGCCGGCCCGTGTGAGATAACGCCTGTTTCCCGCCCCTGCCCGTGTAAGATAACGCCTGTTTGCCGCTCCTGCCCGTGTAACATAAAGCCTGTTTCCCGCCCCTGCCCGTGTAAGATAACGCCTGTTTCCCGCGCCGGCCCGTCTAAGATAACGCCTGTTTCCAGCGCCTGCCCATGTAAGATAACGCCTGTTTCCCGCGCCTGCCCGTGTAAGATAACGCCTGTTTCCAGCGCCTGCCCGTGTAAGACAATACCTGTTTCCCGCTCCTGCCCGTGTAACATAACGCCTGTTTGTCGCGCCTGCCCGTGTAAGACAACGCCTGTTTCCCGCGCCTGCCCGTGTAAAATAACGCCTGTTTCCCGCGCCTGCCCGTGTAAGATAACGCCTGTTTGTCGCGCCTGCCCGTGTAAGATAACGCCTGTTTCCAGCGCCTGCCCGTGTAAGACAATACCTGTTTCCCGCTCCTGCCCGTGTAACATAACGCCTGTTTCCCGCCCCTGCCCGTGTAAGATAACGCCTGTTTCCCGCGCCGGCCCGTCTAAGATAACGCCTGTTTCCAGCGCCTGCCCATGTAAGATAACGCCTGTTTCCCGCGCCTGCCCGTGTAAGATAACGCCTGTTTCCAGCGCCTGCCCGTGTAAGACAATACCTGTTTCCCGCTCCTGCCCGTGTAACATAACGCCTGTTTCCCGCGCCGGCCCGTGTAAGATATCGCCTGTTTCCCGCGCCTGCCCGTGTAAAATAACGCCTGTTTCCCGCGCCTGCCCGTGTAAGATAACGCCTGTTTGTCGCGCCTGCCCGTGTAAGATAACGCCTATTTCACGCGCCTGCCCGTGTAAGATAACGCCTGTTTGTCGCGCCGGCCCGTGTGAGATAACGCCTGTTTCCCGCCCCTTCCCGTGTAAGATAACGCCTGTTTCCCGCGCCTGCCCGTGTAAGATAACGCCTGGTTCACGCGCCTGCCCGTGTAAGACAACGCCTGTTTCCCGCTCCTGCCCGTGTAACATAACGCCTGTTTCCCGCTCCTGCCCGTGTAAGATAACGCCTGTTTGTCGCGCCTGCCCGTCTAAGATAACGCCTGTTTCCAGCGCCTGCCCGTGTAAGATAACGCCTGTTTGTCGCGCCTGCCCGTGTAAGATAACGCCTGTTTCCCGCTCCTGCCCGTGTAACATAACGCCTGTTTCCCGCGCCAGCCTGTGTAAGACAAAGCCTGTTTCCCGCGCCTGCGCGTGTAAGATAACGCTTGTTTGCCGCGCCTGCCCGTGTGAGATAACGCCTGTTTGTCGCACCTGCCGTGTAAGACAACGCCTGTTTCCCGCTCCTGCCCGTGTAACATAACGCCTGTTTCCCGCGCCTGCCCGTGTAAGATAACGCCTGTTTGTCGCGCCTGCCCGTCTAAGATAACGCCTGTTTCCAGCGCCTGCCCGTGTAAGATAACGCCTGTTTCCTGCGCCTGCCCGTGTAAGACAACGCCTGTTTCCCGCTCCTGCCCGTGTAACATAACGCCTGTTTCCCGCGCCTGCCCGTGTAAGATAACGCCTGTTTGTCGCGCCTGCCCGTGTAAGATAACGCCTGTTTCCAGCGCCTGCCTGTGTAAGATAACGCCTGTTTCCTGCGCCTGCCCGTGTAAGACAACGCCTGTTTGCCGCTCCTGCCCGTGTAACATAAAGCCTGTTTCCCGCGCCTGCCCGTGTAAGATAACTTCTGTTTGTCGCGCCTGCCCGTGTAAGATAACGGCTGTTTCACGCGCCTGCCCGTGTAAGATAACGCCTATTTGTTCGCGCCTGCCCGTGTAAGATAGCGCCTGTTGCCCGCGCCTGCCCGTGTAAGATAACGCCTGTTTCCCGCTCCTGCCCGTGTAAGATAACGCCTGTTTCCAGCGCCTGCCCGTGTAAGATAACGCCTGTTTGTCGCGCCTGCCCGTGTAAGATAACGCCTGTTTGCCGCGCCTGCCCGTGTAAGACAACGCCTGTTTCCCGCTTCTGCCCGTGTAACATAACGCCTGTTTCCCGCGCCTGCCCGTGTAAGATAACGCCTGTTTCCCGCGCCGGCCCGTCTAAGATAACGCCTGTTTCCAGCGCCTGCCCGTGTAAGAGAACGCCTGTTTCCCGCGCCGGCCCGTGTAAGACAACGCCTGTTTGTCGCGCCTGCCCGTGTAAAATAACGCCTGTTTGTCGCGCCTGCCCGTGTAAGATAACGCCTGTTTCCCGCGCCTGCCCGTTTAAGATAACGCCTGTTTGTCGCACCTGCCCGTGTAAGATAACGCCTGTTTGTCGCGCCTGCCCGTCTAAGATAACGCCTGTTTCCAGCGCCTGCCCGTGTAAGATAACGCCTGTTTCCTGCGCCTGCCCGTGTAAGACAACGCCTGTTTGCCGCTCCTGCCCGTGTAACATAAAGCCTGTGTCCCGCGCCTGCCCGTGTAAGATAATGCCTGTTTGTCGCGCCTGCCCGTGTAAGATAACGGCTGTTTCACGCGCCTGCCCGTGTAAGATAACGCCTGTTTGTCGCGCCTGCCCGTGTAAGATAACGCCTGTTTCCCGCGCCTGCCCGTGTAAGACAACGCCTGTTTCCCGCTCCTGCCCGTGTAACATAACGCCTTTTTCCCGCGCCGGCCCGTCTAAGATAACGCCTGTTTCCAGCGCCTGTCCGTGTAAGACAACGCCTGTTTCCCGCGCCTGCCCGTGTAAGATAACGCCTGTTTGCCGCGCCTGCCCGTGTAAGACAACGCCTTTTTCCCACGTCTGCCCGTCTAAGATAACGCCTGTTTCCCGCGCCTGCCCGTGTAAGATAACGCCTGTTTGTCGCGCCTGCCCGTCTAAGATAACGCCTGTTTCCAGCGCCTGCCCGTGTAAGATAACGCCTGTTTCCTGCGCCTGCCCGTGTAAGACAACGCCTGTTTGCCGCTCCTGCCCGTGTAACATAACGCCTGTTTGCCGCGCCTGCCCGTGTAAGACAACGCCTGTTTCCCGCTCCTGCCCGTGTAACATAACGCCTGTTTGTCGCGCCTGCCCGTGTAAGATAACGCCTGTTTGTCGCGCCTGCCCGTCTAAGATAACGCCTGTTTCCAGCGCCTGCCCGTGTAAGATAACGCCTGTTTCCCGCTCCTGCCCTTGTAAGATAACGCCTGTTTCCAGCGCCTGCCCGTGTAAGATAACGCCTGTTTGTCGCGCCTGCCCGTGTAAGATAACGCCTGTTTGCCGCGCCTGCCCGTGTAAGATAACGCCTGTTTGCCGCGCCTGCCCGTGTAAGACAACGCCTGTTTCCCGCTCCTGCCCGTGTAACATAACGCCTGTTTCCCGCGCCTGCCCATGTAAGATAACGCCTGTTTGTCGCGCCTGCCCGTCTAAGATAACGCCTGTTTCCAGCGCCTGCCCGTGTAAGATAACGCCTGTTTCCTGCGCCTGCCCGTGTAAGACAACGCCTGTTTGCCGCTCCTGCCCGTGTAACATAAAGCCTGTTTCCCGCGCCTGCCCGTGTAAGATAACTTCTGTTTGTCGCGCCTGCCCGTGTAAGATAACGGCTGTTTCACGCGCCTGCCCGTGTAAGATAACGCCTGTTTGTCGCGCCTGCCCGTGTAAGATAGCGCCTGTTTCCCGCGCCTGCCCGTGTAAGACAACGCCTGTTTCCCGCTCCTGCCCGTGTAACATAACGCCTGTTTCCCGCGCCTGCCCGTGTAAGATAACGCCTGTTTGTCGCGCCTGCCCGTCTAAGATAACGCCTGTTTCCAGCGCCTGCCCGTGTAAGATAACGCCTGTTTCCTGCGCCTGCCCGTGTAAGACAACGCTTGTTTCCCGCTCCTGCCCGTGTAACATAACGCCTGTTTCCCGCGCCTGCCCGTGTAAGATAATGCCTGTTTGTCGCGCCTGCCCGTCTAAGATAACGCCTGTTTCC
Organism: Perissodus microlepis; assembly: GCF_051167445.1. NCBI lineage: Eukaryota > Metazoa > Chordata > Actinopteri > Cichliformes > Cichlidae > Perissodus > Perissodus microlepis. The sequence continues at coordinate 49,199,884 of NC_140463.1, forward strand.
AGCGCCTGCCCGTGTAACATAACGCCTGTTTCCCGCTCCTGCCCGTGTAAGATAACGCCTGTTTGTCGCGCCTGCCCGTCTAAGATAACGCCTGTTTCCAGCGCCTGCCCGTGTAAGATAACGCCTGTTTGTCGCGCCTGCCCGTGTAAGATAACGCCTGTTTCCCGCTCCTGCCCGTGTAACATAACGCCTGTTTCCCGCGCCAGCCTGTGTAAGACAACGCCTGTTTCCCGCGCCTGCCCGTGTAAGATAACGCTTGTTTGCCGCGCCTGCCCGTGTGAGATAACGCCTGTTTGTCGCACCTGCCGTGTAAGACAACGCCTGTTTCCCGCTCCTGCCCGTGTAACATAACGCCTGTTTCCCGCGCCTGCCCGTGTAAGATAACGCCTGTTTGTCGCGCCTGCCCGTCTAAGATAACGCCTGTTTCCAGCGCCTGCCCGTGTAAGATAACGCCTGTTTCCTGCGCCTGCCCGTGTAAGACAACGCCTGTTTCCCGCTCCTGCCCGTGTAACATAACGCCTGTTTCCCGCGCCTGCCCGTGTAAGATAACGCCTGTTTGTCGCGCCTGCCCGTGTAAGATAACGCCTGTTTCCAGCGCCTGCCCGTGTAAGATAACGCCTGTTTCCTGCGCCTGCCCGTGTAAGACAACGCCTGTTTGCCGCTCCTGCCCGTGTAACATAAAGCCTGTTTCCCGCGCCTGCCCGTGTAAGATAACTTCTGTTTGTCGCGCCTGCCCGTGTAAGATAACGGCTGTTTCACGCGCCTGCCCGTGTAAGATAACGCCTATTTGTCGCGCCTGCCCGTGTAAGATAGCGCCTGTTTCCCGCGCCTGCCCGTGTAAGATAACGCCTGTTTCCCGCTCCTGCCCGTGTAAGATAACGCCTGTTTCCAGCGCCTGCCCGTGTAAGATAACGCCTGTTTGTCGCGCCTGCCCGTGTAAGATAACGCCTGTTTGCCGCGCCTGCCCGTGTAAGACAACGCCTGTTTCCCGCTTCTGCCCGTGTAACATAACGCCTGTTTCCCGCGCCTGCCCGTGTAAGATAACGCCTGTTTGTCGCGCCTGCCCGTGTAAGATAACGCCTGTTTCCAGCGCCTGCCCGTGTAAGAGAACGCCTGTTTCCCGCTCCTGCCCGTGTAACATAACGCCTGTTTGTCGCGCCTGCCCGTGTAAGATAACGCCTGTTTGTCGCGCCTGCCCGTCTAAGATAACGCCTGTTTCCAGCGCCTGCCCGTGTAAGATAACGCCTGTTTCCCGCTCCTGCCCTTGTAAGATAACGCCTGTTTCCAGCGCCTGCCCGTGTAAGATAACGCCTGTTTGTCGCGCCTGCCCGTGTAAGATAACGCCTGTTTGCCGCGCCTGCCCGTGTAAGATAACGCCTGTTTGCCGCGCCTGCCCGTGTAAGACAACGCCTGTTTCCCGCTCCTGCCCGTGTAACATAACGCCTGTTTCCCGCGCCTGCCCATGTAAGATAACGCCTGTTTGTCGCGCCTGCCCGTCTAAGATAACGCCTGTTTCCAGCGCCTGCCCGTGTAAGATAACGCCTGTTTCCTGCGCCTGCCCGTGTAAGACAACGCCTGTTTGCCGCTCCTGCCCGTGTAACATAAAGCCTGTTTCCCGCGCCTGCCCGTGTAAGATAACTTCTGTTTGTCGCGCCTGCCCGTGTAAGATAACGGCTGTTTCACGCGCCTGCCCGTGTAAGATAACGCCTGTTTGTCGCGCCTGCCCGTGTAAGATAGCGCCTGTTTCCCGCGCCTGCCCGTGTAAGACAACGCCTGTTTCCCGCTCCTGCCCGTGTAACATAACGCCTGTTTCCCGCGCCTGCCCGTGTAAGATAACGCCTGTTTGTCGCGCCTGCCCGTCTAAGATAACGCCTGTTTCCAGCGCCTGCCCGTGTAAGATAACGCCTGTTTCCTGCGCCTGCCCGTGTAAGACAACGCTTGTTTCCCGCTCCTGCCCGTGTAACATAACGCCTGTTTCCCGCGCCTGCCCGTGTAAGATAATGCCTGTTTGTCGCGCCTGCCCGTCTAAGATAACGCCTGTTTCCAGCGCCTGCCCGTGTAACATAACGCCTGTTTCCCGCTCCTGCCCGTGTAAGATAACGCCTGTTTGTCGCGCCTGCCCGTCTAAGATAACGCCTGTTTCCAGCGCCTGCCCGTGTAAGATAACGCCTGTTTGTCGCGCCTGCCCGTGTAAGATAACGCCTGTTTCCCGCTCCTGCCCGTGTAACATAACGCCTGTTTCCCGCGCCAGCCTGTGTAAGACAACGCCTGTTTCCCGCGCCTGCCCGTGTAAGATAACGCTTGTTTGCCGCGCCTGCCCGTGTGAGATAACGCCTGTTTGTCGCACCTGCCGTGTAAGACAACGCCTGTTTCCCGCTCCTGCCCGTGTAACATAACGCCTGTTTCCCGCGCCTGCCCGTGTAAGATAACGCCTGTTTGTCGCGCCTGCCCGTCTAAGATAACGCCTGTTTCCAGCGCCTGCCCGTGTAAGATAACGCCTGTTTCCTGCGCCTGCCCGTGTAAGACAACGCCTGTTTCCCGCTCCTGCCCGTGTAACATAACGCCTGTTTCCCGCGCCTGCCCGTGTAAGATAACGCCTGTTTGTCGCGCCTGCCCGTGTAAGATAACGCCTGTTTCCAGCGCCTGCCCGTGTAAGATAACGCCTGTTTCCTGCGCCTGCCCGTGTAAGACAACGCCTGTTTGCCGCTCCTGCCCGTGTAACATAAAGCCTGTTTCCCGCGCCTGCCCGTGTAAGATAACTTCTGTTTGTCGCGCCTGCCCGTGTAAGATAACGGCTGTTTCACGCGCCTGCCCGTGTAAGATAACGCCTATTTGTCGCGCCTGCCCGTGTAAGATAGCGCCTGTTTCCCGCGCCTGCCCGTGTAAGATAACGCCTGTTTCCCGCTCCTGCCCGTGTAAGATAACGCCTGTTTCCAGCGCCTGCCCGTGTAAGATAACGCCTGTTTGTCGCGCCTGCCCGTGTAAGATAACGCCTGTTTGCCGCGCCTGCCCGTGTAAGACAACGCCTGTTTCCCGCTCCTGCCCGTGTAACATAACGCCTGTTTCCCGCGCCTGCCCGTGTAAGATAACGCCTGTTTCCCGCGCCGGCCCGTCTAAGATAACGCCTGTTTCCAGCGCCTGCCCGTGTAAGAGAACGCCTGTTTCCCGCGCCGGCCCGTGTAAGACAACGCCTGTTTGTCGCGCCTGCCCGTGTAAAATAACGCCTGTTTGTCGCGCCTGCCCGTGTAAGATAACGCCTGTTTCCCGCGCCTGCCCGTTTAAGATAACGCCTGTTTGTCGCACCTGCCCGTGTAAGATAACGCCTGTTTGTCGCGCCTGCCCGTCTAAGATAACGCCTGTTTCCAGCGCCTGCCCGTGTAAGATAACGCCTGTTTCCTGCGCCTGCCCGTGTAAGACAACGCCTGTTTGCCGCTCCTGCCTGTGTAACATAAAGCCTGTGTCCCGCGCCTGCCCGTGTAAGATAATGCCTGTTTGTCGCACCTGCCCGTGTAAGATAACGGCTGTTTCACGCGCCTGCCCGTGTAAGATAACGCCTGTTTGTCGCGCCTGCCCGTGTAAGATAACGCCTGTTTCCCGCGCCTGCCCGTGTAAGACAACGCCTGTTTCCCGCTCCTGCCCGTGTAACATAACGCCTTTTTCCCGCGCCGGCCCGTCTAAGATAACGCCTGTTTCCAGCGCCTGCCCGTGTAAGATAACGCTTGTTTGTCGCGCCTGCCCGTGTAAGATAACGCCTGTTTGCCGCGCCTGCCCGTGTAAGATAACGCCTGTTTCCCGCGCCTGCCCGTGTAAGATAACGCCTGTTTGTCGCGCCTGCCCGTCTAAGATAACGCCTGTTTCCAGCGCCTGCCCGTGTAAGATAACGCCTGTTTGTCGCGCCTGCCCGTGTAAGATAACGCTTGTTTCCCGCTCCTGCCCGTGTAACATAACGCCTGTTCGCCGCGCCTGCCCGTGAAAGACAACGCCTGTTTCCCGCTCCTGCCCGTGTAACATAACGCCTGTTTCCCGCGCCTGCCCATGTAAGATAACGCCTGTTTCCCGCGCCGGCCCGTCTAAGATAACGCCTGTTTCCAGCGCCTGCCCGTGTAAGACAACGCCTGTTTCCCGCGCCGGCCCGTGTAAGACAACGCCTGTTTCCCGCGCCTGCCCGTGTAAAATAACGCCTGTTTCCCACGCCTGCCCGTGTAAGATAACGCCTGTTTGTCGCGCCTGCCCGTGTAAAATAACGCCTGTTTGTCGCGCCTGCCCGTGTCAGATAACGCCTGTTTGTCGCGCCGGCCCGTGTGAGATAACGCCTGTTTGCTGCGCCTGCCCGTGTAAGATAACGCCTGTTTCCCGCTCCTGCCCGTGTAACATAACGCCTGTTTTCCCGCGCCTGCCCGTGTAAGACAACGCTTGTTTCCCGCGCCTGCCCGTGTAAGATAACGCCTGTTTCCCGCGCCTGCCCGTGTAAGAGAACGCCTGTTTCCCGCGCCTGCCCGTCTAAGATAACGCCTGTTTCACGCGCCTGCCCGTGTAAGACAACGCCTGTTTCCCGCTCCTGCCCGTGTAACATAATGCCTGTTTCCCGCGCCTGCCCGTGTAAGACAACGCCTGTTTCCCACGCCTGCCCGTTTAAGATAACGCCTGTTTCACGCGCCTGCCCGTGTAAGATAACGCCTGTTTGTCGCGCCTGCCCGTGTAAGATAATGCCTGTTTCACGCGCCTGCCCGTGTAAGATAACGCCTGTTTGTCGCGCCTGCCCGTGTAACATAACGCCTGTTTCCCGCGCCTGCCCGTGTAAGATGACGCCTGTTTCCCGCCCCTGCCCGTGTAAGATAACGCCTGTTTCCCGCGCCTGCCCGTGTAAGATAACGCCTGTTTGTCGCGCCGGCCCGTGTGAGATAACGCCTGTTTCCCGCCCCTGCCCGTGTAAGATAACGCCTGTTTGCCGCTCCTGCCCGTGTAACATAAAGCCTGTTTCCCGCCCCTGCCCGTGTAAGATAACGCCTGGTTCCCGCGCCGGCCCGTCTAAGATAACGCCTGTTTCCAGCGCCTGCCCATGTAAGATAACGCCTGTTTCCCGCGCCTGCCCGTGTAAGATAACGCCTGTTTCCAGCGCCTGCCCGTGTAAGACAATACCTGTTTCCCGCTCCTGCCCGTGTAACATAACGCCTGTTTGTCGCGCCTGCCCGTGTAAGACAACGCCTGTTTCCCGCGCCTGCCCGTGTAAAATAACGCCTGTTTCCCGCGCCTGCCCGTGTAAGATAACGCCTGTTTGTCGCGCCTGCCCGTGTAAGATAACGCCTGTTTCCAGCGCCTGCCCGTGTAAGACAATACCTGTTTCCCGCTCCTGCCCGTGTAACATAACGCCTGTTTCCCGCCCCTGCCCGTGTAAGATAACGCCTGTTTCCCGCGCCGGCCCGTCTAAGATAACGCCTGTTTCCAGCGCCTGCCCATGTAAGATAACGCCTGTTTCCCGCGCCTGCCCGTGTAAGATAACGCCTGTTTCCAGCGCCTGCCCGTGTAAGACAATACCTGTTTCCCGCTCCTGCCCGTGTAACATAACGCCTGTTTCCCGCGCCGGCCCGTGTAAGATATCGCCTGTTTCCCGCGCCTGCCCGTGTAAAATAACGCCTGTTTCCCGCGCCTGCCCGTGTAAGATAACGCCTGTTTGTCGCGCCTGCCCGTGTAAGATAACGCCTATTTCACGCGCCTGCCCGTGTAAGATAACGCCTGTTTGTCGCGCCGGCCCGTGTGAGATAACGCCTGTTTCCCGCCCCTTCCCGTGTAAGATAACGCCTGTTTCCCGCGCCTGCCCGTGTAAGATAACGCCTGGTTCACGCGCCTGCCCGTGTAAGACAACGCCTGTTTCCCGCTCCTGCCCGTGTAACATAACGCCTGTTTCCCGCTCCTGCCCGTGTAAGATAACGCCTGTTTGTCGCGCCTGCCCGTCTAAGATAACGCCTGTTTCCAGCGCCTGCCCGTGTAAGATAACGCCTGTTTGTCGCGCCTGCCCGTGTAAGATAACGCCTGTTTCCCGCTCCTGCCCGTGTAACATAACGCCTGTTTCCCGCGCCAGCCTGTGTAAGACAACGCCTGTTTCCCGCGCCTGCGCGTGTAAGATAACGCTTGTTTGCCGCGCCTGCCCGTGTGAGATAACGCCTGTTTGTCGCACCTGCCGTGTAAGACAACGCCTGTTTCCCGCTCCTGCCCGTGTAACATAACGCCTGTTTCCCGCGCCTGCCCGTGTAAGATAACGCCTGTTTGTCGCGCCTGCCCGTCTAAGATAACGCCTGTTTCCAGCGCCTGCCCGTGTAAGATAACGCCTGTTTCCTGCGCCTGCCCGTGTAAGACAACGCCTGTTTCCCGCTCCTGCCCGTGTAACATAACGCCTGTTTCCCGCGCCTGCCCGTGTAAGATAACGCCTGTTTGTCGCGCCTGCCCGTGTAAGATAACGCCTGTTTCCAGCGCCTGCCCGTGTAAGATAACGCCTGTTTCCTGCGCCTGCCCGTGTAAGACAACGCCTGTTTGCCGCTCCTGCCCGTGTAACATAAAGCCTGTTTCCCGCGCCTGCCCGTGTAAGATAACTTCTGTTTGTCGCGCCTGCCCGTGTAAGATAACGGCTGTTTCACGCGCCTGCCCGTGTAAGATAACGCCTATTTGTCGCGCCTGCCCGTGTAAGATAGCGCCTGTTTCCCGCGCCTGCCCGTGTAAGATAACGCCTGTTTCCCGCGCCTGCCCGTGTAAGATAACGCCTGTTTGTCGCGCCTGCCCGTGTAAGATAACGCCTGTTTCCAGCGCCTGCCCGTGTAAGATAACGCCTGTTTCCTGCGCCTGCCCGTGTAAGACAACGCCTGTTTGCCGCTCCTGCCCGTGTAACATAAAGCCTGTTTCCCGCGCCTGCCCGTGTAAGATAACTTCTGTTTGTCGCGCCTGCCCGTGTAAGATAACGGCTGTTTCACGCGCCTGCCCGTGTAAGATAACGCCTATTTGTCGCGCCTGCCCGTGTAAGATAGCGCCTGTTTCCCGCGCCTGCCCGTGTAAGATAACGCCTGTTTCCCGCTCCTGCCCGTGTAAGATAACGCCTGTTTCCAGCGCCTGCCCGTGTAAGATAACGCCTGTTTGTCGCGCCTGCCCGTGTAAGATAACGCCTGTTTGCCGCGCCTGCCCGTGTAAGACAACGCCTGTTTCCCGCTCCTGCCCGTGTAACATAACGCCTGTTTCCCGCGCCTGCCCGTGTAAGATAACGCCTGTTTCCCGCGCCGGCCCGTCTAAGATAACGCCTGTTTCCAGCGCCTGCCCGTGTAAGAGAACGCCTGTTTCCCGCGCCTGCCCGTGTAAGACAACGCCTGTTTGTCGCGCCTGCCCGTGTAAAATAACGCCTGTTTGTCGCGCCTGCCCGTGTAAGATAACGCCTGTTTCCCGCGCCTGCCCGTTTAAGATAACGCCTGTTTGTCGCACCTGCCCGTGTAAGATAACGCCTGTTTGTCGCGCCTGCCCGTCTAAGATAACGCCTGTTTCCAGCGCCTGCCCGTGTAAGATAACGCCTGTTTCCTGCGCCTGCCCGTGTAAGACAACGCCTGTTTGCCGCTCCTGCCCGTGTAACATAAAGCCTGTGTCCCGCGCCTGCCCGTGTAAGATAATGCCTGTTTGTCGCGCCTGCCCGTGTAAGATAACGGCTGTTTCACGCGCCTGCCCGTGTAAGATAACGCCTGTTTGTCGCGCCTGCCCGTGTAAGATAACGCCTGTTTCCCGCGCCTGCCCGTGTAAGACAACGCCTGTTTCCCGCTCCTGCCCGTGTAACATAACGCCTTTTTCCCGCGCCGGCCCGTCTAAGATAACGCCTGTTTCCAGCGCCTGTCCGTGTAAGATAACGCCTGTTTCCCGCGCCTGCCCGTGTAAGATAACGCCTGTTTCCCGCGCCGGCCCGTCTAAGATAACGCCTGTTTCCAGCGCCTGCCCGTGTAAGAGAACGCCTGTTTCCCGCGCCGGCCCGTGTAAGACAACGCCTGTTTGTCGCGCCTGCCCGTGTAAAATAACGCCTGTTTGTCGCGCCTGCCCGTGTAAGATAACGCCTGTTTCCCGCGCCTGCCCGTTTAAGATAACGCCTGTTTGTCGCACCTGCCCGTGTAAGATAACGCCTGTTTGTCGCGCCTGCCCGTCTAAGATAACGCCTGTTTCCAGCGCCTGCCCGTGTAAGATAACGCCTGTTTCCTGCGCCTGCCCGTGTAAGACAACGCCTGTTTGCCGCTCCTGCCCGTGTAACATAAAGCCTGTGTCCCGCGCCTGCCCGTGTAAGATAATGCCTGTTTGTCGCGCCTGCCCGTGTAAGATAACGGCTGTTTCACGCGCCTGCCCGTGTAAGATAACGCCTGTTTGTCGCGCCTGCCCGTGTAAGATAACGCCTGTTTCCAGCGCCTGCCCGTGTAAGATAACGCCTGTTTCCTGCGCCTGCCCGTGTAAGACAACGCCTGTTTGCCGCTCCTGCCCGTGTAACATAAAGCCTGTTTCCCGCGCCTGCCCGTGTAAGATAACTTCTGTTTGTCGCGCCTGCCCGTGTAAGATAACGGCTGTTTCACGCGCCTGCCCGTGTAAGATAACGCCTATTTGTCGCGCCTGCCCGTGTAAGATAGCGCCTGTTTCCCGCGCCTGCCCGTGTAAGATAACGCCTGTTTCCCGCGCCTGCCCGTGTAAGATAACGCCTGTTTGTCGCGCCTGCCCGTGTAAGATAACGCCTGTTTCCAGCGCCTGCCCGTGTAAGATAACGCCTGTTTCCTGCGCCTGCCCGTGTAAGACAACGCCTGTTTGCCGCTCCTGCCCGTGTAACATAAAGCCTGTTTCCCGCGCCTGCCCGTGTAAGATAACTTCTGTTTGTCGCGCCTGCCCGTGTAAGATAACGGCTGTTTCACGCGCCTGCCCGTGTAAGATAACGCCTATTTGTCGCGCCTGCCCGTGTAAGATAGCGCCTGTTTCCCGCGCCTGCCCGTGTAAGATAACGCCTGTTTCCCGCTCCTGCCCGTGTAAGATAACGCCTGTTTCCAGCGCCTGCCCGTGTAAGATAACGCCTGTTTGTCGCGCCTGCCCGTGTAAGATAACGCCTGTTTGCCGCGCCTGCCCGTGTAAGACAACGCCTGTTTCCCGCTCCTGCCCGTGTAACATAACGCCTGTTTCCCGCGCCTGCCCGTGTAAGATAACGCCTGTTTCCCGCGCCGGCCCGTCTAAGATAACGCCTGTTTCCAGCGCCTGCCCGTGTAAGAGAACGCCTGTTTCCCGCGCCTGCCCGTGTAAGACAACGCCTGTTTGTCGCGCCTGCCCGTGTAAAATAACGCCTGTTTGTCGCGCCTGCCCGTGTAAGATAACGCCTGTTTCCCGCGCCTGCCCGTTTAAGATAACGCCTGTTTGTCGCACCTGCCCGTGTAAGATAACGCCTGTTTGTCGCGCCTGCCCGTCTAAGATAACGCCTGTTTCCAGCGCCTGCCCGTGTAAGATAACGCCTGTTTCCTGCGCCTGCCCGTGTAAGACAACGCCTGTTTGCCGCTCCTGCCCGTGTAACATAAAGCCTGTGTCCCGCGCCTGCCCGTGTAAGATAATGCCTGTTTGTCGCGCCTGCCCGTGTAAGATAACGGCTGTTTCACGCGCCTGCCCGTGTAAGATAACGCCTGTTTGTCGCGCCTGCCCGTGTAAGATAACGCCTGTTTCCCGCGCCTGCCCGTGTAAGACAACGCCTGTTTCCCGCTCCTGCCCGTGTAACATAACGCCTTTTTCCCGCGCCGGCCCGTCTAAGATAACGCCTGTTTCCAGCGCCTGTCCGTGTAAGATAACGCCTGTTTCCCGCGCCTGCCCGTGTAAGATAACGCCTGTTTCCCGCGCCGGCCCGTCTAAGATAACGCCTGTTTCCAGCGCCTGCCCGTGTAAGAGAACGCCTGTTTCCCGCGCCGGCCCGTGTAAGACAACGCCTGTTTGTCGCGCCTGCCCGTGTAAAATAACGCCTGTTTGTCGCGCCTGCCCGTGTAAGATAACGCCTGTTTCCCGCGCCTGCCCGTTTAAGATAACGCCTGTTTGTCGCACCTGCCCGTGTAAGATAACGCCTGTTTGTCGCGCCTGCCCGTCTAAGATAACGCCTGTTTCCAGCGCCTGCCCGTGTAAGATAACGCCTGTTTCCTGCGCCTGCCCGTGTAAGACAACGCCTGTTTGCCGCTCCTGCCCGTGTAACATAAAGCCTGTGTCCCGCGCCTGCCCGTGTAAGATAATGCCTGTTTGTCGCGCCTGCCCGTGTAAGATAACGGCTGTTTCACGCGCCTGCCCGTGTAAGATAACGCCTGTTTGTCGCGCCTGCCCGTGTAAGATAACGCCTGTTTCCCGCGCCTGCCCGTGTAAGACAACGCCTGTTTCCCGCTCCTGCCCGTGTAACATAACGCCTGTTTCCAGCGCCTGCCCGTGTAAGAGAACGCCTGTTTCCCGCGCCGGCCCGTGTAAGACAACGCCTGTTTGTCGCGCCTGCCCGTGTAAAATAACGCCTGTTTGTCGCGCCTGCCCGTGTAAGATAACGCCTGTTTCCCGCGCCTGCCCGTTTAAGATAACGCCTGTTTGTCGCACCTGCCCGTGTAAGATAACGCCTGTTTGTCGCGCCTGCCCGTCTAAGATAACGCCTGTTTCCAGCGCCTGCCCGTGTAAGATAACGCCTGTTTCCTGCGCCTGCCCGTGTAAGACAACGCCTGTTTGCCGCTCCTGCCCGTGTAACATAAAGCCTGTGTCCCGCGCCTGCCCGTGTAAGATAATGCCTGTTTGTCGCGCCTGCCCGTGTAAGATAACGGCTGTTTCACGCGCCTGCCCGTGTAAGATAACGCCTGTTTGTCGCGCCTGCCCGTGTAAGATAACGCCTGTTTCCAGCGCCTGCCCGTGTAAGATAACGCCTGTTTCCTGCGCCTGCCCGTGTAAGACAACGCCTGTTTGCCGCTCCTGCCCGTGTAACATAAAGCCTGTTTCCCGCGCCTGCCCGTGTAAGATAACTTCTGTTTGTCGCGCCTGCCCGTGTAAGATAACGGCTGTTTCACGCGCCTGCCCGTGTAAGATAACGCCTATTTGTCGCGCCTGCCCGTGTAAGATAGCGCCTGTTTCCCGCGCCTGCCCGTGTAAGATAACGCCTGTTTCCCGCGCCTGCCCGTGTAAGATAACGCCTGTTTGTCGCGCCTGCCCGTGTAAGATAACGCCTGTTTGTCGCGCCTGCCCGTGTAAGATAACGCCTGTTTGCCGCGCCTGCCCGTGTAAGACAACGCCTGTTTCCCGCTCCTGCCCGTGTAACATAACGCCTGTTTCCCGCGCCTGCCCGTGTAAGATAACGCCTGTTTCCCGCGCCGGCCCGTCTAAGATAACGCCTGTTTCCAGCGCCTGCCCGTGTAAGAGAACGCCTGTTTCCCGCGCCTGCCCGTGTAAGACAACGCCTGTTTGTCGCGCCTGCCCGTGTAAAATAACGCCTGTTTGTCGCGCCTGCCCGTGTAAGATAACGCCTGTTTCCCGCGCCTGCCCGTTTAAGATAACGCCTGTTTGTCGCACCTGCCCGTGTAAGATAACGCCTGTTTGTCGCGCCTGCCCGTCTAAGATAACGCCTGTTTCCAGCGCCTGCCCGTGTAAGATAACGCCTGTTTCCTGCGCCTGCCCGTGTAAGACAACGCCTGTTTGCCGCTCCTGCCCGTGTAACATAAAGCCTGTGTCCCGCGCCTGCCCGTGTAAGATAATGCCTGTTTGTCGCGCCTGCCCGTGTAAGATAACGGCTGTTTCACGCGCCTGCCCGTGTAAGATAACGCCTGTTTGTCGCGCCTGCCCGTGTAAGATAACGCCTGTTTCCCGCGCCTGCCCGTGTAAGACAACGCCTGTTTCCCGCTCCTGCCCGTGTAACATAACGCCTTTTTCCCGCGCCGGCCCGTCTAAGATAACGCCTGTTTCCAGCGCCTGTCCGTGTAAGATAACGCCTGTTTCCCGCGCCTGCCCGTGTAAGATAACGCCTGTTTCCCGCGCCGGCCCGTCTAAGATAACGCCTGTTTCCAGCGCCTGCCCGTGTAAGAGAACGCCTGTTTCCCGCGCCGGCCCGTGTAAGACAACGCCTGTTTGTCGCGCCTGCCCGTGTAAAATAACGCCTGTTTGTCGCGCCTGCCCGTGTAAGATAACGCCTGTTTCCCGCGCCTGCCCGTTTAAGATAACGCCTGTTTGTCGCACCTGCCCGTGTAAGATAACGCCTGTTTGTCGCGCCTGCCCGTCTAAGATAACGCCTGTTTCCAGCGCCTGCCCGTGTAAGATAACGCCTGTTTCCTGCGCCTGCCCGTGTAAGACAACGCCTGTTTGCCGCTCCTGCCCGTGTAACATAAAGCCTGTGTCCCGCGCCTGCCCGTGTAAGATAATGCCTGTTTGTCGCGCCTGCCCGTGTAAGATAACGGCTGTTTCACGCGCCTGCCCGTGTAAGATAACGCCTGTTTGTCGCGCCTGCCCGTGTAAGATAACGCCTGTTTCCCGCGCCTGCCCGTGTAAGACAACGCCTGTTTCCCGCTCCTGCCCGTGTAACATAACGCCTTTTTCCCGCGCCGGCCCGTCTAAGATAACGCCTGTTTCCAGCGCCTGCCCGTGTAAGATAACGCCTGTTTGTCGCGCCTGCCCGTCTAAGATAACGCCTGTTTCCAGCGCCTGCCCGTGTAAGATAACGCCTGTTTCCTGCGCCTGCCCGTGTAAGACAACGCCTGTTTGCCGCTCCTGCCCGTGTAACATAACGCCTGTTTGCCGCGCCTGCCCGTGTAAGACAACGCCTGTTTCCCGCTCCTGCCCGTGTAACATAACGCCTGTTTGTCGCGCCTGCCCGTGTAAGATAACGCCTGTTTGTCGCGCCTGCCCGTCTAAGATAACGCCTGTTTCCAGCGCCTGCCCGTGTAAGATAACGCCTGTTTCCCGCTCCTGCCCTTGTAAGATAACGCCTGTTTCCAGCGCCTGCCCGTGTAAGATAACGCCTGTTTGTCGCGCCTGCCCGTGTAAGATAACGCCTGTTTGCCGCGCCTGCCCGTGTAAGATAACGCCTGTTTGCCGCGCCTGCCCGTGTAAGACAACGCCTGTTTCCCGCTCCTGCCCGTGTAACATAACGCCTGTTTCCCGCGCCTGCCCATGTAAGATAACGCCTGTTTGTCGCGCCTGCCCGTCTAAGATAACGCCTGTTTGCCGCGCCTGCCCGTGTAAGATAACGCCTGTTTCCTGCGCCTGCCCGTGTAAGACAACGCCTGTTTGCCGCTCCTGCCCGTGTAACATAAAGCCTGTTTCCCGCGCCTGCCCGTGTAAGATAACTTCTGTTTGTCGCGCCTGCCCGTGTAAGATAACGGCTGTTTCACGCGCCTGCCCGTGTAAGATAACGCCTGTTTGTCGCGCCTGCCCGTGTAAGATAGCGCCTGTTTCCCGCGCCTGCCCGTGTAAGACAACGCCTGTTTCCCGCTCCTGCCCGTGTAACATAACGCCTGTTTCCCGCGCCTGCCCGTGTAAGATAACGCCTGTTTGTCGCGCCTGCCCGTCTAAGATAACGCCTGTTTCCAGCGCCTGCCCGTGTAAGATAACGCCTGTTTCCTGCGCCTGCCCGTGTAAGACAACGCTTGTTTCCCGCTCCTGCCCGTGTAACATAACGCCTGTTTCCCGCGCCTGCCCGTGTAAGATAATGCCTGTTTGTCGCGCCTGCCCGTCTAAGATAACGCCTGTTTCCAGCGCCTGCCCGTGTAAGATAACGCCTGTTTCCTGCGCCTGCCCGTGTAAGACAACGCCTGTTTCCCGCGCCTGCCCGTGTAAGATAACTTCTGTTTGTCGCGCCTGCCCGTGTAAGATAACGGCTGTTTCACGCGCCTGCCCGTGTAAGATAACGCCTGTTTGTCGCGCCTGCCCGTGTAAGATAGCGCCTGTTTCCCGCGCCTGCCCGTGTAAGATAACGCCTGTTTCCCGCTCCTGCCCGTGTAAGATAACGCCTGTTTCCAGCGCCTGCCCGTGTAACATAACGCCTGTTTCCCGCTCCTGCCCGTGTAAGATAACGCCTGTTTGTCGCGCCTGCCCGTCTAAGATAACGCCTGTTTCCAGCGCCTGCCCGTGTAAGATAACGCCTGTTTGTCGCGCCTGCCCGTGTAAGATAACGCCTGTTTCCCGCTCCTGCCCGTGTAACATAACGCCTGTTTCCCGCGCCAGCCTGTGTAAGACAACGCCTGTTTCCCGCGCCTGCCCGTGTAAGATAACGCTTGTTTGCCGCGCCTGCCCGTGTGAGATAACGCCTGTTTGTCGCACCTGCCGTGTAAGACAACGCCTGTTTCCCGCTCCTGCCCGTGTAACATAACGCCTGTTTCCCGCGCCTGCCCGTGTAAGATAACGCCTGTTTGTCGCGCCTGCCCGTCTAAGATAACGCCTGTTTCCAGCGCCTGCCCGTGTAAGATAACGCCTGTTTCCTGCGCCTGCCCGTGTAAGACAACGCCTGTTTCCCGCTCCTGCCCGTGTAACATAACGCCTGTTTCCCGCGCCTGCCCGTGTAAGATAACGCCTGTTTGTCGCGCCTGCCCGTGTAAGATAACGCCTGTTTCCAGCGCCTGCCCGTGTAAGATAACGCCTGTTTCCTGCGCCTGCCCGTGTAAGACAACGCCTGTTTGCCGCTCCTGCCCGTGTAACATAAAGCCTGTTTCCCGCGCCTGCCCGTGTAAGATAACTTCTGTTTGTCGCGCCTGCCCGTGTAAGATAACGGCTGTTTCACGCGCCTGCCCGTGTAAGATAACGCCTATTTGTCGCGCCTGCCCGTGTAAGATAGCGCCTGTTTCCCGCGCCTGCCCGTGTAAGATAACGCCTGTTTCCCGCTCCTGCCCGTGTAAGATAACGCCTGTTTCCAGCGCCTGCCCGTGTAAGATAACGCCTGTTTGTCGCGCCTGCCCGTGTAAGATAACGCCTGTTTGCCGCGCCTGCCCGTGTAAGACAACGCCTGTTTCCCGCTCCTGCCCGTGTAACATAACGCCTGTTTCCCGCGCCTGCCCGTGTAAGATAACGCCTGTTTCCCGCGCCGGCCCGTCTAAGATAACGCCTGTTTCCAGCGCCTGCCCGTGTAAGAGAACGCCTGTTTCCCGCGCCGGCCCGTGTAAGACAACGCCTGTTTGTCGCGCCTGCCCGTGTAAAATAACGCCTGTTTGTCGCGCCTGCCCGTGTAAGATAACGCCTGTTTCCCGCGCCTGCCCGTTTAAGATAACGCCTGTTTGTCGCACCTGCCCGTGTAAGATAACGCCTGTTTGTCGCGCCTGCCCGTCTAAGATAACGCCTGTTTCCAGCGCCTGCCCGTGTAAGATAACGCCTGTTTCCTGCGCCTGCCCGTGTAAGACAACGCCTGTTTGCCGCTCCTGCCCGTGTAACATAAAGCCTGTGTCCCGCGCCTGCCCGTGTAAGATAATGCCTGTTTGTCGCGCCTGCCCGTGTAAGATAACGGCTGTTTCACGCGCCTGCCCGTGTAAGATAACGCCTGTTTGTCGCGCCTGCCCGTGTAAGATAACGCCTGTTTCCCGCGCCTGCCCGTGTAAGACAACGCCTGTTTCCCGCTCCTGCCCGTGTAACATAACGCCTTTTTCCCGCGCCGGCCCGTCTAAGATAACGCCTGTTTCCAGCGCCTGTCCGTGTAAGACAACGCCTGTTTCCCGCGCCTGCCCGTGTAAGATAACGCCTGTTTGCCGCGCCTGCCCGTGTAAGACAACGCCTTTTTCCCACGTCTGCCCGTCTAAGATAACGCCTGTTTCCCGCGCCTGCCCGTGTAAGATAACGCCTGTTTGTCGCGCCTGCCCGTCTAAGATAACGCCTGTTTCCAGCGCCTGCCCGTGTAAGATAACGCCTGTTTCCTGCGCCTGCCCGTGTAAGACAACGCCTGTTTGCCGCTCCTGCCCGTGTAACATAACGCCTGTTTGCCGCGCCTGCCCGTGTAAGACAACGCCTGTTTCCCGCTCCTGCCCTTGTAACATAACGCCTGTTTGTCGCGCCTGCCCGTGTAAGATAACGCCTGTTTGTCGCGCCTGCCCGTCTAAGATAACGCCTGTTTCCAGCGCCTGCCCGTGTAAGATAACGCCTGTTTCCCGCTCCTGCCCTTGTAAGATAACGCCTGTTTCCAGCGCCTGCCCGTGTAAGATAACGCCTGTTTGTCGCGCCTGCCCGTGTAAGATAACGCCTGTTTGCCGCGCCTGCCCGTGTCAGATAACGCCTGTTTGCCGCGCCTGCCCGTGTAAGACAACGCCTGTTTCCCGCTCCTGCCCGTGTAACATAACGCCTGTTTCCCGCGCCTGCCCATGTAAGATAACGCCTGTTTGTCGCGCCTGCCCGTCTAAGATAACGCCTGTTTCCAGCGCCTGCCCGTGTAAGATAACGCCTGTTTCCTGCGCCTGCCCGTGTAAGACAACGCCTGTTTGCCGCTCCTGCCCGTGTAACATAAAGCCTGTTTCCCGCGCCTGCCCGTGTAAGATAACTTCTGTTTGTCGCGCCTGCCCGTGTAAGATAACGGCTGTTTCACGCGCCTGCCCGTGTAAGATAACGCCTGTTTGTCGCGCCTGCCCGTGTAAGATAGCGCCTGTTTCCCGCGCCTGCCCGTGTAAGACAACGCCTGTTTCCCGCTCCTGCCCGTGTAACATAACGCCTGTTTCCCGCGCCTGCCCGTGTAAGATAACGCCTGTTTGTCGCGCCTGCCCGTCTAAGATAACGCCTGTTTCCAGCGCCTGCCCGTGTAAGATAACGCCTGTTTCCTGCGCCTGCCCGTGTAAGACAACGCTTGTTTCCCGCTCCTGCCCGTGTAACATAACGCCTGTTTCCCGCGCCTGCCCGTGTAAGATAATGCCTGTTTGTCGCGCCTGCCCGTCTAAGATAACGCCTGTTTCCAGCGCCTGCCCGTGTAAGATAACGCCTGTTTCCTGCGCCTGCCCGTGTAAGACAACGCCTGTTTCCCGCGCCTGCCCGTGTAAGATAACTTCTGTTTGTCGCGCCTGCCCGTGTAAGATAACGGCTGTTTCACGCGCCTGCCCGTGTAAGATAACGCCTGTTTGTCGCGCCTGCCCGTGTAAGATAGCGCCTGTTTCCCGCGCCTGCCCGTGTAAGATAACGCCTGTTTCCCGCTCCTGCCCGTGTAAGATAACGCCTGTTTCCAGCGCCTGCCCGTGTAAGATAACGCCTGTTTCCTGCGCCTGCCCGTGTAAGACAACGCCTGTTTCCCGCGCCTGCCCGTGTAAGATAACTTCTGTTTGTCGCGCCTGCCCGTGTAAGATAACGGCTGTTTCACGCGCCTGCCCGTGTAAGATAACGCCTGTTTGTCGCGCCTGCCCGTGTAAGATAGCGCCTGTTTCCCGCGCCTGCCCGTGTAAGATAACGCCTGTTTCCCGCTCCTGCCCGTGTAAGATAACGCCTGTTTCCAGCGCCTGCCCGTGTAAGATAACGCCTGTTTCCTGCGCCTGCCCGTGTAAGACAACGCCTGTTTGCCGCTCCTGCCCGTGTAACATAAAGCCTGTGTCCCGCGCCTGCCCGTGTAAGATAATGCCTGTTTGTCGCGCCTGCCCGTGTAAGATAACGGCTGTTTCACGCGCCTGCCCGTGTAAGATAACGCCTGTTTGTCGCGCCTGCCCGTGTAAGATAACGCCTGTTTCCCGCGCCTGCCCGTGTAAGACAACGCCTGTTTCCCGCTCCTGCCCGTGTAACATAACGCCTTTTTCCCGCGCCGGCCCGTCTAAGATAACGCCTGTTTCCAGCGCCTGTCCGTGTAAGACAACGCCTGTTTCCCGCGCCTGCCCGTGTAAGATAACGCCTGTTTGCCGCGCCTGCCCGTGTAAGACAACGCCTTTTTCCCACGTCTGCCCGTCTAAGATAACGCCTGTTTCCCGCGCCTGCCCGTGTAAGATAACGCCTGTTTGTCGCGCCTGCCCGTCTAAGATAACGCCTGTTTCCAGCGCCTGCCCGTGTAAGATAACGCCTGTTTCCTGCGCCTGCCCGTGTAAGACAACGCCTGTTTGCCGCTCCTGCCCGTGTAACATAACGCCTGTTTGCCGCGCCTGCCCGTGTAAGACAACGCCTGTTTCCCGCTCCTGCCCTTGTAACATAACGCCTGTTTGTCGCGCCTGCCCGTGTAAGATAACGCCTGTTTGTCGCGCCTGCCCGTCTAAGATAACGCCTGTTTCCAGCGCCTGCCCGTGTAAGATAACGCCTGTTTCCCGCTCCTGCCCTTGTAAGATAACGCCTGTTTCCAGCGCCTGCCCGTGTAAGATAACGCCTGTTTGTCGCGCCTGCCCGTGTAAGATAACGCCTGTTTGCCGCGCCTGCCCGTGTCAGATAACGCCTGTTTGCCGCGCCTGCCCGTGTAAGACAACGCCTGTTTCCCGCTCCTGCCCGTGTAACATAACGCCTGTTTCCCGCGCCTGCCCATGTAAGATAACGCCTGTTTGTCGCGCCTGCCCGTCTAAGATAACGCCTGTTTCCAGCGCCTGCCCGTGTAAGATAACGCCTGTTTCCTGCGCCTGCCCGTGTAAGACAACGCCTGTTTGCCGCTCCTGCCCGTGTAACATAAAGCCTGTTTCCCGCGCCTGCCCGTGTAAGATAACTTCTGTTTGTCGCGCCTGCCCGTGTAAGATAACGGCTGTTTCACGCGCCTGCCCGTGTAAGATAACGCCTGTTTGTCGCGCCTGCCCGTGTAAGATAGCGCCTGTTTCCCGCGCCTGCCCGTGTAAGACAACGCCTGTTTCCCGCTCCTGCCCGTGTAACATAACGCCTGTTTCCCGCGCCTGCCCGTGTAAGATAACGCCTGTTTGTCGCGCCTGCCCGTCTAAGATAACGCCTGTTTCCAGCGCCTGCCCGTGTAAGATAACGCCTTTTTCCTGCGCCTGCCCGTGTAAGACAACGCTTGTTTCCCGCTCCTGCCCGTGTAACATAACGCCTGTTTCCCGCGCCTGCCCGTGTAAGATAATGCCTGTTTGTCGCGCCTGCCCGTCTAAGATAACGCCTGTTTCCAGCGCCTGCCCGTGTAAGATAACGCCTGTTTCCTGCGCCTGCCCGTGTAAGACAACGCCTGTTTCCCGCGCCTGCCCGTGTAAGATAACTTCTGTTTGTCGCGCCTGCCCGTGTAAGATAACGGCTGTTTCACGCGCCTGCCCGTGTAAGATAACGCCTGTTTGTCGCGCCTGCCCGTGTAAGATAGCGCCTGTTTCCCGCGCCTGCCCGTGTAAGATAACGCCTGTTTCCCGCTCCTGCCCGTGTAAGATAACGCCTGTTTCCAGCGCCTGCCCGTGTAAGATAACGCCTGTTTGTCGCGCCTGCCCGTGTAAGATAACGCCTGTTTGCCGCGCCTGCCCGTGTAAGACAACGCCTGTTTCCCGCTCCTGCCCGTGTAACATAACGCCTGTTTCCCGCGCCTGCCCGTGTAAGATAACGCCTGTTTCCCGCGCCGGCCCGTCTAAGATAACGCCTGTTTCCAGCGCCTGCCCGTGTAAGACAACGCCTGTTTCCCGCGCCGGCCCGTGCAAGACAACGCCTGTTTCCCGCGCCTGCCCGTGTAAAATAACGCCTGTTTCCCACGCCTGCCCGTGTAAGATAACGCCTGTTTGTCGCGCCTGCCCGTGTAAAATAACGCCTGTTTGTCGCGCCTGCCCGTGTAAGATAACGCCTGTTTCCCGCGCCTGCCCGTGTAAGATAACGCCTGTTTGTCGCACCTGCCCGTGTAAGATAACGCCTGTTTGTCGCGCCTGCCCGTCTAAGATAACGCCTGTTTCCAGCGCCTGCCCGTGTAAGACAACGCCTGTTTGCCGCTCCTGCCCGTGTAACATAAAGCCTGTTTCCCGCGCCTGCCCGTGTAAGATAACGCCTGTTTGTCGCGCCTGCCCGTGTAACATAAAGCCTGTTTCCAGCGCCTGCCCGTGTAAGATAACGCCTGTTTCCTGCGCCTGCCCGTGTAAGACAACGCCTGTTTGCCGCGCCTGCCCGTGTAAGATAACGCCTGTTTGCCGCGCCTGCCCGTGTAAGATAACGCCTGTTTCCCGCGCCTGCCCGTGTAAGATAACGCCTGTTTCCCGCGCCTGCCCGTGTAAGATAACGCCTGTTTCCCGCTCCTGCCCGTGTAAGATAACGCCTGTTTCCAGCGCCTGCCCGTGTAAGATAACGCTTGTTTGTCGCGCCTGCCCGTGTAAGATAACGCCTGTTTGCCGCGCCTGCCCGTGTAAGATAACGCCTGTTTCCCGCGCCTGCCCGTGTAAGATAACGCCTGTTTCCCGCGCCTGCCCGTCTAAGATAACGCCTGTTTCACGCGCCTGCCCGTGTAAGACAACGCCTGTTTTCCGCTCCTGCCCGTGTAACATAACGCCTGTTTCCCGCGCCTGCCCGTGTAAGACAACGCCTGTTTCCCACGCCTGCCCGTTTAAGATAACGCCTGTTTCACGCGCCTGCCCGTGTAAGATAACGCCTGTTTGTCGCGCCTGCCCGTGTAAGATAACGCCTGTTTCACGCGCCTGCCCGTGTAAGATAACGCCTGTTTGTCGCGCCTGCCCGTGTAACATAACGCCTGTTTCCCGCGCCTGCCCGTGTAAGATAACACCTGTTTCCCGCGCCTGCCCGTGTAAAATAACGCCTGTTTCCCGCGCCTGCCCGTGTAAGATAACGCCTGTTTGTCGCGCCGGCCCGTCTAAGATAACGCCTGTTTCCAGCGCCTGCCCGTGTAAGACAACGCCTGTTTCCCGCTCCTGCCCGTGTAAGATAACGCCTGTTTGTCGCGCCTGCCCGTGTAAGATAACGCTTGTTTCCCGCTCCTGCCCGTGTAAGATAACGCCTGTTCGCCGCGCCTGCCCGTGTAAGACAGCGCCTGTTTCCCGCGCCTGCCCGTGTAAGACAACGCCTGTTTCCCGCGCCTGCCCGTGTAAAATAACGCCTGTTTCCCACGCCTGCCCGTGTAAGATAACGCCTGTTTGTCGCGCCTGCCCGTGTAAAATAACGCCTGTTTGTCGCGCCTGCCCGTGTAAGATAACGCCTGTTTCCCGCGCCTGCCCGTGTAAGATAACGCCTGTTTGTCGCACCTGCCCGTGTAAGATAACGCCTGTTTGTCGCGCCTGCCCGTCTAAGATAACGCCTGTTTCCAGCGCCTGCCCGTGTAAGATAACGCCTGTTTCCTGCGCCTGCCCGTGTAAGACAAAGCCTGTTTGCCGCTCCTGCCCGTGTAACATAAAGCCTGTTTCCCGCGCCTGCCCGTGTAAGATAACGCGTGTTTGTCGCGCCTGCCCGTGTAAGATAACGGCTGTTTCACGCGCCTGCCCGTGTAAGATAACGCCTGTTTGTCGCGCCTGCCCGTGTAAGATAACGCCTGTTTCCCGCTCCTGCCCGTGTAAGATAACGCCTGTTTCCAGCGCCTGCCCGTGTAAGATAACGCTTGTTTGTCGCGCCTGCCCGTGTAAGATAACGCCTGTTTGCCGCGCCTGCCCGTGTAAGATAACGCCTGTTTCCCGCGCCTGCCCGTGTAAGATAACGCCTGTTTGTCGCGCCTGCCCGTCTAAGATAACGCCTGTTTCCAGCGCCTGCCCGTGTAAGATAACGCCTGTTTGTCGCGCCTGCCCGTGTAAGATAACGCTTGTTTCCCGCTCCTGCCCGTGTAACATAACGCCTGTTCGCCGCGCCTGCCCGTGAAAGACAACGCCTGTTTCCCGCTCCTGCCCGTGTAACATAACGCCTGTTTCCCGCGCCTGCCCGTGTAAGATAACGCCTGTTTCCCGCGCCTGCCCGTGTAAGATAACGCCTGTTTGTCGCACCTGCCCGTGTAAGATAACGCCTGTTTGTCGCGCCTGCCCGTCTAAGATAACGCCTGTTTCCAGCGCCTGCCCGTGTAAGATAACGCCTGTTTCCTGCGCCTGCCCGTGTAAGACAAAGCCTGTTTGCCGCTCCTGCCCGTGTAACATAAAGCCTGTTTCCTGCGCCTGCCCGTGTAAGATAACGCGTGTTTGTCGCGCCTGCCCGTGTAAGATAACGGCTGTTTCACGCGCCTGCCCGTGTAAGATAACGCCTGTTTGTCGCGCCTGCCCGTGTAAGATAACGCCTGTTTCCCGCTCCTGCCCGTGTAAGATAACGCCTGTTTCCAGCGCCTGCCCGTGTAAGATAACGCTTGTTTGTCGCGCCTGCCCGTGTAAGATAACGCCTGTTTGCCGCGCCTGCCCGTGTAAGATAACGCCTGTTTCCCGCGCCTGCCCGTGTAAGATAACGCCTGTTTGTCGCGCCTGCCCGTCTAAGATAACGCCTGTTTCCAGCGCCTGCCCGTGTAAGATAACGCCTGTTTGTCGCGCCTGCCCGTGTAAGATAACGCTTGTTTCCCGCTCCTGCCCGTGTAACATAACGCCTGTTCGCCGCGCCTGCCCGTGAAAGATAACGCCTGTTTCCCGCTCCTGCCCGTGTAACATAACGCCTGTTTCCCGCGCCTGCCCGTGTAAGATAACGCCTGTTTCCCGCGCCGGCCCGTCTAAGATAACGCCTGTTTCCAGCGCCTGCCCGTGTAAGACAACGCCTGTTTCCCGCGCCGGCCCGTGTAAGACAACGCCTGTTTCCCGCGCCTGCCCGTGTAAAATAACGCCTGTTTCCCACGCCTGCCCGTGTAAGATAACGCCTGTTTGTCGCGCCTGCCCGTGTAAAATAACGCCTGTTTGTCGCGCCTGCCCGTGTAAGATAACGCCTGTTTGTCGCGCCGGCCCGTGTGAGATAACGCCTGTTTGCTGCGCCTGCCCGTGTAAGATAACGCCTGTTTCCCGCTCCTGCCCGTGTAACATAACGCCTGTTTTCCCGCGCCTGCCCGTGTAAGACAACGCCTGTTTCCCGCGCCTGCCCGTGTAAGATAACGCCTGTTTCCGTCTAAGAAAACGCCTGTTTCCCGCGCCTGCCCGTGTAACATAACGCCTGTTTCCCGCGCCTGCCCGTGTAAGAGAACGCCTGTTTCCCGCGCCTGCCCGTCTAAGATAACGCCTGTTTCACGCGCCTGCCCGTGTAAGACAACGCCTGTTTCCCGCTCCTGCCCGTGTAACATAACGCCTGTTTCCCGCGCCTGCCCGTGTAAGACAACGCCTGTTTCCCACGCCTGCCCGTTTAAGATAACGCCTGTTTCACGCGCCTGCCCGTGTGAGATAACGCCTGTTTGTCGCGCCTGCCCGTGTAAGATAACGCCTGTTTCACGCGCCTGCCCGTGTAAGATAACGCCTGTTTGTCGCGCCTGCCCGTGTAACATAACGCCTGTTTCCCGCGCCTGCCCGTGTAAGATAACACCTGTTTCCCGCGCCTGCCCGTGTAAAATAACGCCTGTTTCCCGCGCCTGCCCGTGTAAGATAACGCCTGTTTGTCGCGCTGGCCCGTCTAAGATAACGCCTGTTTCCAGCGCTTGCCCGTGTAAGACAACGCCTGTTTCCCGCTCCTGCCCGTGTAAGATAACGCCTGTTTGTCGCGCCTGCCCGTGTAAGATAACGCCTGTTTGCCGCGCCTGCCCGTGTAAGATAACGCCTGTTTCCCGCTCCTGCCCGTGTAACATAACGCCTGTTTCCCGCGCCTGCCCGTGTAAGAGAACGCCTGTTTCCCGCGCCGGCCCGTCTAAGATAACGCCTGTTTCCAGCGCCTGCCCGTGTAAGACAACGCCTGTTTCCCGCTCCTGCCCGTGTAACATAACGCCTGTTTCCCGTGCCTGCCCGTCTAAGATAACGCCTGTTTCACGCGCCTGCCCGTGTAAGATAACGCCAGTTTCCCGCGCCTGCCCGTGTAAGATAACGACTGTTTCCAGCGCCTGCCCGTGTAAGATAACGCCTGTTTGTCGCGCCTGCCCGTGTAAGATAACGCCCGTTTCCCGCGCCTGCCCGTGTAAAATAACGCCTGTTTCCCACGCCTGCCCGTGTAAGATAACGCCTGTTTGTCGCGCCTGCCCGTGTAAAATAACGCCTGTTTGTCGCGCCTGCCCGTGTAAGATAACGCCTGTTTGTCGCGCCGGCCCGTGTGAGATAACGTCTGTTTGCTGCGCCTGCCCGTGTAAGATAACGCCTGTTTCCCGCTCCTGCCCGTGTAACATAACGCCTGTTTCCCGCGCCTGCCCGTGTAAGACAACGCCTGTTTCCCACGCCTGCCCGTTTAAGATAACGCCTGTTTGTCGCGCCGGCCCGTCTAAGATAACGCCTGTTTCCAGCGCCTGCCCGTGTAAGACAACGCCTGTTTCCCGCTCCTGCCCGTGTAAGATAACGCCTGTTTGTCGCGCCTGCCCGTGTAAGATAACGCCTGTTTGCCGCGCCTGCCCGTGTAAGATAACGCCTTTTTCCCGCTCCTGCCCGTGTAACATAACGCCTGTTTCCCGCGCCTGCCGGTGTAAGAGAACGCCTGTTTTCCGCGCCGGCCCGTCTAAGATAACGCCTGTTTCCAGCGCCTGCCCGTGTAAGACAACGGCTGTTTACC
The DNA here is from genome assembly GCF_051167445.1 of Perissodus microlepis. Taxonomy (NCBI): domain Eukaryota; kingdom Metazoa; phylum Chordata; class Actinopteri; order Cichliformes; family Cichlidae; genus Perissodus; species Perissodus microlepis. The sequence goes on from NC_140463.1 coordinate 49,224,325, forward strand.
GCTCCTGCCCGTGTAACATAACGCCTGTTTCCCGCGCCTGCCCGTCTAAGATAACGCCTGTTTCACGCGCCTGCCCGTGTAAGATAACGCCTGTTTCCCGCGCCTGCCCGTGTAAGATAACGACTGTTTCCAGCGCCTGCCCGTGTAAGATAACGCCTGTTTGTCGCGCCTGCCCGTGTAAGATAACGCCCGTTTCCCGCGCCTGCCCGTGTAAAATAACGCCTGTTTCCCACGCCTACCCGTGTAAGATAACGCCTATTTGTCGCGCCTGCCCGTGTAAAATAACGCCTGTTTGTCGCGCCTGCCCGTGTAAGATAACGCCTGTTTGTCGCGCCGGCCCGTGTGAGATAACGCCTGTTTGCTGCGCCTGCCCGTGTAAGATAACGCCTGTTTCCCGCTCCTGCCCGTGTAACATAACGCCTGTTTTCCCGCGCCTGCCCGTGTAAGACAACGCCTGTTTCCCGCGCCTGCCCGTGTAAGATAACGCCTGTTTCCGTCTAAGAAAACGCCTGTTTCCCGCGCCTGCCCGTGTAACATAACGCCTGTTTCCCGCGCCTGCCCGTGTAAGAGAACGCCTGTTTCCCGCACCTGCCCGTCTAAGATAACGCCTGTTTCACGCGCCTGCCCGTGTAAGACAACGCCTGTTTCCCGCTCCTGCCCGTGTAACATAACGCCTGTTTCCCGCGCCTGCCCGTGTAAGACAACGCCTGTTTCCCACGCCTGCCCGTTTAAGATAACGCCTGTTTCACGCGCCTGCCCGTGTAAGATAACGCCTGTTTGTCGCGCCTGCCCGTGTAAGATAACGCCTGTTTCACGCGCCTGCCCGTGTAAGATAACGCCTGTTTGTCGCGCCTGCCCGTGTAACATAACGCCTGTTTCCCGCGCCTGCCCGTGTAAGATAACGCCTGTTTCCCGCGCCTGCCCGTGTAAAATAACGGCTGTTTCCCGCGCCTGCCCGTGTAAGATAACGCCTGTTTGTCGCGCCGGCCCGTCTAAGATAACGCCTGTTTCCAGCGCCTGCCCGTGTAAGACAACGCCTGTTTCCCGCTCCTGCCCGTGTAAGATAACGCCTGTTCGTCGCGCCTGCCCGTGTAAGATAACGCTTGTTTCCCGCTCCTGCCCGTGTAAGATAACGCCTGTTCGCCGCGCCTGCCCGTGTAAGACAACACCTGTTTCCCGCTCCTGCCCGTGTAACATAACGCCTGTTTCCCGCGCCTGCCCGTGTAAGATAAGGCCTGTTTGTCGCGCCTGCCCGTCTAAGATAACGCCTGTTTCCAGCGCCTGCCCGTGTAAGATAACGCCTGTTTCCTGCGCCTGCCCGTGTAAGACAACGCCTGTTTCCCGCTCCTGCCCGTGTAACATAACGCCTGTTTCCCGCGCCTGCCCGTGTAAGATAACGCCTGTTTGTCGCGCCTGCCCGTCTAAGATAACGCCTGTTTCCAGCGCCTGCCCGTGTAAGATAACGCCTGTTTCCTGCGCCTGCCCGTGTAAGACAACGCCTGTTTGCCGCTCCTGCCCGTGAAAGACAACGCCTGTTTCCCGCTCCTGCCCGTGTAACATAACGCCTGTTTCCCGCGCCTGCCCGTGTAAGATAACGCCTGTTTCCCGCGCCGGCCCGTCTAAGATAACGCCTGTTTCCAGCGCCTGCCCGTGTAAGACAACGCCTGTTTCCCGCGCCGGCCCGTGTAAGACAACGCCTGTTTCCCGCGCCTGCCCGTGTAAAATAACGCCTGTTTCCCACGCCTGCCCGTGTAAGATAACGCCTGTTTGTCGCGCCTGCCCGTGTAAAATAACGCCTGTTTGTCGCGCCTGCCCGTGTAAGATAACGCCTGTTTGTCGCGCCGGCCCGTGTGAGATAACGCCTGTTTGCTGCGCCTGCCCGTGTAAGATAACGCCTGTTTCCCGCTCCTGCCCGTGTAACATAACGCCTGTTTTCCCGCGCCTGCCCGTGTAAGACAACGCCTGTTTCCCGCGCCTGCCCGTGTAAGATAACGCCTGTTTCCGTCTAAGAAAACGCCTGTTTCCCGCGCCTGCCCGTGTAACATAACGCCTGTTTCCCGCGCCTGCCCGTGTAAGATAACGGCTGTTTGTCGCGCCGGCCCGTCTAAGATAACGCCTGTTTCCAGCGCCTGCCCGTGTATGACAACGCCTGTTTCCCGCTCCTGCCCGTGTAACATAACGCCTGTTTCCCGCGCCTGCCCGTGTAAGATAACGCCTGTTTGTCGCGCCTGCCCGTGTAAGACAACGCCTGTTTGCCGCTCCTGCCCGTGTAACATAAAGCCTGTTTCCCGCGCCTGCCCGTGTAAGATAACGCCTGTTTGTCGCGCCTGCCCGTGTAAGATAACGCCTGTTTGCCGCGCCTGCCCGTGTAAGATAACGCCTTTTTCCCGCTCCTGCCCGTGTAACATAACGCCTGTTTCCCGCGCCTGCCCGTGTAAGATAACGCCTGTTTCCCACGCCTGCCCGTTTAAGATAACGCCTGTTTCACGCGCCTGCCCGTGTAAGATAACGCCTGTTTGTCGCGCCTGCCCGTGTAAGATAACGCCTGTTTCACGCGCCTGCCCGTGTAAGATAACGCCTGTTTGTCGCGCCTGCCCGTGTAACATAACGCCTGTTTCCCGCGCCTGCCCGTGTAACATAACGCCTGTTTCCCGCGCCTGCCCGTGTAAGATAACACCTGTTTCCCGCGCCTGCCCGTGTAAAATAACGCCTGTTTCCCGCGCCTGCCCGTGTAAGATAACGCCTGTTTGTCGCGCCGGCCCGTCTAAGATAACGCCTGTTTCCAGCGCCTGCCCGTGTAAGACAACGCCTGTTTCCCGCGCCGGCCCGTGTAAGACAACGCCTGTTTCCCGCGCTTGCCCGTGTAAAATAACGCCTGTTTCCCACGCCTGCCCGTGTAAGATAACGCCTGTTTGTCGCGCCTGCCCGTGTAAAATAACGCCTGTTTGTCGCGCCTGCCCGTGTAAGATAACGCCTGTTTGTCGCGCCGGCCCGTGTGAGATAACGCCTGTTTGCTGCGCCTGCCCGTGTAAGATAACGCCTGTTTCCCGCTCCTGCCCGTGTAACATAACGCCTGTTTTCCCGCGCCTGCCCGTCTAAGAAAACGCCTGTTTCCCGCGCCTGCCCGTGTAACATAACGCCTGTTTCCCGCGCCTGCCCGTGTAAGAGAACGCCTGTTTCCCGCGCCTGCCCGTGTAAGATAACGCCTGTTTCACGCGCCTGCCCGTGTAAGACAACGCCTGTTTCCCGCTCCTGCCCGTGTAACATAACGCCTGTTTCCCGCGCCTGCCCGTGTAAGACAACGCCTGTTTCCCACGCCTGCCCGTTTAAGATAACGCCTGTTTCACGCGCCTGCCCGTGTAAGATAACGCCTGTTTGTCGCGCCTGCCCGTGTAAGATAACGCCTGTTTCACGCGCCTGCCCGTGTAAGATAACGCCTGTTTGTCGCGCCTGCCCGTGTAACATAACGCCTGTTTCCCGCGCCTGCCCGTGTAAGATAACACCTGTTTCCCGCGCCTGCCCGTGTAAAAAAACGCCTGTTTCCCGCGCCTGCCCGTGTAAGATAACGCCTGTTTGTCGCGCCGGCCCGTCTAAGATAACGCCTGTTTCCAGCGCCTGCCCGTGTAAGACAACGCCTGTTTCCCGCTCCTGCCCGTGTAAGATAACGCCTGTTTGTCGCGCCTGCCCGTGTAAGATAACGCCTGTTTGTCGCGCCTGCCCGTGTAAGACAACGCCTGTTTGCCGCTCCTGCCCGTGTAACATAAAGCCTGTTTCCCGCGCCTGCCCGTGTAAGATAACGCCTGTTTGTCGCGCCTGCCCGTGTAAGATAACGCCTGTTTGCCGAACCTGCCCGTGTAAGATAACGCCTTTTTCCCGCTCCTGCCCGTGTAACATAACGCCTGTTTCCCGCGCCTGCCCGTGTAAGATAACGCCTGTTTCCCACGCCTGCCCGTTTAAGATAACGCCTGTTTCACGCGCCTGCCCGTGTAAGATAACGCCTGTTTGTCGCGCCTGCCCGTGTAAGATAACGCCTGTTTCACGCGCCTGCCCGTGTAAGATAACGCCTGTTTGTCGCGCCTGCCCGTGTAACATAACGCCTGTTTCCCGCGCCTGCCCGTGTAAGATAACACCTGTTTCCCGCGCCTGCCCGTGTAAAATAACGCCTGTTTCCCGCGCCTGCCCGTGTAAGATAACGCCTGTTTGTCGCGCCGGCCCGTCTAAGATAACGCCTGTTTCCAGCGCCTGCCCGTGTAAGACAACGCCTGTTTCCCGCGCCGGCCCGTGTAAGACAACGCCTGTTTCCCGCGCCTGCCCGTGTAAAATAACGCCTGTTTCCCACGCCTGCCCGTGTAAGATAACGCCTGTTTGTCGCGCCTGCCCGTGTAAAATAACGCCTGTTTGTCGCGCCTGCCCGTGTAAGATAACGCCTGTTTGTCGCGCCGGCCCGTGTGAGATAACGCCTGTTTGCTGCGCCTGCCCGTGTAAGATAACGCCTGTTTCCCGCTCCTGCCCGTGTAACATAACGCCTGTTTTCCCGCGCCTGCCCGTCTAAGAAAACGCCTGTTTCCCGCGCCTGCCCGTGTAACATAACGCCTGTTTCCCGCGCCTGCCCGTGTAAGAGAACGCCTGTTTCCCGCGCCTGCCCGTGTAAGATAACGCCTGTTTCACGCGCCTGCCCGTGTAAGACAACGCCTGTTTCCCGCTCCTGCCCGTGTAACATAACGCCTGTTTCCCGCGCCTGCCCGTGTAAGACAACGCCTGTTTCCCACGCCTGCCCGTTTAAGATAACGCCTGTTTCACGCGCCTGCCCGTGTAAGATAACGCCTGTTTGTCGCGCCTGCCCGTGTAAGATAACGCCTGTTTCACGCGCCTGCCCGTGTAAGATAACGCCTGTTTGTCGCGCCTGCCCGTGTAACATAACGCCTGTTTCCCTCGCCTGCCCGTGTAAGATAACACCTGTTTCCCGCGCCTGCCCGTGTAAAATAACGCCTGTTTCCCGCGCCTGCCCGTGTAAGATAACGCCTGTTTGTCGCGCCGGCCCGTCTAAGATAACGCCTGTTTCCAGCGCCTGCCCGTGTAAGACAACGCCTGTTTCCCGCTCCTGCCCGTGTAAGATAACGCCTGTTTGTCGCGCCTGCCCGTGTAAGATAACGCCTGTTTGCCGCGCCTGCCCGTGTAAGATAACGCCTGTTTCCCGCTCCTGCCCGTGTAACATAACGCCTGTTTCCCGCGCCTGCCCGTGTAAGAGAACGCCTGTTTCCCGCGCCGGCCAGTCTAGGATAACGCCTGTTTCCAGCGCCTGCCCGTGTAAGACAACGCCTGTTTCCTGCTCCTGCCCGTGTAACATAACGCCTGTTTCCCGCGCCTGCCCGTCTAAGATAACGCCTGTTTCACGCGCCTGCCCGTGTAAGATAACGCCTGTTTCCCGCGCCTGCCCGTGTAAGATAACGACTGTTTCCAGCGCCTGCCCGTGTAAGATAACGCCTGTTTGTCGCGCCTGCCCGTGTAAGATAACGCCCGTTTCCCGCGCCTGCCCGTGTAAGATAACGCCTGTTTGTCGCGCCTGCCCGTGTAAGATAACGCCTTTTTCCCGCGCCTGCCCGTGTAAGACAACGCCTGTTTCCCGCTACTGCCCGTGTAACATAACGCCTGTTTCCCGCGCCTGCCCGTGTAAGATAACGCCTGTTTGTCGCGCCTGCCCGTGTAAGATAACGCCTGTTTGCTGCGCCTGCCCGTGTAAGATAACGCCTGTTTCCCGCTCCTGCCCGTGTAACATAACGCCTGTTTTCCCGCGCCTGCCCGTGTAAGACAACGCCTGTTTCCCGCGCCTGCCCGTGTAAGATAACGCCTGTTTCCGTCTAAGAAAACGCCTGTTTCCCGCGCCTGCCCGTGTAACATAACGCCTGTTTCCCGCGCCTGCCCGTGTAAGAGAACGCCTGTTTCCCGCGCCTGCCCGTCTAAGATAACGCCTGTTTCACGCGCCTGCCCGTGTAAGATAATGCCTGTTTCCCGCGCCGGCCCGTGTAAGATAACGCCTGTTTCCAGCGCCTGCAAGTGTAAGATAACGCCTGTTTGTCGCGCCTGCCCGTGTAAGATAACGCCTGTTTGCCGCGCCTGCCCGTGTAAGATAACGCCTGTTTGTCGCGCCTGCCCGTGTAAGATAATGCCTGTTTCACGCGCCTGCCCGTGTAAGATAACGCCTGTTTGTCGCGCCTGCCCGTGTAAAATAACGCCTGTTTGTCGCGCCTGCCCGTGTAAGATAACGCCTGTTTGTCGCGCCGGCCCGTGTGAGATAACGCCTGTTTGCTGCGCCTGCCCGTGTAAGATAACGCCTGTTTCCCGCTCCTGCCCGTGTAACATAACGCCTGTTTTCCCGCGCCTGCCCGTCTAAGAAAACGCCTGTTTCCCGCGCCTGCCCGTGTAACATAACGCCTGTTTCCCGCGCCTGCCCGTGTAAGAGAACGCCTGTTTCCCGCGCCTGCCCGTGTAAGATAACGCCTGTTTCACGCGCCTGCCCGTGTAAGACAACGCCTGTTTCCCGCTCCTGCCCGTGTAACATAACGCCTGTTTCCCGCGCCTGCCCGTGTAAGACAACGCCTGTTTCCCACGCCTGCCCGTTTAAGATAACGCCTGTTTCACGCGCCTGCCCGTGTAAGATAACGCCTGTTTGTCGCGCCTGCCCGTGTAAGATAACGCCTGTTTCACGCGCCTGCCCGTGTAAGATAACGCCTGTTTGTCGCGCCTGCCCGTGTAACATAACGCCTGTTTCCCGCGCCTGCCCGTGTAAGATAACACCTGTTTCCCGCGCCTGCCCGTGTAAAATAACGCCTGTTTCCCGCGCCTGCCCGTGTAAGATAACGCCTGTTTGTCGCGCCGCCCCGTCTAAGATAACGCCTGTTTCCAGCGCCTGCCCGTGTAAGACAACGCCTGTTTCCCGCTCCTGCCCGTGTAAGATAACGCCTGTTTGTCGCGCCTGCCCGTGTAAGATAACGCCTGTTTGCCGCGCCTGCCCGTGTAAGATAACGCCTGTTTCCCGCTCCTGCCCGTGTAACATAACGCCTGTTTCCCGCGCCTGCCCGTGTAAGAGAACGCCTGTTTCCCGCGCCGGCCAGTCTAGGATAACGCCTGTTTCCAGCGCCTGCCCGTGTAAGACAACGCCTGTTTCCCGCTCCTGCCCGTGTAACATAACGCCTGTTTCCCGCGCCTGCCCGTCTAAGATAACGCCTGTTTCACGCGCCTGCCCGTGTAAGATAACGCCTGTTTCCCGCGCCTGCCCGTGTAAGATAACGACTGTTTCCAGCGCCTGCCCGTGTAAGATAACGCCTGTTTGTCGCGCCTGCCCGTGTAAGATAACGCCCGTTTCCCGCGCCTGCCCGTGTAAGATAACGCCTGTTTGTCGCGCCTGCCCGTGTAAGATAACGCCTGTTTCCCGCGCCTGCCCGTGTAAGACAACGCCTGTTTCCCGCTACTGCCCGTGTAACATAACGCCTGTTTCCCGCGCCTGCCCGTGTAAGATAACGCCTGTTTGTCGCGCCTGCCCGTGTAAGATAACGCCTGTTTGCTGCGCCTGCCCGTGTAAGATAACGCCTGTTTCCCGCTCCTGCCCGTGTAACATAACGCCTGTTTTCCCGCGCCTGCCCGTGTAAGACAACGCCTGTTTCCCGCGCCTGCCCGTGTAAGATAACGCCTGTTTCCGTCTAAGAAAACGCCTGTTTCCCGCGCCTGCCCGTGTAACATAACGCCTGTTTCCCGCGCCTGCCCGTGTAAGAGAACGCCTGTTTCCCGCGCCTGCCCGTCTAAGATAACTCCTGTTTCACGCGCCTGCCCGTGTAAGATAATGCCTGTTTCCCGCGCCGGCCCGTGTAAGATAACGCCTGTTTCCAGCGCCTGCAAGTGTAAGATAACGCCTGTTTGTCGCGCCTGCCCGTGTAAGATAACGCCTGTTTGCCGCGCCTGCCCGTGTAAGATAACGCCTGTTTGTCGCGCCTGCCCGTGTAAGATAACGCCTGTTTCCCGCGCCGGCCCGTGTATCATGACGCCTGTTTCTAATTAAGATAACGCCTTTTTCCCACACCTGCATGTGTAAGATAACGCCTGTTTCTAACTAAGATAACGCCTGTTTCCCACACCTGCCTGTGTAAGATAACGCCTGTTTCACCCGCCTGCCCGTGTAAGATAACGCCTGTTTCCCTCTAAGATAATGCCTGTTTCCCGCCTGCCCGTGTAAGCAGCGACTGCTGTATAGAGGCCATCCTGCTACATATGAAACACATCAGAGTCATAATTGTTATTTTAGTCACGTGTTTGTTTATTATCCTTATTGTTTTATCTGGGACTGTTTGCAGACATCTCAGAGAGAGGAGACACCAGCATCTGAACAGAGACTCAAACCAGCAACCTGCAGCTCCCTGCTTGGCTGCTCCAGTCTTCTCCTCACTCATGTTGCCCACCAGTGATTTCTAGCTGCCCACCCACACAGCAGGCTAGAATATGCGCTGAGCCTCAGCACCCAATACTTGGACATGTTTTCTTTATTAAATAATGAACCAGACCCCAAAAAGTAAACAGCTGTTATTGCTAGGCAACGGGAGCAGCATTTGGTGATGCAGCACCTGACATTCCTGACCATGTGGGCGGAGCATGCATGAAATGGAATGTTCAGTAGAACTGTGCAACACAAGCACTTAGTTACAGCATGTTTCATTGTATCCAGACACAGCTAGAGACACATCTACAGCAGCATCTCTGTGCAGGACAAACGACAGTTGACGAAGAAAACATCAAAAACTTCACTTCACTCCTCTACAATACGTTGGTTCCTTTGTTTAAAAGGCCAAAATGAATGAAGGGAGAACGAGAAGAGGATCGGCGAGTGCTTCACCATACAATACAGTACAGCTGATTAACCTGCAAGAAGAATTTCAAATGATACAGGCTGAAAATGTCAAATTAAAAGAAGAGGCAGAAAAATCAAGAGGAGAAGCTAAAAATTCAAAGTTTGAAACTGAAGTAGTATTGCAGGAATTACTGCATGTGGGTCTCAAACTTAAAGGAGAGAAGATGGGAAAACAGCACCCAGAAAACGAGAATGAAAACATGAAGAAAGAACTGTTGGAAGCTCAAAAAGCATTGGAGGAAGAGAAAAGCACAGCACAAGAAGCCAAAAATAAATATCAAACTGCAAAGAAGGAGGCAGGAAATGTGATTCAGGAATTACAGGAGGTGCAGGAAGCTTTTGAAGAGGAAAAAAGGAAAATGCAGTTGGCAACACAAGAAGCTACAAATGTAATGGCTGAAGCTGAAAAACTAAGAAAGGAATTACTGCATGTAAAGCAACAAATTCAAGAGGAGAAAAAACATAAACATGAGGCAGAAAATGAGATTGAAAATATGAAGAAAGAATTGTTGGAAGCTCAAAAAGTGTTGGAGGAAGAGAAAATTAAAATACAGGAAGCAAAGAAAGAAATGGAAGATACAAAGAGTTACACTCAAAACATGAAGAAGGAACTGATGAAAGTGCAAGAAGAACTTGCAGAAGAGAAAATTGAGGTGAAGGCATTCAAGAAAGAAATGAGCGGCTCTGCGGTGACCAAGAAAGACTGCAAAGACGCACTTAAAGAAATACGAAAGCACAAAAAGGAAGCTAAAGAGCTCCTCAAACAGAAAGTGAAACTGGCCAAACAGCAGCTGAAAGAAAAATTTAAAGATGCCGAGGAGCAGCTCAACAAAACCTTAAAAGAACTGAAGGCAAAAGAAAAGAAAGCCGAGGACAGGAGGGGATTCTGGAGCAGACTGCTGAGAAAGATATGATCCAGCAGCATCAAGTTTGAGGAGATCAATAGTTTCTTCCTCCTTCCCCCTCTCTCCACCTTTCTTTCACCCCATCCTTCTTCTTGGGACGTTTGTTTGTTTTTTTAAAAACTCTAATCTAAATACATGTACTGAAATACACAAATAAAATCGCCATAACTTGACCTCATGTTGCCTGCTTCTTTTCTTGTGTGTCTGTGGATGCAAAACAGTAACACCCTTTCTGCTCTGTGTCTTTAATTGTAAATAAATGCAATATGTTTTCATTTTAAAATGCAGTGCAAAAAACTTCTGCTCTAAATCTTCTTTTTTTTTAGCAAAAACCTTTTTTTTTGCCTGTTGTGGAAGTTTTCCTTTTAAATAAAGCCTGCAGACGAGCGGTGAGCGGTAGCTAACATTCTTTAATCAAAACACACAAAGAACAGACAACCAAGCTTGATGAAGTCCCTGCATGACCGCGGGACAGACGGTCAGCAGAGTCTCCCTGAGCCTAGCATGGCTCTCAGTTAAATACCTTCTCCAGGAACAAAAGGCAGTACACAGCTGTTTCACACCTTAAGGTTCACACTGCCTTGCTACCTACCAGAGTCCTCAAAGAGACAAAAGACTCTTCCTGTGGAGTTGTCTGCTTCCCCCAACTTCCTTACCAGACCCCCAGCATTTGTCTTACTGTATGAGTGTGAGACATGTTAAAATCCAGTGGCACCAAGGTATCATACAATAAAATAATGTGATTAATACACAAGTAAAAGAAATTCCTATACATGCCCCTTCCTGATTTCTTATGTTTTAACATGTTTCTTACACTTACATGTTTCCAATTTCAAATGTTAACACAGATGTTCAGAGTAAATACAGATTGTAGTTTTTTAAATGATGATTTCATTTAGTTTGGGGAAACAGCTCTCCAACTTTACCTCATGTAGAAAAAGTAATTTCCTTCTAAACCTAATAAGTGGTTTTGTCATCTAGCAAGAACTGCAATCAAGCATTTGCAATAACTGGTGATGAAGTATATTTCTTCATCTGAACATTCACTTTGTTCATACACCCGCTGTCGAGCCTTTGCTGTATTCAGCTTTTTTACAGTCTCAAGTCGCTCTACTTCTCTGCGCTTAGCTTCTAGAGCCTTTTGTCTTTGTGCTATTTCTGCTTCTTGCCTTTCAATTTCCTTCATATGGATTTCTTGTTCAAGCAGAACTTGGAGAGCAGCCTCATTTGCTGCAACTTCAGCAGCTGCATCTTGTCTTTTAGTCAAGAGCCGGCTGGAGTGTCTAGAGGAAACCCTCGAATGAGAAGAGAGCTTAGTGTGGTGTGACTTAACACTCATCCTGTCTGAGGCTTCTAACTTAGGCATAGACTCAGTCTTCCACTTCTCATAGCGCACACTGAAACGATGTGCAGCCTTCTTTATGTGCTCACCGTACAGTTCTTTGCCCTTTTCCGTCAACGTACGGACTCGTTGGCTCTGTCGTGCTCTTTGTGAGGTAGTAGAAACATCATCAGCTGTGCCTTCAACTGCTTGTAGTTGCTCATCTGCGGAAAGTTGTTCCACATCACCCTTTTCACTGACTTCTGGATTAGCCTCAAACTCTGCCATTGTTGGAGGGGTTTGGGTTTTTTTGTGTATCTTACTTAGCCTTAATGTAAAGGTGCAGCATCTTAAATTTTATTTGGTAGTTGAGGAGCAAATGAATATTAATCTACGTTTACTGTTACAACTTTAAAGCACAGTAATTACTATTACTCCTTAAACATCACTTAACGTGTATACTTAAGTCACATTACATATCTTGTCCAAGCCAGTAATACTGTTTCTTACAGCAACTGCTGAAGCCCACCATATGCACAATGCACAGGTTACTCATCACAACATTAACTTAACACTGTATGAATATCAGTCACTTAAACAGCAGAAATGTAAACAATGAGAAAGAAAGAAAAAAGAAGAAACATTCCAGTCCTTTGTTCATTTATAAAAGGAAACTTATCTTAATTATTTTTACAGTCATTTTCCTTTTTATTTCTCTTTCTTGTGGTTAATTATATTGATTCCTTTAACTGAGGCAACACTTATTTTCGGGGCACCTGACTTTCCTGCGGGGCTGCGTCCTTCATCTACCCGTGCAGAGCGGAGTTCTCACTGTAGCACCCTCAAGGATTGACGTACGCACGATGTAGTTATAAAACAGGGTTTATTCTGGTCTTGGCAACCCGTGAGAACTGCTCACGGACAAAACAATAAAACAAAAACATCACATCAAAATGCGCTCTTGTACGTAGTGTCAATCAATCAAAAATCCTTAATTACAGAAAATAAAACATTTAAAATACACAAACCTCGTGAGCTGACATCCAGGAGGTGCTAAATAGTCCTTTATGGCCTTATTGCCTTATCTTCCATCTTCTTTGTCAATTATTTCCACTCTTTAAACAATATTTTCTCCATGTGTGGAGCTAACTGTGAGCTGCAGCATGCAGACACCATGTGCGCTAGCAAAAGAAAAAGTGGCTGGGTGGAGACCCAAACAGCAAAGTTGTACCCTACACAGTTCACCACCAGAGGGCGCAAAGGAACAAAATCCAGACATACAGCTTAACAAATATCAAATGCAACAAATATCAAATGCAACAAACATCAAATGCAAAAGACTGTTACAGTTACTAAGACACACCCTCTGCCAGCATCACAACAGCTCCACCTGTTTCACCTGCCTCCTCAGCATCTGTACACCTGAAGAGAAAAGAAAGGCTCCAAAAGCTCAAATCTACAAAGGATTCATGAAGTTTCATCCAACAATAACATGTTTGCCTTCCACAGTGTGCTCTTAGACACCACTGTACCTCTGCCATTTCAAAAAGAGCAGCTTGGTAACATTTTGGCTCCAAACACTTTGTGTTTAAGTTCCTAATCTTTGTTTTCTTAGTGAACCCGACAACATCTGGAGCTTTTTGACTCATAGAAACATCATTTTGTTCTTTAGATGACAGCAGATTGGGACTGAATAATCAATCACTATCAAACCAATAAAGACAAAAATGCTGATTTTACAGGAACTTTGTTGGAGAAGCTGTAAAGACATGAAACTGGTGTAGATCCCAAACCAGTTGATAGTGCTGATTATTCCAAATAAAGCTGTTTTCCATTTGAGATGAAATGACTTTCTGTCCTGATATATAATAAAGATGTTAGTTGTTTTTGAGCCCCTGTATTAAAAGTCGATCCAGTTTAAAGTCAGCTTGAGTTTGATGTCTTTATGTCAAAGCTGCTCATGATGTTGAGCTGCTGATGGAATAAAAACAGTGAAAAATCTGCCTCAATATAAAAGCATGTAGTCCAGACTTAAATGTAGCCTATTGTTAGCTGAGGTCCACACACAGTGTTTGACAGTGTAAACTGTGTGAAAGGGCTGCTGGTGGAGCTCACTAGGATGAGCAGGTGACCATGTGCCACGAGGTGGAGAGCAGCTGGCCTGGTTTGATTCTGACCCGGGCCACGTCCCCTCTTTCTCTCTCCCTCTGCTTTGCTGTCACTTATCTTCACTGCTCTGTCCAATAAAGCTGAAAAAGGCCCCAAATCAAAGAAATCTGCCTGCAGCCTCTGAAATGTCTTCTGTTTCCTTCCAGAGGCCGACGGCTTTTTCCCCGTCAGCCCATCAGACAGTCCAGTAGCATTTATGATGATGTCATGATTTTGAAGAGACTGCTATGGTGGCCTCCCATGACCCCCAGCCTCATCTACACTGAGATGCAGACATTTGAAAACATTCAGCACACAGCAGACAACTGAATGATAGTACAACACAACAGTCTGTGTACAGACACACACTGAACTTTCATATAGTCAAAGGAGTCAATCAAATACAGCTAGTTTAGTCATTTCTTGTGTGAGTCTAAAGTGAATCTAGTATTTGAAAGTCCACTTCCTGTATTTGTCATTGAAGACTTCTTCAGCTTCTTCTCAAGGACATCAGCTGCTTGTTTGGCAGCAGAGGCAGTTAAGAAGCTTCCTGAAAAACACTGAACAGTGAGTTAACTGTGGCATATGACAAATTCAGCTTTCTATGTGGAAATGTGTCTGTGTCAACCTTTCAAATGCTAAACTGTTGAATCCCAAACATCAGCGGCTCCTTGGCTGCTCACTTCATGCACTTCTGTCTTTGTGACAGTCCAATGACATCACAGCTGTTTCCACCCCCAGTGTCTCAGGACTGGAAACACCTTTAAACATGTAGAGCAGGGGTCGGCAACCCTGGACACGTGTGCCACAGCTGGCACATGAAGGGTTAACTGATGGCACAACCATAGCTGGACTGGCCATCGGGCATACCGGGCATTTGCTCGGTGGGCAGATGATTTTTTATTTTTTTTGTAAAGGCATAAACAATGAAAGATGGTGGATTGGCCAGATGCTGGCTGGTGTGTAAAAATAACTCAGTTGTTTGGTGGTGGCTATGGCGGACCTTCCACAGAGGCCAGGAGGTGGATGAGGGAAAGGGGAAGCAGGAGGAGCAGAGACCCAAGTCCGAGTGTCAGGTGAACTGAACTTCAGGTAAGAAGTTATGACCTGCAGTCTATCTGGGTCAGATTTAAACCAAGTTTAGGTGGAGTTTATTTTCCTTGTGCTGACTTTTTACAGTCAGTTACAATAACTCGTACTGCATACTAGCTAGCATGACGGAGTTTCTATACAGCTGGGTGGGTGCTATGATGTTACTGATAGTGAACTTTATTTTATTCATAAGGTTAGTTAGTAGAGTTGCCAATCGTCGTGTATTCAGAGAAAATATTACGCGTTTTGTATTGAGCTGAAAAGGAGCACAGTTTGTCCCGGACTTCAGCTAGAATGGAAAAGACACAACGCTGCAGTTATTCTATCGTTACGCTGCACAGCTGCCTCTTCTTCTCTCATTCTCCCCCCTCCCTCTCCTGTTGCTACTTCAACCATGAAACCGATCAATGATCTATTCTATTGTAAAATGCTGAGATGATTATTGCACAGAACCCAGCAGCTCAACAAAAGCCTGCATTGAAAATCTATATTAACCCTTTAAGACCTACCATAGAACCAAGTCCGCCAGAGTTGTCTTTATATTTTCACATGCTGTGGTGCCATTTCTGGGAGCATTTCAAGTTGCTATAGATCAATATAACCGTTCTAGCCCAAATTTTGATAATATGTATGCATTAAGTCTATAATAACTACATAAATTGCAAAAAAAGTGCAATAAACTACAAAAAATTGAAAATCGTTTTTTTCTTTTTTTTTAACATATATTTCTAGTTAGAGAAATTTAAAAGGTTTGTTCCTCAAAAGTGTAAATACAAAAAAGTTGCACAAAATAGTTTCTAACAACAGGAAATTTATTTTGAGTGTCTTCATAGTTTTATTTTTGAGATACACCATATTTTATATACTGCTGGAAAAATGAAAACAAATATTATAATGCAAATTTGCAAAAAAAGCAGAATGTGCATCAAAAAATGCCAGGTAATGGTGGACACGCGATAGCTCGCGCTGACGTCTATTCCAACGTAGGAAGTGTTACAAACAGCTGATCGGATCAGCAAAGCGTGTTTCTGGAATATTGTGTTTTTGTTGCTGCAAGTGCTTTTTATGCTGTTTTTGCAAAGCTATATGTGGAAAGCAACCATGAGTTAGGACAAGCTGATGGCATAAAAAGTAAGTACAACTCCTCCAGTTTCATGTGCAAAAAATGATTGTGCTAGCTTACGTGGTTCCAGTTCTACAGGGATTTAAAAACAGTTACACAAAACGGAGCGTGAGAGAACCAAGTCTGTCAAATCTCTTTATCCAACACAAACTATCAAACACATTGGGCCACAGTCAGATTGGCTTTGTATGGATGGTGTAACAGGGGGCTGGGAAAGGATGGTGAAAGCTGAATATAATACAGAACAATAACATGACATATAATAATGCAAACATGAGAACATTCTTCAACAGGCACACTTATATTATTCATGATCACAAACACAAAGAACTTGTGCAGCCCTGATATCAGCCCTAATATATGAGTGTGTTTGCCCAAAGATTGAAACAGCATCAACATGACAGCTATAAGAAATCTTCTCTCAGCCTTGTTTGGCAGAAGATCCCTGCAACAAAGATTGTAGCTGAAAGATGACGTGTGTAAAGTTTGCTCTTTGGGAGGGTTGAGGCTGTTTTTAGATCTTTGATAGTTTCCAATCCAGTTCTGAAAGACCAAAACAACATCATTAAGATCAGATCATGGAGCTGTTTTCTGCCTTGTTTCTATCTTCACATTACAATACTTTACTACAATAAAGATGCTAACATGTATCTGTAGGAACAACATCATTGAATCTATAACAACTGGAGCCAAACCAGTGGCCTCTGCTGGGATCACTGGTGAGCCAACACTTGTCCTTCCTTGTTGGATGCAGATTTCAGGGCTTCCTTTTGCTCCTCCGTTATCACTGTTCTCTCTTCTCAACACATGACAACACAAAGGAATCAGCTTTGACAAAGATGATACTGAAGAGAAGCACACATTTCACACATATAACAGACCAGTCCAGTTACACACACCTCTGCTTGACATTAGGCCTAAAACAAAGACACAAAACACTAACTTGACTCTGAATAGAAGAAACTGGCAGCTTTTTCTGGTATGTCCTTATTTATATTTGACACACATTGTTGAAGTGAATTGTTTAATGTTGTCATTTTTTATGCTTACCATCTCTACATTGTTTCAAACTGTGTGATCAAAGACATTCCTTTGTCTCTGACCACCTCACAGCTACTCTGGTGCTGGGGGAGGTTTTATTGTAAGCACATCCTCTCTGAAAGGTCTGTTTCTTGTGTGGTAAGCTTCCTGCTTTTATGACCCTGTTGGTGAGCAGGAGATCACACAAACGCACCCCCAAACACACACACACACACACACACACACACACACACGTTCTAACACATGCATACAGGTGCTTTCACATACACACACATAGTGCCTTGTCTTTGTAACCAAGGGGGGTTTTACAGTGGGAGGTGCTTGTGTTGTGTATTGTAACAGTTTGTCAATAAAAGGCTACGAGGAGGGCTGCTCTTTTCCCGTGAACGAAACAACACGAACAGTGAGTACAGAAGCCTTAGAGAGCCGCTACGTGACCGCGCGTTAAAACGCAGGTACATGAGTGCGCAAGCTGTGCGTGTAGACGCAAGCTACCTGGTTTCTCCACCAATTTTTCTTTATGTTTTTTTAAGGAGGTCTGGTTTTTCCACCAGTGTTTTAAAAATTTTTAAGGAGCGTTAAGCAGGTTTCTCCACCGAAAGGAGGGTTAAAACGTTTCTCTCCACCTCTGAGGGCGTTGAGTGTTGGTTTCTCCACCAAAAGGAGGTCAGAGCTCTTGTTGGTGCCTATTTTGTGTGTTCAGGCCAGACGTGGTCTGTGTGAGTCTGTTGTTTTGTATGCAGTCACTTTTGAAGCTGATGAGCAAGCTACACATTTTCAGAGCAGGAGCTGGTTGAATGCATCAGAGGGAGGGAAACAGAGCTATGATAACTCGAGCATGCAGCTGTCCGTGAGTTCAGTTTCTTCCTCACACCTCAGATGGGCAACAGCTTTTCTGCATCCTGATTCATGTGTGTGAGACTTTTGTAACATCAGCATCATGTTTTTTGTTTTGGCAAAAAGCAGGTGATTGTCTGACGTCACTGTGTGTGAGTTACAGAGAGGTGTGAAAGTATGTGTGTGTGAAGTGGTCTCGAACTGAGATGATTCTGCAGGTCACCTTCTACCCCAGTGGACACAAAAGAAATAAAATAGTTTTGTTGTTGATGAAAAAACAAAACGATAATGACATGAAGAGTGTTTCTCAGCCTGAAACAGCTACAATCTCACTTTCTGTTTGTAAGAAAGGAGAGTTAGAAAAAAAAGGGAGAGAGAGATGTGTGTTTTCAAGCAGTGATGAGAATAATGAAAATGTCTTAGTTTGTCACTTCAGGTGAAAAGCAGACCTGGATCAATTTTCCACGAGCAGCAGTCGTAAGAAAATTATAGGTTAACATCATTAGGAAACACTCAGGCCGAGTTTTGGCTGAATTGTGTTTACAGCTTAACTCCTATGTGTTCCTCACCCTGTAAAAACAAACTCCAAGGAAGCTAACCTCTCCTTGAAGATAAGGAGTGCAGTTTCAGAAGCACAGGCATGAACATCAACAGTTCACAGCAGGCCAAGAGACAACAGCAGAGTCCTGAGAGAGGTCCAGCAGCAGTGTGTGCAAACAGCATCAGAGAGAAAGAAAACCCATCATCATGGATGGATGGAGATGCGTTTCCAGCAAGCTGCAACTTCACTGTGTGTGAAGATGACTTTTGAGGAGACTGTCTGAGTGACATTTGCCACGTTTGGAGTGGAATGGCAAGATGAGACAGTGAGGATGACCCAGGACAAAGCTGAAGAGAACTGACTGCCATTGGACTGCAAAGTGGGAGAGGAGAACAGAGTGGAGGGAGCAGGTGAGAACACAGAGGAAGGCTGTTGTTTAGTGTGGGGAATCCAAAAGTGGGTTAGCAATCCTGGGAAAAAGGAAACTGACTGCTTTAAGGGGAAAATTGAGAAGAGGTCTGGACCACAAAATGAGAAAGGTACACAAGGTACACACCCCAAACACGCTAAACGTCACAAATCTCTCACATCTCAAAACTTGCTCTCTCTCTCTTTCTGCTGTCTTTCTCTCTCTCTCTCTCTCTCTCTCTCTCTCTCTCTCGCCGTCACTCCTAAAACTTCCCCTGTTTTGTTTTGTTTTTTTTGTCCATAAGCAGAGAGTGCTTGCTAGCACTAACATGGCGAAACTATTGAGGTGTCCCTCTGCAAATCTTCCACCTCTTTGTTAGTTACAGCCAGCTTTATAGAAGTGACCCCATCATAAAACCCCCATGGTGTGCTGCAAACTCTGTGTGTCTGTGTGTATGCACGAGCACGTGAGTGCCTGTGTGTGCGCGTACCTGTGTGTATGTGTGTGCACGTGAGTGAGTGTGCATGTAGGTGTGGGTGTGTGGTAACAGTCAAAGCACTTTGTGTGTGTCTCTGAATATGTGACTTCCTGCCAGTCATAAAAGTAATCTCCTCACCTATCACCTCCTCAAGCTATACCAAATTTCTTTAGACAACGTACAAAACAGAGTTAACATATTACAAACACTGAGACATCTCTGCATCCACTGGGCCATTGGCCTCTTGTTGTCTTACATTTACAGATCAGGTGGAGAGTCTCCTGCAAACCTACTTCCAAGTTATGGCAATTATGAACTTTTATTAAAGGTACAAGCATCCCCAACTGTAGCTTCCTGACTCCTTTTATGACACCAGACCCCCAGTGTCCATAAGTTCCTTTCTCTCTAAACAATTACACACACTCTTAGGCTACAGCTAAGCCAAACTAAAACACAGACAAATCCTTTCCTATTCATCTGATCTACTGCTGGACCCTCTCATCTAAGCAAATTTAACACATTACATTCTAATTATTATTTTCATGTATTCACAGGAGTTTTAGGTCTAATTTGAAACAATGGATTATATGATCAGTGTGTGACTTTTTGTGTGTTTGATCATTTAAGTACGGTAAAACTTAGGCATAAGTAATTGCTTTTATGCTTAAGCTTAACTGATTGAAAATATTTGTTTTCTTTATGATTTCTTTTACTAGAATAAGCTCTTATAATCATTTTTCATACACACATTGCAATTGCACCGATAGGAGTTGCCACTCAGTCTTGTGAAGGTCATAAGCTTCGTTCAGCGTGACTGTCTGGATTGAAATATGGTAGGAAAAGGACTTAGAGTGCTTAGGGGTGAATGCAAACTCGCTTACACACATAAATAATAATTAGGCTAATCCTTTTGATTAGAGAGTCCCGAATGTGATATTTTGAACCAACTTTGAATAATCAGGAGAAGAATTGATGAACATATTCGATTATTGAGGCGTAGCAGAGAGAGGTCTTTTCCTTTTCTGTCCTTTACAGGAGAAGATTCCAGAACCACAGCAAAACCACGCAGGGGTTGGTGAGAATCCAGGACCCAAGAGGAGGGGCACCCAAAAGAAGCACAGAGCACAGAGAAACCTCTCAGAAAATGTGTTGTTTAGATTGAAAAGAACATGTGCAGAGCTGCAGAGGCATATTAATAAAATACAGAAAACCAGACAGAAAAAGCGGAACTAAGTAACACACACACACATTAGTCAGAGCAGAAGGATTTGTTTTGATGGAAACTGTGTGTGTCTGTGTGTGAGCTATAGCAGAACTATGTATACCCATTCTGGCTTCTAATGCTTTCAGACCTGAGCGTGTGTTAGTGGGTACAGGTCTCCGTTTCCGGAAATGTACAATAAAGATCATTTTTTGAACTTGACCACTCTGAGTCAGAAGTCTTTCTCTGTCGCCAAAAGAATTCAAAAGAACGGAATTTAATAGTCACATAGCATCGATTTGTCACATGGCATCGGTATGTTAGGTTTTGGGATGAGAACGTGTTGGGTGGTTACCTGTCTTGGTCTGGTGGAGGTCTCTTCCCATAAGAAGACTGATGACTTTTTCATTAACACTGAAGTGTTTCTTTCTTCTCTCTCCCCTCAGATGACTTCACACTATAACCAAGGACACCTCATAGGGGATCCTCTGATTGTGGCTTCTCTAATAATCTTTCTAATAGTAATATTGTTCACTGTTATGTTACAGAGTGAAGTGAGATTAGTGCTGTAAAACTTCCATAACACTGAACAGATGCCACCACAGATATGTTGAAATCTCAGTCAAAACTAGCAAGTAAAAACAAATGAAATCCATGAATCAGAAATGCTGATTGTTGAACAGATAATTCAGTCTGTACATGAGGAGGATCCACTTTAGACTAAACTACATACAGAAACAGGAACCAGGGCACAGTGTAAATCCAGGACCTCTGTGTGCAACAGCTGACCTGTATGAACACAAAACATTGATTGAAGTCCACGTTGATGCTTTCTGTCTGTTTAACTTTTACATTTGAAGTAACACATTTGACTTCAAACACACAGATCAGGTAGAAAACTGTGGATTAGAAAACAAATTCATCAAGAAGGTCCTGAAGCAAGAAGTTCATCATTGCATAGAGTAAGAAAAAGGACATGAATCATCCCACGGGTATGTGTGTCGTTATATTATCATCACCTAAATCATGTCTGCATACTGTGTGTGTTTGTGTGTGTGTGTTGCTTTTTCAAATCTTCTACTTAGAGTTCAAACTTGGATAGTGATAAAAACATTGCACTGCTTCATTGAATATTTAATTGAACACATCTGTGGTTGAATTTGAATCTTAAATGTTTTGATTTCAAAGATGTGGTTCTGATATGAAGGAACAGAAAGTAAATTGTTGCCATGGATACAGTGAGACAGACGCCTCAGACCCTTATTTTTTATTTCTTTTACTTTTTATTTTATTGATTCATTTCTTTATTTTTACATTTTAAAAAGTGTATTTGTCTGAATGAACTAATCCCCATTTTCCATGCTTTGTATCACTGGTCATACTGGGAACAGCCATAGAAAATGTTTGTAAAGAAGAAATCTTAAACGAGCAGATTCTCAGGCGATTTCTGTTTCCTAACCATTGTTTCAGTGCACACGTCCCATCACTACATGTGTGTTAAAGATTTCTTTGGGATCAAAATAATCCACTGACAGTTATCAGTACAAACAGAATGCAAAAATCAAAAGTTCATACTTCAGAGTTACTAAAACAGAGATCTGAGGAAAACTGGTTCTTCACACGACTTTTCATGTGTGAACAGTAGAGGTGGTTTCATTTTCAAATGTAGGTATTGCAGTGAGGATTGCAGGGAGACATTTGCTGAATAGCTGCAGCTCTGCTCCTGTAGACTGCCTCTGAATGTGTGTGTGGTAATAAAGTCACTTTAATTAAATGTCACCTGTTAGGGAAAACTTTGTGTTAACTGAAGAAAGTTCACTTCTCTTTCATTGCAGCTCCACTCTTATTTTTGATGCACTCATTTGTTTAATAAATGATTTCAATGATTTTGCCACACCTCTGCATTGTCAGGTCGGAGCATGTGTGCTTTTGATGAAATGCTGATATGATGACGCTTGATTGGGGAAAGATTTCCACAGGTGGTGTTGTTGGTCTCCTTTCTTCCAGTTTTCTTGTTGCTGCCTCTCTCCTCGCCTCAGTTGCTGCAGCTGTATCATGTATGTTGTTATGTTACATACAAAGAGGAACAGGAATTTGTGACATTAAAGAGTAAAGATTCTTCTAATTGTTTTCCATCTCATCTCCTACTGCTTTAGTCTGCGTGGACAATATATGAGTAAATCATTACCAAGACAGATTATATTTGGAATATTTAAAACAGAGTACATTACAGTGAAATCTGCTTTCAATGTGACATTTACTTTGATCCTTTAAGACACAGTTTATACATCAGACAAACTGTTTGTAGAGCGATTAAATGTTTAATATTGTTGTTAAAGTTGTACAGATGAGCGTTAATCACCAACAGCTTCATTAATGTGGATGAACTGGACGGTTCCAGGGAAACTATCAGGATCACATGCCTCCAGTGGTCACTGTGAGTAACTACTACTCTGCACATACAATAATTAAGATGAAGATATGTTTTTATTGTAGAAAGATGAACCAAATTTAGTTTGACTCTCTGACAAACAATGGCTAAAAGCAGTTTGTTAAAAAAAGACACAAAAATGGTAACAATGAAAACAAATACAAACAACAGCATATCCTGATACGAGGCTCACAGATCAGGATCAATATAATACGTAGCAACCGACATTGATGTTGCCATGGTGACCACTGCCATATATAGTATTTCTGTTACCTCACTTGTCTTAAACATCAACGCTGGCTGTTTTTCATTTTACTAATGAGTCCACTCTCTTCCCTCACTTTCGTCTCTTCCTCGTGTTTGAGCTCCTCTCAGAGAGGATTTAAGAAAGAGCTTTGATGATGGCTGTAGCTCAGGAGATAGAGCAAGGCATCTAATGATCAGAAGGTTGGTGGTTCAATCCCTGACTGCTCCAGCTGGCACACAAAGTATCCTTGAGCAAGACACTAACCCTCTCCGATGCATCCATCAGAGTATGAACGTGTTAAACAAGAATCAGTCCATTCACCATGGAAATATCAAAGTAGAAAGTGATGTCAGTTATGATTGGCTGCACAGCTGGAACACATGACCAGGTGAGTGGTACAAATAACAGGAAGCTTCTCTTGTGGCTTTAATAATCATTTGAATTGATAACTTATGATTTACAGACTGTTCTTTATCTTTTCATTGTCGTCTGAAACACAGAAAAATATCAATGTTGGAAAATATGACATTTATATCTAGTTTCTAAAGGATGGTTTAATTCTCCAAAGGCTAACTAAACTAAAAATTGATTTTTAAATATATTTAATTAATCACTTACTGACACATTTATTTAATTATTTAAGAATCTATTTATTTCATTCATTTGGGCCCTTCTAGCCCTGCAGCTGTGCATGTGCTTACATATCCACTGGTATGTATCCTACAGGTATTCTCACAGCAGTGCTGCTGAACATTAAATGACCAGCAGATGTCAGTTCTTCATAATAAGCAGTTAAACGAGGCTTTGTGTGATCTGCCTTTGGGCGAAGCAACTGGCCAGAAAAATTGGACACATTCACAGAGCTTTACCACACCATCACTAGACAACAATGGAATTATTTTAACTAAAAACAAATAATCAGAAAGTCTTCTGCCTGGTCTCGTACCTCTGTGTTTCTGTAACATGAACAATGAGCTGAAACTTTCCTCACGACACCACCGATCAGCTCGAAGGGCCCTCGAGTTTACCTGCATGCATCCTGTTCACCTGTCAGCTGTTTACCACCTGCTGCTTATTCAGGAAACACGCCCACATTACCTGGTGACAGTCACAGTTTAATGCGGGCCGCTGTTTGTCAATATAAAATAATTTAGTTCCAATATTGTGCACATAATTTGCAAACACACCATATTTTACAGACCATAAGGCTCACTGGATTATAAGACGCATTAAGCGAAACAAAAATGTCGGATAAGTCAAACTTTACTCAGCTCATTCTTCTTGCTTCCTCCACTTCCGTACCATTGATTCATTCATGTTTAATTCTCTCACAGCTGCTTTATTCCCATGTTGGGAAGGGCGATGGACACTAAGATAACTACAGAATACTTTATAAGTGAACCTGATGCTTTAATAAGGATTTGGGCTATTTGCATTTAAATTAAATAGATTTATTGACAGACATGGATTGAATAAGTAAACTTGTACCTCAGTAATATAGTTCTGCCACTTATCTGCTCTAATGACTGGAAATCTGATATCCAGTCACCAGCACAGCTCACTCACTTACAGTCACTTACTTCACTGTTTTTGCTCCTGAGCAAATCAGTTTGTTTTAGATTAAAGTTTTTTCATAACTGCATAATTTTACTGAAGTTTAATGTCTCAGCGGAGCACATGTGGAACTGAACCATTCGCTTGTCTTAATTATCTGATGTTTATATGTGTTACACTTTTTTAATCTTTAATTTTAAATTGAAACTAACATTTAAAAACATTTGGTACAATGTGGAAAGAGGAAGAGTATTTCCACCAGGAGCAGAAACGTCTGACTCAGCATGACGATGCTGTTGGTGGATACTGAAGAGCTCAGCCTGTCAAGACAGGATTAGGTTATCGTTTTTAAACATGTTTATTCAATTATATTCTGAGGCCAGTTATCTGGTATAATTTTTGGAAGTCTATTAAAATAAAAATAAAATCAGATGTGTGGTCTTTTGGTTGTTTTTGTTTTGTTCAATAAGCAGATGTTGATGTTTCAGCAATGCAGTAACTTAAGTTTAAAAGGCTTGTTAGAAACTATGAAACACATCATACAGACTTGTGGACATTAGAAGACGACTAATAATCATCATGAATAAGACTAAAGGCAGGAAGGTGTCCTTTATAACTAATAATATTAATAGTGATTGGCACCTCCAAATTTATATCATAGTCTGTCTGCAGCTGAGACAATACAAACTCAAACTGTGGGGAGAAGATTATATCACTTCAGTTTAAATTGACCTGGAAGCGCCACATTTTCAGACTTCTTTATTTATAGCATTTTTTACGTGCTGTATAGATTATACAGTTAGGTCTATAAATATCTGGACAGAGAGAACTTAATTTCTAATTTTGGTTCTGTACATACACTAAAATCAATTTTAAATGAAACAACTCAGATGTGTTTGAAGTGCAGACTTTCAGCTTTAATTCAGGGGGTTGAACAAAGAGATTGCAGAAAAATGTGAGGAACTAAAGCATGTTTAACACAATCCCTTCATTTCAGGGGAAATGTAGAGGAAAAATTAGAAAAATTAAATAACTTAATTAAATTAATTAAATCATAAGATTGTCAGCTGATAACCAGCTTCATGCGACCACTTATCCTGGTCCCAGTGTTAGGGTCAGTGAATCCAGTTAACAGAAAGATATCCTGGATATACTTGACTGACTTTTTAGACTCAAGATTAATAATCATAATAAAAATTATAGTCTAACATCCAGAAATCTGCACAATGTGTTTCATTATGTCTAACAAGCCTTGTACAGTTAAAGCTAACAGTTACTACATGACTGAAACACCAACATTATCTCTTTTATTAAAACATGCATGTACACGGGTCACACTGCTTATTGAAACCCCCCAAAGATCAGATCTTAATCAGACAGGTTTTTGTTTTTTGTTTTCAAAGTTTAGACTTTGCTTCTATTGGACTTTTTATCAGTAACACGTGCTTACTTTTTGCAGGAACAGTTGAAACTAACATAAATAAATAACTTAAGAGGTGATAGTCAGCAGGGGGTTTACAAGTTGTGTGCCGCGTTGTCGGCGGTATAAGCTCGACCACTTGCAAGGTGAGCTGGCAGACATCACTGAATTCATCAGAGATGATTAGGTTCATTTTGACAAAGTGAGCAGATATTTAACCTCCTAGGACCTGGCGTCCACATATGTGGACATCACATTTTGGGTTGTTAAGACCAAAATACTAAATTTTGCTCTACAAGGGCCTGATATCCACTTACGAGGATGTTATACTGCCGCTGTGCTATCGAAATTTTAGACAAATATCCTCATATGTGGCTCTCATTTTTCTCAGAAAAAAAATTTGGTAAAAAATCTGGTAATTCTTTGTTTTTACATTCATCAGGTCCCAATCAGCCCAAATATCAAAGAGAAATTAAAAATGAATGCCACGGAGGAGTTCGGGTCTTAGGAGGTTAAAGATTATGCCACTACATTCTTGTCTAGAAGATATTAAAGTGTATTTGGTGACACACAAAAAAGGGTAAAGTTTAAGTATAGTTTGGGTCCACACATGTCCAAACCCTGGTGTGTGGGCCTACTTAGTATTGAGAAATTGTCATGGGACCAGGGTCTGGGTGACCCAGGGCCTGTAAGAAGTTATGGACATGTGTGTTTTTCGTGCTGCTGTCTCCTGTTTCCATGTTTGTGTATCTAGGTGTGTGTGTCAGCCAGGAGCCTGGCCACACCTGCGGAGGAGAATTACTCACACCTGCAGCTGATCAAGCCTCGTCAGAGGAGCTACTTAGGAGTGTGGTGGAGCTCTCTCCGATGCTGGGTCATTGCATAACTTCACGTTAGTCTCTTGGCGAGTTAGTTAAGGTTAGTCTGCCGCATTGTGGTGTTGCTGACGGCTGCCTCTTTGTTATTCTCCAGGAGGAGTGTGGAGACGAGAGGGCAGCGAGCACGGGGCGCTCAGACACTGAGGAGCGGAAACAAAGAACACTAACACTGGCAAGAGGACATGTCAGAGTCGGGAACGCACTGGGGATTTATTGTTGTTTGGATTATTTAGCATCACCGTAAATAAATGCACTGACCTCATCAAAGAGTCCAGCATTTGGGTCCTCCTTCCCCTCATCATAGTCTTTTTTTTTTTTTTTTTTTGCCTGTCCCGTTTGGCTCTTTTGCCATCAGAATTATTGTCTAAAGGCAAAGAAAGATGCCCAACAGATTTACTTTACCAAATTGACCATCCCAGCCTTGCTGTAATGGTCCATTTGATTCACCTTTTATTGTTTATTTTATTTTCACTTGCTGAATACGGGACAGACTTGACTGGGGGAAAGAAGGGGAGAAAGAAAGGGGGAAAGACAGCTGAGAAGAGGGACAAGGGCAAAAAACAAAAACCAACAGAATGGGCAGAAAAAAAAATAAAAAAAAATGCATCTATCGATCACCTGGATCACCTGTTGAGAAAGAAAAAAGAAAACAAGCAGAAGAGAACAAGAGTAATAGAATAAACAACATCACAATGATATATGGGAATATGACAGTAAATACTAAATATTAAACATTATTGTGCAGCACATAAGATCAACAGAACACAGTGTGCTTTGAGGTAGGAGCCAAAAAGGGTGTAGTTTGTGTGTGTGATCACCCGTGTGTACACCTGTGAGCATGGACGCGCTTGTTTTTTTTAAAAGGTTCCTTCATGTAATGATCTGCTAGAGGGTGTGGGGAGCCACTGCCCCGTCCTCCAGGGCATGAAGCAGGTATGGAGGAGATCAAAACTCCAGACATCCAGAGGCCCCCAGATCACAAGAGACCAACAGAGGGGCAGCCGCGCCACTGTCCCAGAAAGAGCTGAGGAGAGTCCCAGATGAGGGGTCACCCAGCAGCCGCGGAGCAGAAGCCAGGGGGGGTTGCAGTGACGCGCCCGTGAGCTCCGCCGGCAGCCAGCTGTGCCTGAGTGACCGAGCCCCAGGCTCGGTCACCGAAGTGGCCCGAGCAAGCCCCAGGCTCCAGGCCCCGACAAGCAGCCACCAAGGAGTGAGCCGGTGTGTACCTGGACGCCCATCCCCGGACACAAAGAACCACCAATGCACCGATGTCTGAGGGCGTCTGCCACTGGCAGGGGAAGTGGTGGGGGGAGATAGGCCTCCAAACCTTGGAGGGCCTGAGATGTCCCCAGAGAGGTGGCGTCTGATACCCAACCTGACATATAGACACAGACATACAGGGACACACAGATACAAACATCCATTCCCACCCTCATGCTCTCATATGCACTTACTCCACACTCAACCAACGTGGAGACAAACATAAAGAGCCCCAGAGTACACACGATCACACTCCCCAAGCGTACTCTACGAACCGGGTCTAGGTACCCTTGCCCCTGGAGGGGGGAACTGCACCCAGACCCAGGTGGTGTTACCCTTTTCCCTGCGGTGGGGAGAGGCAGACCGCCCCGACTCCGCAGCAGCTGGGAGGCCCCACATTCCAGACTGCAGTCGGACGGCCAACTCCTCCTTCTAGCCCCCCCGCTCCAGCAGGCCGCAGAGAACGGGGGTGAGAGAAGACTCCAAACCTCCCTCCACCCGTTCATTGTAGTGTTGATGCATGTGTGAGGTGGTTGAGAGGTGGGCAACGACGCCAGGGGTGAGGTGTACACCCTGATGGTAATTTGGAATCCGTGTAGCGTGCCCACCCCCAAGATCCTATATGTATGTGTAATGAGAGTGTGAGTAATGTGAATGTCTAAGTTGTGAGATAAAATTGAGGCAGAGGCAGCCAGAAGGGGACAGAGGGGGGGGTAGCCTCCTCTGCACCCTGGTGACACACCCCTACTCCAAGGCCCTGCATGTGTGGGTGGTTGTGGTGGAGCGGGAAGAGGGAGGCAGCTGGAGATGGGGAGGGAAGGAAGGGAGGGGCAAGTGACCCCTCCCTGGGGCCAGCTCCCCCGCTGACCCCAGTAGGCACCCCCATACTCCGCGACCCGCCAGGGAAAGGGGGCCCAGGCCCATCCAGACCGGGGCCCAGTGCAGCAGCGCCGCCCGGCCCCACAGAGCCCGGGACAGTCCACCCAACCCCACCAACCCCTCATCATAGTCTGCCACGCAGGCCGTGACACAAAAGCCCACTAAAAGAACGCCCACCAGACCAAAGCAATGGTTTTGACTTGATCAGCATTAACCCCGCCCCCTGACTTTGATGGGTGAAGCTGACAAATAAAATGTATTTATGAACAGCGATGCAGGGCCAGGAGTAGCAACGTGAATTAAATAAATACATCATTAAATAATTCATTAAATGTGTCAGTAAAATAATTAAAATAGAAAACAAACCAATAATTGATTAAATATGTAATTAAGTAATTAGAATTGTATATAAACAAATATTGAAACATTTTAAATGAAATTAATGGATAATTCATTATTAATATATTTCTTTAATTAATTATGTACATTTTTAATTAATTACTGAAATAATTAATTCATTAGTGTTAGTGTTAGTTTATTTAATACAACCATAAAATACCATAAAATTGCTAATTTACTCAAAATAAATTTAAGACATCAATTTTAAAGGTTAAATTATGATAATGAATACATGCAACTATAACTGATTACATAAAAATTAGGATTTCTTAAGCTAAAGCCAAAGTGCTGACTCATTTTGCATGTTACTCTCAAATGTTTTCCCTAATAAAAATAACATAATTACACTTTAGCCACAAGAGGGCAGCAGCATTAATATAAGTCACATGTATATAAAGGTACAGTGATTATATTACAGTGATTTTGACAAAAACAAAACAGAAGTTGATGGCAGTGTGTTTTTCCATGACAGAATAATTACGCACACCCCACTTTGCAGTTATTTATTTGTAAAAAATGTTTGGAATCATGTATGATTTTCGTTCCACTTCTCACGTGTGCACCACTTTGTGTTGGTCTTTCACCTGGAATTCCAATAAAATTGATTCATGTTTGTGGCTGTAATGTGACAAAATGTGGGAAAGTTCAAGGGGGCCGAATACCTTTGCAAGCCACTGTAAAGTTCACTATCAGTAACATCATAGCACCCACCCAGCTGTATAGAAACTCCGTCATGCTAGCTAGTACACAGTACAAGTTATTGTAACTGACTGTAAAAAGTCAGCACAACGAAAATAAACTCCACCTAAACTTGGTTTATATCTGACCCAGATAGACTGCAGCTCATAACTTCTTACCTGAAGTTCAGTTCACCTGACACTTGGACCGGTGGCCGCCTCGGGTCTCTCCTCCTCCTGGGTTACCAACCCCTGCTCTAAAGCATCTGATTTGGATTCCTGAGATCAAATATATTTTCCTTTGGCTTTGTTTTCTTCACATTTGTGGTTTTAATGTAGTGTTACATCCTGTTTGTTTGCTTCCATCTGTATACATGTCCAGATTCACTGTTATGTTTCTATTCTTACAATGCTGTGTGATCACTGTTCCCTCTGCTGACTGATGTGACCTTTTGTATCTTACACTGATACTTGTCATATTTGTATCTGCGCCTAAAAGATAAAAAGTTTTCCATGCTAAAACACAGCTCCACCTCCTGCAGTTCTCCCTCTGAACCACTAGATGTCTCTGTTATCTAAATGAAGACGTGCAGCACAGCAACCACAGCAGCGCTCAGATCACACGTGTCCTGTTATTATGTATAAAAGCATGAAACAGGTGAGACAGGTGGGATCAATATTAATGTTGTGGAAATATATGAAAAAGCAACAGAAGAGTGAAAACATTTCGTGTTTCTAGAAAGATCTTTCAGCTCATAGCTGCTCACAGACTGTATTTACAAGTGACAAACTGCAACTCTACAGTACATCTACAGTATATATCAAATATATTCTGTATTCAAATCTATTGAGTGATGTTTGAAAGTCTTTCCAGGTGAGTTTGATCCAGGAGGGTCTGAAGCCAGAGTCAGACAGAGACTGTGCAGAGACTGTAGAAGGACAGAGCAGCAGCAGAGCAGTCCAGATACACTGATGATCCTCTGTCAGATCCAGAGGGACACACAGGGATGATGCTGGACTCTACATTGTGTCTGACAGTGGAGCTGTTCTCAGAGCAGTTCACTCTGCAGCACTGACAGTCATCTGCACTTCATTCCTCTGTCAGTCACTGCTGGATGAAGCTCTCCTCTCCACCTCCCAGTAACATGGCCCAGTCAGAGCGTCTCTACACACAAGCTGCTGCTGCTTCAACCTCTCTGGATCATCAGGACACAGCTCCTCCTCTCTCAGCACACACACCGTCCTGTTTACCATCATCACCTCCACCTGCAGAGAGAAGAAGGAAGAGCAGAGGAGATAAACGAGTGTTTCCAGAGACTCTTCATCAGCTGTCAGTCAGTGATGCAGCACATCCAGTATAAAGAGCAGCAGGGACTTCAGTGCTGGGACTGTACTAGGACTCATTGTTGCTTCACTTTCTAATCTTTGGATTTTTATTGAAGTTGATGAAAATGTTTTTCCCTCCTAGTTTGAGTTTGGACTTTCATTCATTAGAAGAACCTTGGTGTGTCCACTCTGAGCTCTGTAGGAACCCCAACAACAAGCCCAGCAATCCAGATGGACGGTTCCAGCTGTTAACTGGAGGAATTCCATCCAAACATCTGCTCTCACTAAATTCTTCCTCACCTACAGACTGTGTTCTTCACTGCTTTAAACTTGGAAATGAATGCAGCCATTGGTCTGCGTGCTGCTTTGTTCAGAGAGCTGATTGGCTGTTGACAGCGTTTGATCAGAGCGTGTCAGCCGTTACTATGGTGACCATAAAGGTCAGAAACAGGAAGTGTTTGTGTCCAATCCTGAAGCCTGTCACCATTCTCCTCTCACAGCTTCACTGAGAAGCTGCAGCTTTACAGGAAACACTGGATCTTTGTTTCATACTGACTGTGTTTAGTACAATACTGCTGACAGCACCACCCACTCACTCCATCACTCTACTTACAGCAGAGTCTCCAGTCTGTAGTCTGGACTCTGCTGAAGATCAGACAGCTGCTTCACATCTGGGTCCTTCAGGTTGTTCCAGCTCAGGTCCAGCTCTCTCAGATGGGAGGGGTTGGACTTCAGTGCTGCTGCCAAATAATCACAGCTGATCTCTGACAAACCACAGTAACTCAATCTGTATAAAGAATGAAAGATGTAAGTTTATTAGACAAAGTGCTTGAAATCATTCAGTGTTTCATCATCTGTTCAGAGCTGAAGAAGGTTCAGAATGTAGAAGTTTAGAAAATGGAAACTCCAAACAGCTGAAGCCAACAGGAAGCAGCTTCAAACAGGAAACTGTGCAGAGTTTCAGACTATATGTCCTGATGCAGCCAGCTGGATTTTGGAGATTTGAACAAGGAGCAAAGATGAATGTGATGCTGAATCAGCAGAAGACTTGGACTCATTTGATTCCAGCTTTGATATCATTGATTTCAATGAAGAGCTTTGTGATTGTAGCAAAGGGCTGGTAGCTCTGAGAGTCCCACTGATGAGGTGTTTGTGTGGAAATCTCTTAGTGGGATCCTGATGCTGTGGGAGGGAAATGATTGAAGTGTGCTGTGAGGAACTGACTGGGAGATTTTCACACATTTTCCAGTCCTCCTTGGAACAACAGGAAGTTTCCAGCATATGGAAACAAAGGTTAAGTGTCCTATGGCACTCAGCAGGTATGGGTACCGGTATCCGGTGCCATTATGGCACCAGTTCTGACATAAACGGTAGTAATGTTGGGATTTAAATATATATTCTTAGTGTTTATTTGCTGATTATATTGTTTTATGTATTTTAATAAGAGAGGGCCAGCTCTGAGTAGAGTCTGAGCCAAAAGTACTGACAGGAAACTGCATGCTTTTGCAGAGCACGAGGTGCAGACAGAAAGTGAAACTAAGCAGAGTGTTTTGATCAAAACTTAGAGTGTGTGACGTGCTGCGGAAATATATAAATAACCATGCTGGCTGCTGCTGCTTTCAGACCTGAGCGCGTGTGTTCGTGTGTTCAGGTCTCCGTTCCCGGGAATGTAAAATAAAGATCATTTTTTGAGCTTTGAGCACCCTGGGTCCAGTCTTTCTTTGCCGCCAACAGAATTCAAAGAACGAAATTTAATAGTAACCAGACCGAAAAGCAGCTTTTTTTTCCTGAGATGTCATACACTTTAGATTCTAGCCAATCATTTTACCTTTCCAAGGATAGTAGGAGGGCCCAGGTACATACATTCTTTTAGAGCAGAGCTACAGATTAAAAATGCCCAAAGCGAAGCGGTCAAAAGTCTGGCTGTACTTCACAGCAAAAGATGCAAACTCAGCAGCCTGCAACAAGTGCTTTAAGGTGATACTGTGCAAAGGAGGTAACACCTCGAATCTGATGAAACACCTGGCGACGCATAGCGTTTTTTTAAAAGCCAAGAAATGCACCGTATTTGATAGCTTGCTGCAAGACCGAGCAAATCTACTGCGGGTGTGGTGCCTGTTATCAGACCCGGAGTTAGCAACATCCCCCAAGAACCCAAAGAGGAGAGTCCTGGCCCCTAGCCCTGCCAGTGTAGCAGAAATGATGACGGATGATGATGCAGCAGCAGCCGTTCTTCTCTGCATGAGTAGCTTAATGTTGTTCGTGTGTAATTTACGTTGAGTAGGCTAACCACGTTATTACATTAATGCATGTAAGGTGAACTAGCAAACACCGTCGTAGTTACATGTGGCTGTCTTCTTGTTTGATGGCAGATACTCCCTTCAGCCTGGCCAAAAAGGCTAAAATGACCAAAGAAAAAGTGGAAAACAGCTAAACATGAGAGGTTTTTGGACAAAGTTTGTGTTCTCCATTCTTTAAGCACTGGCACCGTTTCAAAAGTACGGGGTTGGCAGTTATCAGATAAAACCTAAGCGATACCCATCCCTAGCACTCAGTGATGATGGTGCTGTGGCCCCTCCACCTCTTTGTAAAGGAACTAACTATCATCTGAAGCTTCAAATGGAACTAAGACTTTCTCCACTAGGTGGCAGTGTCTGATGAGAAAGTGTTAGTGGAGCTGGCCTGGAGTCAGAAACAGGAAGATGCAGGATTTGGGCTGAAATGGGGAAAAGTGGTTAGCACTAGTGCCTTAAAGCAAGAAGGTTGTAGGTTGAAGCTTGTTGGCCTTTCTGTGGAGGTTGGATGTTCTCCCACAGTCCAATGAAATGCTGCTTAGGTTCATTGGTGCTTCTAAATTGGCTGTAGGTGTGGATGTGAGAGAGTGCTTCTCTGTCTCTCTCTGTTGGCCCTGTGATGGACTGCTCACCTGTGCAGGTGGACCACGCCTCTTGCCCTATGACAGCTAGGGCACAGGCTGCAGCCCTGTGAGCCTAAGCTGAATAAACAGTTAGCAAAAATGATCCATAGATGGCCTGAAATTCCCCAGTTAGCAGTTTGGTAGATAGCTATGACATGCTAATCCCATCCAGCAGCTGTATTCTGCCTGTAAGCTGATCCCTGCTGAGCCAAAGCACTTTTTCATATACAAATTACAACCTTTAATAGAAACCTATTGGTCAGCATCTTATTAGCCTGCTGTTAGCTTCATTCCACAGAAAACTGAGAGAAACTAACAGAGTTGATAAAGAATAAAGAGAAATGTGCTGATTTAAAGCCTTTGAAGTGCTTCAGATGATCTCTGTCCACTTCTGTCCACTCATTCATTCATGTAAGCTTTCTAATGCAGCTTTGATCGTCACAGTCTGCTTTATGAAACTCATTCTAACCCTGAATGTCAGAGTGTTCCTCCTTCTCTTTCCCATCATTCATGCTGGCAGTGGAGGAGATTTGGATGTTGGACTGTGTTTTGGATGATGTGTGTATGTTTGTGTTGGACTGCTGTCTGTAAAGCAAACGCACATTTTGCTTTGGATTTCAGTGTCAGACAGACTTTAAGGTGGAATGAAGAGTTTGAGAGTTTCTCAGTGAATTATCCAGTGGAGGATTTTTCTTCTTCTTTGAAGGTTTGAAATGTGAACATTGTTCTGCTGCAGTCAATGGACTAAACCAGAGAAGAAGAAAACAGACTTTACCATGAAGATCCTCAGTGTGGATCAGTATAATATCAGCCTGATGTCTGCAGTTTAGTGTCAGCACAACTTTCACATCATATTCATCTCAGCACAACTAAAACATGCTGACTGACCTCAGAGTTTCAAGTTTACATCCTGGACTCTCCAGAAAACCACACAGATGCTTCACTCCTGAATCCTGCAGCTTGTCGTAGTTGTTACTCAGGTCCAGCTCTCTCAGATGGGAGGGGTTGGACTTCAGTGCTGCTGCCAGATAATCACAGCTGATCTCTGACAAACCACAGTCGATCAATCTGTATAAAGAATGAAAGATGTAAGTTTATTAGACAAAGTGTGAGCTTGAAATCATTCAGTGTTTCATCATCTGTTCAGAGCTGAAGAAGGTTCAGAATGTAGAAGTTTAGAAAATGGAAACTCCAAACAGCTGAAGCCAACAGGAAGCAGCTTCAAACAAACAGAACAAGAGAAAAAACTCTGAATGTTTCACATTAAAGTCGTACATTTATCATAAAAACAGGACAAAGACTTGAAAAAGTCGTGTTTTTCCTTCCAGGAACCACAAGGCTTCACTTTTAAAGGTGAAGTGTGAAAGAAATGGACATATTTGAAGTCCAACACCTTTTTCCAGTCACATTATTAAAGCAGACAAACTACAAGCTCATTTTCATTCCAACAAGTCATCTTCTGACCTGGACTAACAACACTGGTCTCTATGTGCAGCTGGCTGTGAGACCAGTGCTCAGGGAGCGTCTACAAAGTGCAACACTGAAAGAACATCACACACTCATTTGCTTCCAGCACTTTCACACAAACATCTACTGTCATTATTGTCACCAAACTCTGTGGATCCTTTATTGCAAATTCAAATGGTCAGACAAAAGAGGGTTATGAGGAAATATGATGAAATGTTGTGTATTAGCAGCAAGTTATTGAATCATTTTCCTCAGAAACCAAACAAAATGATTGACAAACATGTTTTTACAAACTCAGTGTTGGACTTGGATCAGCAGGATAAGCTGATGTTTAAAGGCATTTGAGTCTCGCTGTATGAGAGTCCAGTTATTACTCAATATTTATGGATGATGTTCTTTCAGTGTTGCACTTTGTAGACGCTCCCTGAGCCTCACAGCCAGCTGCACTTGGACCAGCTGACATTACCCAGCATTAGAGGCGGCTGTAAAAAAATGGATCTTCCTATTTAAATGGTTTTAATTTGAATAAAGCGATGTTGATTCATTCAATCCTGAATCGATGTTTAATATAAATGTATTTTGCCAGAATCTCAGGTTAAAGCTCCCAAAAGTATTTCAACAACAACCAAACAGATAAAACAGTAAATGAGAGCAGCTAAACACACAAAGATGGAAACACAGAGCGTGGATCGTTCACTCGACGGCACGTACACGGACACGCCGTCGGGGCTGAAAGTGGACAGCTCACAGATCCTGAAGCTGCAGGTTTCATCTGTCTCCAACCAAAACTGACTGAACCAGCAGCAAAAGAAGATCCAAACTACGCTTTACGTTTGATGAACATCGTCATGAATTCTCTCTGACTTTGACGTTTACTTCCTGCACAGCTCTCTCTCTCTCAGTGTACTTCAAGAACAGTTTACCTTCAAAAATCTCTTTCCTGCATTCTTCACTGCTTATTACGCACCAGTCTGCTGTTGTGTTCACTGCTGTCGGCCTCCGAAAACAAAGCCTCATTTCTGCTGTTCAATACTGAAGAAATTGAAACCTTTTAAAATGATGACAGATTACAAACTCTCAGCTGTGTCTGTAATCAAACCTCTGTAACTTTGCTTCACTTCAGCAGCATCAGCTCATGTTCACATGTTGATTCATGGTTTGCTTCAGTTTTTGATCGACTGCAGAATATTTTGAAGGTTATCTGCTATAAAAAGCCAGAACAGGAAAATCTGCTTCATGTGTTTCTGTTTGATCCTCAGTGACTTTGACACAAAGGCCTCTGCTGTGATGATCACACCTCTGATCAAGTCTCACAGTGTCAGCTTTGTTTTTATACATATGGATATGTGCTGATAAATGATCAGAATTATAATATTTCCCACTGTCTGCTGTGTGCCGTGACCTTTGACCTGCTAAAGACAGTCAGCTGTGGATTATTCATTGTTGTGTCTGATACTTAGAACTGTGAGGAAGAACACTACACAGTTAATCAGGGTCCCCTCTCTCTGAATCAGGAAAGGTGGGCAGGCCGCGTGTGGGCCGCGGGCCATACGTTGAGTATCACTGTTTGAAATGTGAACATTGTTCTGCTGCAGGAGACAGAGCACATTCCACGGGAGCTTCACTCCCGCTGTTGTTAAAGGCAGACAAAACAGGGAGCCAAGGCCATAAGTCAGGCTTGCTAGGAGTTAGAAAAATGTGAATGTTTAGGCTTTTACGACTAGGTGGGGGTCAACAGTGGCTATAAGAGTTTGTGTAATGCTCCACCATTTGGAGATCGATGCTGTCTGTGTGCAGTGTTCATCTCCCCACGCGTGTGTGTTCATTAAAATCATGGTTTGACCGATGCTCTTCTGTACCATTATTGTTTTTGTGCTCACCCTCAATATCTGAACCCGTAACATTTTGGAGGCTCGTCCGGTGAATTGAGGAGGGAGTGAGTTTGGAGGTTTGGACGGAGAAATCTGGGGTCCAGAGGGCGGTCAGACGCGCAGACACGATCCGGTGATCGAACTGAGTGGACAAAGGCCGGCCTATTTAAAAGGTGAGGCACATACCTGTTGAATTATTTCCAAAGTGTGCCAAATTGGACATTGAAAATTAAAGTCTACTCACTAAATCACTGGTGAAAGTCGGTTTTGATTTTGGTGGAAGCTTCATGAAGTTTGAAAGTGACAGTACTGAGTAAAGAAAAAGCAGTTGGGCTGCTAAGAGAGTTTAAAGCAGTTGGGCTGCTAAGTGAATTTAGTATAATAGGGAATTGGTTATTTTGTGGTTTAAAGTCCCCATTGGTCATAAGGTTGGACCTGTGACAGTCATACATTTTTTCTGAGGTGTTGATTGTTGTTTCAAAGTACCATAAATTTTTCAAGAACGGCAGTTGGGCTGCTAAGAAGCGCATTGCTTAGAGGTAACGCTTGCCAATGCCACGGACGCGTAGGCATTGTCCTCCATGAGGGATAGTCAGTTGGCCACTGTGGAGCTTGGGGCACTCCAGAAAGGCTAGTGACCAGGTCACTTTCTATTGTTTGGGACAGTAGGTCGCGCTTTTTTGGCTAGCAGAAACACGGTTTTGGGCATGAAACCTTAACCCAAAACTTCGGGGAAAGCCTTGGCTGTGAAATGCCAAAAATAGAGCTTCAGGCAAAGTTTGGGTTGGTTGACGCTTTTAAATTCAGTTAGGGCACTAGAAAAAATCGGGCCACCGTCCGGGACGGATACTGGTTAAATTGATCGCAAAAATCTCTGGGAGTTTATCGGTTGGACCGTTATTTTAAATTTGTTGAAATTGTGTAGGTGTTAAGCTGTCAGGCCTGAGAGCGCTTGTAAATATAAGACGTCTTTGTAATATAAAATAAGAGATCTGTGTGTGAAAATGTAAATACAGTGAATTTTCTTAAGGGTGTTTGTGTGTGTTTTTATGGATAATTGCTACTGGTTTTATACATTCATATTGAGGAGCGGATGATTGTGGCTGAGTGTGTGGATAGATAATGTGAAGACGGCTTTGCAGCTGCTGGGTGTGAGTAGCTGTGTGTGTGTGTGACAGGAACTCTGCATGCCCATAAAAGGTAACTGCCTGACTGTGTGAAGTATGCACCCAAGGAGAGAGTAAAATCTAGGCAGATGAAGCGAATGGATGTTTTAAGAAAAGAAATATTAATTGAATGTTTTAGTGTGTTAATACAGGTGGATTTCTCTCAACCTGCAAACCTGAGTACAGCGGCAAAAGGATAGATTAACAGAATTGGGACGACAGACAGGCCAAGCTCTGGCTCAAAATTTTACAGCTTGACCTCTCACTTTGTCCCCACTCTGAGAAGAAGCTTAAAGGACATCTTCTCCTCCGGTTATCGGTTACCATCACTGGAAATTTTCAGGCAAGTTTTTGGCTGAATTGTTGTTGGCACCATGTGTCCCTGAATCTCACAAGCAAGCTCTAACTCCTGGCTGAAGACAAGGAATGCTGTTATTTAAGGTGGGAAATCACAATTTGGGTTAGCAATCTTGGGAAAAACACTGACTGCTTAAGTTGGAGAATTGTGAAGGAGTCTGAAACACTGCAAAAGAAACATATACAAAACATACACACAACCAGAGAAATGTGAGAGGAAGGCACCTGTTAAGGAAATGCCTTGTTTGAGAAAAAAACTAAAAAAGGGGGAGAGAAGGCTGACACAGGGCCTGGCCCGGTGTTTCTCCCCTCTTTGAATAACATCATTTTCCTGTTCGCCTGTTTTTGTTTTTTCTCTTTATGCTTGATTACAGGCTGTTTTGTCGGCCCGGAAAGCCGAGGCTGACCTGGACTCCTGCTCTCCCCTCTACCATCTTTGCTCTCCCCTCTACCATCTTTGATGTGACCCTGACCAAATGCTGCAGCAGCTGGACCCACAACTACAACCTGAAAATGTCAACAGTGCTGCAGGAAAACGATCTCATGCAGTGGAGACGGAGAGCGTTAAATCCAAGGCCCGTTTCACTACACGGGGGAGATTTCCAGACAGCTTCAGCTAACAGAGCTCTGACGAGACGCCCATTAAGCCCCGATGAAAAGTGAGGCTGAGCAAAAGAATGCTGACCTTAACAACTCTGCATTAAAACTGTGCAGGACAGTGACTGACCAACACGGATGATCGGGCAGCAAAAAGGGCGTGCCAGAGACAGGAGGAGTAACTGAGGTCAGGAGGCACCTCAGAATGGACAAAAGCACCAGAAGAAAATAAGCTGAAGGCACAGGTGTCGGGAAAGCCGGACAGCAGAGCTGCAGAAGGCCATGGAGCAAAGCAAGGAAAACATCAATAAACTTCAATCTGATGTGTACGGAAAAGACTCTGAGGTTTCTGCCCTCAGTAAGAGCTCAAGGCATCAGAGCAGAAACTGAGCATGGCTCAGGAGGAGCTGGCTGCTAATCGAACCCATCAGTCAGGCTTGGAGTCCCAGACACAGGACTTGGAATCAGGCCGGAGCTTGCTGGAGCAGGAGGTCGCCAAACGCGACGAGAAGCTCCAACAGCAGGAGCAAACCCTAAAGGAGCTACAGAAGCAAAAGGGTCAAGTTAAGGAGGAGCTGGACAAGGAGAAGATGCAGGACACTGGAGAAAAGGACTGCCTCAATTGGGGCCAGAACCAGTATGGACAGAACTTTGAGCAGCAGCACCAATGGATGCAAACAGACTGAAATGGAGGAGGGCAGGACCCCAGGGCACGCCTCAGGCCGTGGTTTACCCAGAACACCAGAACAGGAAAGTGATGAACACGAACACACACACACATCTACATACACTGACTCAGAATGAAGAGAAACACACATATGAACACATATGCACTCGTTGATTGAGTGAGAAATGACACACACACACACGCACACAAATCGAAATGCTGATTCAATTCACTGAGAAGTGATCCACACACACACACATGCACATGCTGATGCAATGAAGAATGCTTTGCTAACAAATGCTTATGCTGATACACAAAATGCTGCACACAAACATCCAAATACAGAATCTGTTACAACAACAAGAAGCCATTGATTGTTTATTGGTTAAATGCATTTCATGTCACCCAGAGGGCACTTGTGTAGATTTAAGGGACAGGGTCTAAAGCAGTTTGGTTATGAAAACAATGTCTGTGCGTGATGTCTGTTTATGGCTCAGGGCCTTGACTGAATTGTTTACTGTGCTTCACACAGCCTGGTAAGGAGCAGTGGTACAGAGTGAAAATGATGAATTAACGGTGTGAGTCTTATTTCGGAGCGCCACATTTTTGTGATTGAGACTTAATTGAAGGAGGAACATACGGTGGCCCCTAGAGACAAAGCACGTACAAACTCCAAAACACTTGCAAACTCCAAAACACATGCAAACTCCAAAACACATGCAAACTCCAAAACACATGCAAACTCCAAAACACAACGGAAGTGCTCCAGGATGCTAGGGGCAGTGTTGAGCTTTTGTTACCTAGTAACTACACAAGCCAGGAAGTACCAATGACCGGATTTGGGCTGTATCCCAATTCAGGGTCCGCAGACTTAAAGGCTGCATTTTAAGGCCGATTACGTCACAGCGGCGCAACAAAGCCTGTCCCAATTCAAAGGCTGCTCGAAATGCGGCCCTCAAATGCGTCCTTAATTTCCCTGAATTTTAAGGATTGGTCGGTGTAGCCTTCATGGCCCAACATATCCCAGATTTCATAGCGCGGCGGTGGTGTGGATAATTTTGCCGAAAAAAATGGCGGAAGCGGAGCTGCCGAAGAGTAAACTTTCAGAAGTAAGTACTGAATATTATGTCACTTATTTATGCGCAAATGTTTTTATAATGAAGAACATTAAAACATTACTGTTGGCCACATGTCGGGAAAGTTATGTGATATTAGCGATGTTTGTACTAACTTGGTTTTAAAGCCTTTACTTCAAAATATACGCCGTTCAATAGTTGACTTTAATCTTACAGAGAATGTGATGATTTTATGGATAATTAAAGTCAGTCATATATCCACAAACACAACAAGCTGAAAGTCAATGATGCTGCTCGGTTTGCAGTCCTGAATATCACGGCACAAGCAGGATTCACTGCACTGTTAATGTTAGCTATGTTATATTGCTGCCTCTGTTCGGTGGTGTCGAGCCAAACGGACTTTAACGTGTGTTTGAATGAGCTGACGGTTCACTCGTTAAGCTGAAAGAAAGATGCTTTAATCACAGGAGTCACACATGTGTCCACTGGACCATCTGGGAACTCTTCTTGTTTCGTAATAACACAATCCTCCTTCTTTTGTGCTGTTTTGTAGCAGTGTGTACACCTGAGACTGTCACCTGTCTGTCTGTCCTGCACTCTCTCTCTGTTTCTTTCTCTCTGATTGTGTAATAAAAGTATGAACATTCATTTATAAGTTACACTTGTGTTTGAATCCTGCAGCTTATAACACATTTGATTTCCATGTGTAACAACTGCAAGTGTCCAGAGTGAGGACAGATTGAGGGACCCACTGCTGCACATCATCTGTGAGGCTTTGCACCCCTGATGATCCACCAGGACAAACTCAGGAGTGTGTGAGGAAGAGGAGGAGGAAGAGCCAGCAGCAGCTGACAGATGGAGAGAATAGACAGACTGTTCCCTGTTTTTGAAGTACTGCTAGGAAAGTTTAACATAACTAATTGTCTGTCCTGAATCAGTCTTATTAGGTAATGTTCAAATAATTTTATCATTCCAGTGTTTTCAGTGTGGGAGAAAGTACTCAGGGCCTTCAAGTTACACACTATGAAAGGCAGCAACAAGTTTAATATTCAGAAACCTAAAGTATGTATCAGCAGCAGAATGGAGCTAAAAATAAATGTCTGTTTCAGTTCTATGAAGCTTTGAGTATTTTGGATTAGTAGCACTGCTGTGTTTGTTGCATCATATTGCTGTAATTGTTTATATGCTTTATATATTCTGAGGTAAGTTGATCTATAGTGTTACATCATATTCTATAAGGATGTTATGTGTTTGTAGACTTTCTGCCCAGTTTGACCCATTTAGCAGAAGTCAGCCTGTTTAAGGCTCTGATATCTATTCTGTATGACTTAAAGCAGTTATGACATGGTCTGATGTTCTCACCCAATAAAGGAATATTCAATATATCAGTCGACTCTTCATTTTATCAGAAACAGTTATCACAGCTTGTACATTTTCTTTTTATAAATATATGTAAGCAATGAGCCAAATTTGGTAATGCCAACACACTGAAGGAACAACATTTGTCTCTTATATATGATACACCTA
The DNA here is from genome assembly GCF_051167445.1 of Perissodus microlepis. NCBI lineage: Eukaryota > Metazoa > Chordata > Actinopteri > Cichliformes > Cichlidae > Perissodus > Perissodus microlepis. The sequence continues at coordinate 49,267,033 of NC_140463.1, forward strand.
TATATGCACTGTCAAAGATACTTGAGTGTCTTTGAGTGAAGATTTAAGGTGATAAGACATAAATAACTGCAACTTGAATCTGTACTGAGGCTCAGTATTTGACACATGTTCACTGCTGTAATAGCTAATAATGATTAATATAATAACTATAATATTGGCCATATTATATTTACATTACCAAAGTGATATGACTTTAGTCTCATGAACAACATTAGCTAATTGTTATTTACTAACTAATCTTAAATGTCTGTTCAGTACAGAAATGAAGCCCAAAAATCATGTTTTACTGTCCTGTGGTCTCAGCCTCAGATACTTATCAAATCACACAAAGCTCTTGTAGAAACAAACAAACAAATGAACAAAATATGTTCTCCTTCATTTCTGTCAAACAAAGTTGTATGACACGTTTCCAGCGGTTAGTATCATGGTTGCTAGGCAACCTGGGAAGCACGACGGAGACTAGACCGTCCCATACAGACAAACTTGCCTTTTCTCTCCCTGGTGTTTGAGAACGTGGAGGACAAAAGGATACCAAAGAATCGAAAACTGTGACAAAGGTAAATACTTAAAGTTTGATACGTTTTCATCAATGGTTATTTTAGTAACTTTCTATAGTCGTCCTAAACGGTATAAGGGGGAGAAGCATAACATCTTTAGCTAGCAGGTAGAACTGGGTTAATTTACTGCATTGTCTTTGGCAAACATAATTTAAAGTTAATTACAAAACTCTTACTGCCTATATTCTACTCAATAAAGTTCATCTTCTCTTATTCTGTTTTCATTGCACCATTCTCTCTATACAGTTTTTGAATTTACACACTATAACGTACACGGCAGTTTTTTTTTCTGTGCTTCTGCAACTGTTTCTTAGGTTTTCCTATAAGGTTTTTGTAATTAATTAAAAAAATTTATATTATTTTTTTGGCTTTAGTGGATTCCCACTCAGCTAACTCGGCCATTATGCACTACCCAGTAAACAAAATGGCTGAACAGTATCTTAAATGTCTGAACATGAGCTAGTCATACCATGTTACGTAATATTCATGTGCAGTGTAGCAAGCTCACCTTATAGGGGTGTAAAACATGAGGCGTATGAGGTGATTGTTTAATTACAGGAGTAGATGCCTGCAGCTGAAACGGTTTTCTGATCTGAACGTGAACCTACTGGTCGTAAACTACTACGTTTACGGTAATGTTACCAGATATGCGTTGTACTATAGGAAAATGGTGGTGGATCAGTGTACAAAAAGCCCCCAAAAGAAACACACAGCTTCTTTAGCTCAAACACTGTCTGATCTCCTAGATACTGAGCTGTTCCATCTAGTTATTGGTTACTGAGAAATGTTAGGTCATTAATTAATTAAGAGAGTGCAGCTGTTCAGATCAGATGGTGAAGTAGGAAAATGCATAACATGTTACTATAGCTGAATGCTGTGTAAAATACTAGTAATAAATCTAACTCCCATTTATGGCTTTTACTACTGTGGGGCTAAATAAAAAATTACAGACATAATGAAATCTGCTACAATTACAAAGCTTAAGTTTAAAACAATTATTATATATTAAATCAGTCTTGAGATATTTCTTGGCCCAGTCTTGACGTTTCAGCTTGTGTGTCTTGTTCAGTGGTGGTCGTCTTTCAGCCTTTCTTACCTTAGCCATGTCTCTGAGTATTGCACACCTTGTGCTTTTGGGCACTCCAGTGATGTTGCAGCTCTGAAATATGGCCAAACTGGTGGCAAGTGGCATCTTGGCAGCTGCACGCTTGACTTTTCTCAGTTCATGGGCAGTTATTTTGTGCCTCGGTTTTTCCACACGCTTCTTGCGACCCTGTTGACTATTTTGAATGAAACGCTTGATTGTTCGATGATCACGCTTCAGAAGCTTTGCAATTTTGAGACTGCTGCATCCCTCTGCAAGATATCTCACTATTTTTGACTTTTCTGAGCCTGTCAAGTCCTTCTTTTGACCCATTTTGCCAAAGGAAAGGACGTTGCCTAATAATTAATTCTTCGATCTTAAATATGATCAACCTATCTCTAATAATCGGCTATGTACCACAGGCCTTCAAGCTGGCTGTAGTTAAACCTTTACTCAAAAAGCCATCTCTAGACCCAGCAGTCTTAGCTAATTATAGGCCAATCTCCAACCTTCCTTTCATATCAAAAATCCTTGAAAGAGTAGTTGTCAAACAGCTAACAGATCATCTGCAGAGGAATGGTTTATTTGAAGAGTTTCAGTCAGCTTTCAGAGCTCATCACAGCACAGAAACAGCTTTAGTGAAGGTTACAAATGATCTTCTTATGGCCTCTGACAGTGGACTCATCTCTGTGCTTGTCCTGCTAGACCTCAGTGCAGCGTTCGATACTGTTGACCATAATATCCTATTAGAGCGATTAGAACATGCTGTAGGTATTACAGGTACTGCACTGCAGTGGTTTGTATCATATCTATCTAATAGACTCCAATTTGTGCATGTAAATGGAGAGTCCTCTTCACACACTGAGGTTAATTATGGAGTTCCACAGGGTTCAGTGCTAGGACCAATTCTGTTTACATTATACATGCTTCCCTTAGGCAGCATCATTAGAAGACATAGCATACATTTTCACTGCTATGCAGATGACACCCAGCTCTATCTGTCCATGAAGCCAGATAACATACACCAATTAGTTAAACTGCAGGAATGTCTTAAAGACATAAAGACCTGGATGGCCGCTAACTTTCTGCTTCTTAATCCAGATAAAACTGAGGTTATTGTACTCGGCCCTGAAAATCTTAGAAATATGGTATCTAACCAGATTCATACTCTGGATGGCATTACCTTGGCCTCCAGTAACGCTGTGAGGAACCTTGGAGTCATTTTTGACCAGGACATGTCCTTCAATGCACATATTAAACAAATATGTAAGACTGCTTTCTTCCATTTGCGCAACATCTCTAAAATTAGAAATATCCTGTCTCAGAGTGACGCTGAAAAACTAGTTCATGCATTTATTACTTCCAGGCTGGACTACTGTAATTCATTATTATCAGGATGTCCAAAAAACTCACTGAAAAGCCTTCAGCTAATCCAAAATGCTGCAGCAAGAGTACTGACAGGGACTAGAAGGAGAGAGCATATTTCTCCTGTTTTGGCTTCCCTTCATTGGCTTCCTGTTAAGTCCAGAATTGAATTCAAAATCCTGCTCCTCACATACAAGGTCTTAAATAATCAGGCCCCATCTTATCTTAATGACCTTGTAGTACCATATCACCCTATTAGAGCACTTCGCTCTCGCTCTGCAGGCCTACTTGTTGTTCCTAGAGTATTTAAAAGTAGAATGGGAGGCAGAGCCTTCAGTTTTCAGGCCCCTCTTCTGTGGAACCAGCTTCCAGTTTGGATTCGGGAGACAGAAACTATCTCTACTTTTAAGATTAGGCTTAAAACTTTCCTTTTTGCTAAAGCATATAGTTAGGGCTGGACCAGGTGACCCTGAATCCTCCCTTAGTTATGCTGCAATAGACGTAGGCTGCCGGGGGATTCCCATGATGCATTGAGTTTTTCCTTTCCAGTCACCTTTCTCACTCACTATGTATTAATAGACCTCTCTGCATTGAATCATATCTGTTATTAACCTCTGTCTCTCTTCCACAGCATGTCTTTTATCCTGTCTTCCTTCTCTCACCCCAACTGGTCGCAGCAGATGGCCGCCCCTCCCTGAGCCTGGTTCTGCCGGAGGTTTCTTCCTGTTAAAAGGGAGTTTTTCCTTCCCACTGTCGCCAAAGTGCTTGCTCATAGGGGGTCATATGATTGTTGGGTTTTTCTCTGTATCTATGAAGCGCCTTGAGGCGACTTTTGTTGTGATTTGGCGCTATATAAATAAAATTGAATTGAATTGAATTGAATTGAATAATTATGCACACCTGATATAGGGTGTTGATGTCATTAGACCACACCCCTTCTCATTACAGAGATGCACATCACCTAATATGCTTAATTGGTAGTAGGCTTTCGAGCCTATACAGCTTGGAGTAAGACAACATGCATGAAGAGGATGATGTGGACAAAATACTCATTTGCCTAATAATTCTGCACTCCCTGTATATATATATATATATATATATATATATATATATATATATATATATATATATATATATTTAGGCACAGGAGGCAATGATCAATTTTAAAATGTAACATTTATTTAAATTTCCATCTTTTATGCTAACAATAATGCCAAGCAATGTCGTTAATGTGCCCTCATTAATGGGCAGCTGCTTCGGGTCTTTTAATACACCCCTAATCTGGATCAAAAGCATTTCAATGACATGAAAATGAAAGGCTTAAAGCACCAGGTATTCTCAAATCCAAGTCCTAACCAAGCCCAGCCCTGCATAGCTTCCAAAATCAGACGAGGTCGGGCGTGCTCAGGGTGGTACGGCTGTAAGCTGCTGGGCCCAGCACAATGTGTCAATTTATGGAATCAAGTGATGAGGTGGCAAGTACCTGAAGTTACGAACACAATCCTATAACCCTACCTGCATGCTTGCCTAAAACCCTAACCCAAAGACTCAGTTTAGCATTTATCCAGCAGCACAGGCTCTGGATTTTTGAAGATGGCCTCAGGAACCAGCACAGGGCCTTGTGTGGTGTGGTTAGCCTCAGCCAGCAGCACAGGCCCTGGTGTGTTGTAGGTGGCCTCAGCTAGCAGCACAGGGCCTGGTTTGGTGAAGATGGCCTCGGCCAGAAGCTAACTAAGGCCCTGGTGTGGTGTAAGTGGCCTCAGCCAGAGCCACAGGCCCTGGTGTGGTGTAAGTGGCCTGAGCAAGAGCCACAGGCCCTGGTGTGGTGTAGATGGCCTCAGCCAGAGCCACAGGCCCTGGTGTGGTGTAGATGGCCTCAGCCAGAGCCACAGGCCCTGGTGTGGTGTAGGTGGCCCCAGCCGGCAACTCAGGCCCTGGTGTGGTGTAGCTGGCCTCAGCTAGCAGCACAAGACATTGGTAAAGAGCCAAAAGCAATGTCGTTAATGTGCCCTCATTAATGGGCAGTTGCTTCGGGTCTTTTAATACACCCCTTCTCTGGATCAAAAGCAGTTCAATGACATGAAAGTGAAAGGCTTACAGCACCAGGTATTCCCAGGTAGTCTCCCATCCAAGTACTAACCAAGCTCTGCCCTGCTTAGTTTCCGTGATCAGACGAGGTCAGGCGTGCTCAGGGTGGTATGGCCGTAAGCTCCTGGGCCCCGCACAATGTGTCAATTTCTGGAATCAAGTGAGGAGGTGGCAAGTACCTGAAGTTACGAACACAATCCTATAGCCCTGCCTGTGTGCTTGCCTAATACCCTAACCCAAATACTCAGTTTAGCATTTATCCAGTAGCACAGGCCCTGGATTTTTGAAGATGGCCTCAGGAACCAGCACAGGGCCTGGTGTGGTGTAAGTGGCCTCAGCTAGCAGCACAGGCCCTGGTTTGGTGAAGATGGCCTCGGCCAGAAGCACAGGCCCTGGTGTGGTGTAAGTGGCCTGAGCAAGAGCCACAGGCCCTGGTGTGGTGTAAGTGGCCTCACCAGAAACTAAGGTCCTGGTGTGGTGTAGATGGCCTCAGCCAGAGCCACAGGCCCTGGTGTGGTATAAAGTGGCCCCAGCTGGCAACTCAGGCCCTGGTGTGGTGTAGATTGCCTTAGCCAGAGCCACAGGCCCTGGTGTGGTGTAAGTGGCCTGAGCAAGAGCCACAGGCCCTGGTGTGGTGTAAGTGGCCTCACCAGAAACTAAGGTCCTGGTGTGGTGTAGATGGCCTCAGCCAGAGCCACAGGCCCTGGTGTGGTATAAAGTGGCCCCAGCCGGCAACTAAGGCCCTGGTGTGGTGTAGGTGGCCTCAGCTAGCAGCACAAGACATTGGTAAAGAGCCAAAAGCAATGTCGTTAATGTGCCCTCATTAAAGGGCAGCTGCTTCAGGTCTTTTAATACACCCCTTCTCTGGATCAAAAGCAGTTCAATGACATGAAAGTGAAAGGCTTACAGCACAAGGTATTGCCAGGCAGTCTCCCATCCAAGTACTAACCAAGACCAGCCATAATTAGCTTCCGAGATCAGACGAGGTCGGGCGTGCTAAGGGTGGTATGGCCGTAATCTGCTGGCCCCAGCACAATGTCTCAATTTATGGAATCAAGTGATGAGGTGGCAAGTACCTGAAGTTACGAACAAAATCCTATAACCCTGCCTGCATGCTTGCCTAATACCCTAACCCAAAGTCTCAGTTTAGCATTTATCCAGTAGCACAGGCCCTGGATTTTTGAAGATGGCCTCAGGAACCAGCACAGGGCCTGGTGTGGTGTAGTTAGCCTCGGCAAGCAGCACTGGCCCTGGTGTGTTGTAAGTGGCCTCAGCCAGAGCCACAGGCCCTGGTGTGGTGTAAGTGGCCTCACCCAGCAACTAAGGCCCTGGTGTGGTGTAGATTGCCTCAGCCAGAAGCACTGGCCCTGGTGTATTTGTAGGTGGCCTAAGCTAGCAGCACAGGTTCTGGTTCGGTGAAGACGGTGTCGGCCAGAAGCACAGGCCCTGGTGTGGTGTAAGTGGCCTCAGGCAGAGCCACAGTCCCTGGTGTGGTGTAAGTGGCCTCACCAGCAACTAAGGCCCTGGTGTGGTGTAGATTGCCTTAGCCAGAGTCACAGACCCTGGTGTGGTGTAGGTGGCCTCAGCTAGCAGCACAAGACATTGGTAAAGAGCCAAAAGCAATGTCGTTAATGTATTATATAAATATATTCATATAAATATTATTGATATTATAACAAAAGCTGTCACCAACACAATTGTCCCAAGTGCTTTTTTTATTAGTTATTGCAAATGCTTGATTGCAGTTCTTGCTAGATGACAAAACCACTTATTAGGTTTAGAAGGAAATTACTTTTTCTACATGAGGTAAGACAAATGCTGGGGGTCTAGTAAGGAAGTTGGGGGAAGCAGACAACTCCACAGGAAGAGTCTTTTGTCTCTTTGAGGACTCTGGTAGGTAGCAAGGGAGTGTGAACCTTAAGGTGTGAAACAGCTGTGTACTGCCTTTTGTTCCTGGAGAAGGTATTTAACTGAGAGCCATGCTAGGCTCAGGGAGACTCTGCTGACCGTCTGTCCCGCGGTCATGCAGGGACTTCATCAAGCTTGGTTGTCTGTTCTTTGTGTGTTTTGATTAAAGAATGTTAGCTACCGCTCACCGCTCGTCTGCAGGCTTTATTTAAATGGAAAACTTCCACAACAGGCAAAAAAAAAAGCTTTTTGCTAAAAAAAAAGAAGATTTAGAGCAGAGGTTTTTTGCACTGCATTTTAAAATGAAAACATATTGCATTTATTTACAATTAAAGACACAGAGCAGAAAGGGTGTTACTGTTTTACATCCACAGACACACAAGAAAAGAAGCAGGCAACATGAGGTCAAGTTATGGCGATTTTATTTGTGTATTTCAGTACATGTATTTAGATTAGAGTTTTTAAAAAACAAACAAACGTCCCAAGAAGAAGGATGGGGTGAAAGAAAGGTGGAGAGAGGGGGAAGGAGGAAGAAACTATTGATCTCCTCAAACTTGATGCTGCTGGATCAGTTCTTTCTCAGCAGTCTGCTCCAGAATCCCCTCCTGTCCTCGGCTTTCTTTTCTTTTGCCTTCAGTTCTTTTAAGGTTTTGTTGAGCTGCTCCTCGGCATCTTTAAATTTTTCTTTCAGCTGCTGTTTGCCCAGTTTCACTTTCTGTTTGAGGAGCTCTTTAGCTTCCTTTTTGTGCTTTCGTATTTCTTTAAGTGCGTCTTTGCAGCCTTTCTTGGTCACCGCAGAGCCGCTCATTTCTTTCTTGAATGCCTTCACCTCAATTTTCTCTTCTGCAAGTTCCTCTTGCACTTTCATCAGTTCCTTCTTCATGTTTTGAGTGTAACTCTTTGTATCTTCCATTTCTTTCTTTGCTTCCTGTATTTTAATTTTCTCTTCCTCCAACACTTTTTGAGCTTCCAACAATTCTTTCTTCATATTTTCAATCTCATTTTCTGCCTCATGTTTATGTTTTTTCTCCTCTTGAATTTGTTGCTTTACATGCAGTAATTCCTTTCTTAGTTTTTCAGCTTCAGCCATTACATTTGTAGCTTCTTGTGTTGCCAACTGCATTTTCCTTTTTTCCTCTTCAAAAGCTTCCTGCACCTCCTGTAATTCCTGCATCACATTTCCTGCCTCCTTCTTTGCAGTTTGATATTTATTTTTGGCTTCTTGTGCTGTGCTTTTCTCTTCCTCCAATGCTTTTTGAGCTTCCAACAGTTCTTTCTTCATGTTTTCATTCTCGTTTTCTGCGTGCTGTTTTCCCATTTTCTCTCCTTTAAGTTTGAGACCCACATGCAGTAATTCCTGCAATACTACTTCAGTTTCAAACTTTGAATTTTTAGCTTCTCCTCTTGATTTTTCTGCCTCTTCTTTTAATTTGACATTTTCAGCCTGTATCATTTGAAATTCTTCTTGCAGGTTAATCAGCTGTACTGTATTGTATGGTGAAGCACTCGCCGATCCTCTTCTCGATCTCCCTTCATTCATTTTGGCCTTTTAAACAAAGGAACCAACGTATTGTAGAGGAGTGAAGTGAAGTTTTCGATGTTTCTTCGTCAACTGTCGTTTGTCCTGCACAGAGATGCTGCTGTAGATGTGTCTCTAGCTGTGTCTGGATACAATGAAACATGCTGTAACTAAGTGCTTGTGTTGCACAGTTCTACTGAACATTCCATTTCATGCATGCTCCGCCCACATGGTCAGGAGTGTCAGGTGCTGCATCTCCAAATGCTGCTCCCGTTGCCTAGCAATAACAGCTGTTTACTTTTTGGGGTCTGGTTCATTATTTAATAAAGAAAACATGTCCAAGTATTGGGTGCTGAGGCTCAGCGCATATTCTAGCCTGCTGTGTGGGTGGGCAGCTAGAAATCACTGGTGGGCAACATGAGTGAGGAGAAAACTGGAGCAGCCAAGCAGGGAGCTGCAGGTTGCTGGTTTGAGTCTCTGTTCAGATGCTGGTGTCTCCTCTCTCTGAGATGTCTGCAAACAGTCCCAGATAAAACAATAAGGATAATAAACAAACACGTGACTAAAATAACAATTATGACTCTGATGTGTTTCATGTGTAGCAGGATGGCCTCTATACAGCAGTCGCTGCAAGCATCCACATCGCCACACTTACGTTTCTTTAAGCAGGCGTGCTGGGCTCCTCCTAAGGAAAGTTTGAAACTTCATTTCCTTCATGCTGGTGAACTTTTTACCAAATATTTTCATCAAAGCTTCTCCATCACTGACAGGGATTGTTTGGATCTTCACACTCATCTCCACCAACCCTAAAAAATGAGTCTCACTTTGCTCATATAATGCCAGGAGTGTCTCCATATTCCACAAAAGTCTATGCAAACATGTAACAGTATCCCATATTCACATAAATATTATTGATATTATAACAAAAGCTGTCACCAACACAATTGTCCCAAGTGCTTTTTTTTATTAGTTATTGCAAATGCTTGATTGCAGTTCTTGCTAGATGACAAAACCACTTATTAGGTTTAGAAGGAAATGACTTTTTCTACATGAGGTAAAGTTGGAGAGCTGTTTCCCCAAACTAAATGAAATCATCATTTAAAAAACTACAATCTGTATTTACTCTGAACATCTGTGTTAACATTTGAAATTGGAAACATGTAAGTGTAAGAAACATGTTAAAACATAAGAAATCAGGAAGGGGCATGTATAGGAATTTCTTTTACTTATGTATTAATCACATTATTTTATTGTATGATACCTTGGTGCCACTGGAGTTTAACATGTCTCACACTCATACAGTAAGACAAATGCTGGGGGTCTAGTAAGGAAGTTGGGGGAAGCAGACAACTCCACAGGAAGAGTCTTTTGTCTCTTTGAGGACTCTGGTAGGTAGCAAGGGAGTGTGAACCTTAAGGTGTGAAACAGCTGTGTACTGCCTTTTGTTCCTGGAGAAGGTATTTAACTGAGAGCCATGCTAGGCTCAGGGAGACTCTGCTGACCGTCTGTCCCGCGGTCATGCAGGGACTTCATCAAGCTTGGTTTCTGTTCTTTGTGTGTTTTGATTAAAGAATGTTAGCTACCGCTCACCGCTCGTCTGCAGGCTTTATTTAAATGGAAAACTTCCACAACAGGCAAAAAAAAAAGCTTTTTGCTAAAAAAAAAGAAGATTTAGAGCAGAGGTTTTTTGCACTGCATTTTAAAATGAAAACATATTGCATTTATTTACAATTAAAGACACAGAGCAGAAAGGGTGTTACTGTTTTACATCCACAGACACACAAGAAAAGAAGCAGGCAACATGAGGTCAAGTTATGGCAATTTTATTTGTGTATTTCAGTACATGTATTTAGATTAGAGTTTTTAAAAAACAAACAAACGTCCCAAGAAGAAGGATGGGGTGAAAGAAAGGTGGAGAGAGGGGGAAGGAGGAAGAAACTATTGATCTCCTCAAACTTGATGCTGCTGGATCAGTTCTTTCTCAGCAGTCTGCTCCAGAATCCCCTCCTGTCCTCGGCTTTCTTTTCTTTTGCCTTCAGTTCTTTTAAGGTTTTGTTGAGCTGCTCCTCGGCATCTTTAAATTTTTCTTTCAGCTGCTGTTTGCCCAGTTTCACTTTCTGTTTGAGGAGCTCTTTAGCTTCCTTTTTGTGCTTTCGTATTTCTTTAAGTGCGTCTTTGCAGTCTTTCTTGGTCACCGCAGAGCCGCTCATTTCTTTCTTGAATGCCTTCACCTCAATTTTCTCTTCTGCAAGTTCTTCTTGCACTTTCATCAGTTCCTTCTTCATGTTTTGAGTGTAACTCTTTGTATCTTCCATTTCTTTCTTTGCTTCCTGTATTTTAATTTTCTCTTCCTCCAACACTTTTTGAGCTTCCAACAATTCTTTCTTCATATTTTCAATCTCATTTTCTGCCTCATGTTTATGTTTTTTCTCCTCTTGAATTTGTTGCTTTACATGCAGTAATTCCTTTCTTAGTTTTTCAGCTTCAGCCATTACATTTGTAGCTTCTTGTGTTGCCAACTGCATTTTCCTTTTTTCCTCTTCAAAAGCTTCCTGCACCTCCTGTAATTCCTGCATCACATTTCCTGCCTCCTTCTTTGCAGTTTGATATTTATTTTTGGCTTCTTGTGCTGTGCTTTTCTCTTCCTCCAATGCTTTTTGAGCTTCCAACAGTTCTTTCTTCATGTTTTCATTCTCGTTTTCTGCGTGCTGTTTTCCCATTTTCTCTCCTTTAAGTTTGAGACCCACATGCAGTAATTCCTGCAATACTACTTCAGTTTCAAACTTTGAATTTTTAGCTTCTCCTCTTGATTTTTCTGCCTCTTCTTTTAATTTGACATTTTCAGCCTGTATCATTTGAAATTCTTCTTGCAGGTTAATCAGCTGTACTGTATTGTATGGTGAAGCACTCGCCGATCCTCTTCTCGATCTCCCTTGATTCATTTTGGCCTTTTAAACAAAGGAACCAACGTATTGTAGAGGAGTGAAGTGAAGTTTTTGATGTTTTCTTCGTCAACTGTCGTTTGTCCTGCACAGAGATGCTGCTGTAGATGTGTCTCTAGCTGTGTCTGGATACAATGAAACATGCTGTAACTAAGTGCTTGTGTTGCACAGTTCTACTGAACATTCCATTTCATGCATGCTCCGCCCACATGGTCAGGAATGTCAGGTGCTGCATCACCAAATGCTGCTCCCGTTGCCTAGCAATAACAGCTGTTTACTTTTTGGGGTCTGGTTCATTGTTTAATAAAGAAAACATGTCCAAGTATTGGGTGCTGAGGCTCAGCGCATATTCTAGCCTGCTGTGTGGGTGGGCAGCTAGAAATCACTGGTGGGCAACATGAGTGAGGAGAAAACTGGAGCAGCCAAGCAGGGAGCTGCAGGTTGCTGGTTTGAGTCTCTGTTCAGATGCTGGTGTCTCCTCTCTCTGAGATGTCTGCAAACAGTCCCAGATAAAACAATAAGGATAATAAACAAACACGTGACTAAAATAACAATTATGACTCTGATGTGTTTCATGTGTAGCAGGATGGCCTCTATACAGCAGTCGCTGCAAGCATCCACATCGCCACACTTACGTTTCTTTAAGCAGGCGTGCTGGGCTCCTCCTAAGGAAAGTTTGAAACTTCATTTCCTTCATGCTGGTGAACTTTTTACCAAATATTTTCATCAAAGCTTCTCCATCACTGACAGGGATTGTTTGGATCTTCACACTCATCTCCACCAACCCTAAAAAATGAGTCTCACTTTGCTCATATAATGCCAGGAGTGTCTCCATATTCCACAAAAGTCTATGCAAACATGTAACAGTATCCCATATTCATATAAATATTATTGATATTATAACAAAAGCTGTCACCAACACAATTGTCCCAAGTGCTTTTTTTATTAGTTATTGCAAATGCTTGATTGCAGTTCTTGCTAGATGACAAAACCACTTATTAGGTTTAGAAGGAAATGACTTTTTCTACATGAGGTAAAGTTGGAGAGCTGTTTCCCCAAACTAAATGAAATCATCATTTAAAAAACTACAATC